>NW_024425563.1:68274529-68411884 GCF_017311325.1 Ursus maritimus | reverse complement strand
CCACGAGCCCGCCTGCTCCCCCGTGCAGGTGGCTGCCGCTTCCCGGCGCCCAAACGCGGCGTCTCCCTCCCCCTTCCGTTTATCTTCCGATATCTGTGCACGGTTTACAGCTCCCCTCTTCGTACCTCAATACTCAGCGCTGGAGATGTTCATTTGTAGAGATCCAGATGCATCATCCTGCGTCTCAGGCTGATTCCGTGGTTATTTAGGCTGGTCTGGTACCTATCCAGCTCGACTCAGGGGACCGGCTGAAAAAGGGGTCCCCTACTCCTCCGCCATCTTAACTCCTCCAGCCCTGGGTTTATTTTTAAAATGAAAAATTAACAAATGTATCCAAAGAGTGAAGAAATTACTTTTAAAAAGAAATAAAATACTGTGATATTATTATAAAAATTTATACAAATCCTTAGAAAAGAAAGTCAAGAAATAACCATCTGTCTGTTTTTTAAGAAGGCAAATACCTGGCCTTTAGTAGTTTAATGCTTTAATATATCTTGGGACTATTGACTCAACTTAGAAGTATCCTGATTTTAAAGATAATTGTCTCTTTGCAGTCTAACAGTTAATACTAAGCTAGCCTTGATTATTAGTTATGAGAAGTGACATTTACACACAAAAGGTTGATTTTAAAAAATAACATTTTACCACATTTTATTATAGACAGCAATATTTGTTGAAAAGTAAATAGCTTTGGTTGTTCACTTAAAATTGTAGACTATATTTGAAACAAAAGTTTGTTTTTAGCAGGTAATAATTAAACTGGTGATATACCATCATTCATCTAGCTCTGATAAATTCAAGGAATATAAAAGGACTAGGAATATATTAAAAATGACAGCTGAACAACTCCACTGTTTTTTTATTCTTGTAAAAAAATGTGTTTTACAAGTAAAAGTTATCTAAAAAGATTAACTTTAAAACACAATGCAGAATATCAATTTGTCATGAGAATTATAGTGCTGTGATTCAGATGAAAAATTTCCAGGAGAGGACAGCTAAGAACAAAGGGCAGACCTCTTCAATATCAAGTATCAAAAGAATTCTCTAAGCAAAACATGTAAGATTAATAGAAGGTTAACCTCCATTTTAGTCTCAGAGGGGAACTGCTGGCCTCTAATGTGAAACTCTAGTCTAGGACTACATCAATTTATGTCTTTGCTGAAGAGTCTATTAGCATCAAATGCTAAATAAGCTAAAGTTACAATGCATTTGTGGGTTAAGGATCTTAGGCTCTGAAGGTAGTGTCAACATATAATTTATATTCTGTAAGCATTAAGAGATAGGAATATAAAAATCAAAGTAGGTTTAAAAAGAGAATAGGAAAATCTATGGTTTTTAAAACTTAAAATACTATTTTAGTTTTAGCATAATGTTTTGGACTTCAGATTTCCCTAGGATAATTCTGGTTACTTAAATAGTAGTCTATCCACACACCCTCCAAAGACTGTACAAATCCACAAAGAGATCTAGTAAAACCACCTACAACTCACATGTAGAGCAAAACTAAGAGAAAGGGAACACACAAATGTTCATTTACATGTAACTGGGAAAAGACTGTGAAGATGATGCAGGAAAACAGAGTGTAGTAGGGTCCTGTAGTTGGTGAAATATTATAAGGTTACCCCCCCCCCAAAAAAAGAGGGCTTTACCTCCATGGGAGTCTGAGGCCCCATAGATCAAAGCCACAGCCCAGCCATCGAAGGAGTTGGGAGAGAGAGGAGATAGGAAGTTGCAGAACCAGAGGTAGCGATCTTGGGAAGGTGGTGCTCAGGGTGGCAGTGTGACAGCCCAAATTAACTCACCTTTGAAGATCTGACAGTGAGTGGAGGAAGGAAGAAAAAGATGGAAAGCAAGAATCTCATAGAAAGTAAAAGAGTCACAGAAAGTAGAAGGCACACCATCATGCAAAAAGGGCCTCATTTACTGAAGACTTTATACTTCTGAGTACCAACAGAAGAGTATGTTCTTGAACTAAGAAATCTAGTAAGCACCCAAACCCCTCGTGGTTCTCCATAGTGGTGCGGGTTGTTGCTGACTTAGGAAAATCCAAGACATTTAAAAAGAGGTCAGAAAGTCAGACAACATCCTCATTAAGCTATAATAAAAAGAAAGGAAGACCCAATTTTTTCATTTGATGAAAATATTCCTAAAAATGTAGCAGAGGAAAATTATAACCCAGCACTCAAATATAAAGTCCATAATACTAAACTAGGAATGGCAAATAAGAGAACACACCGTAAAAACAAAGACTGAGAAATAAAGAATAAGAAATGACTTGAATAAGAATAAGAAAGAATAGAAATGACAAAATGTAGATAGTTGGAAAAAATAGAATTAGCCAAACTCAGGAAAGAAATGGAAAAAAAAATCATTTTAGAAATAAAGACAGTTACAAACTTTTCAACAGAAAATAGCTCCAGGAATAAAATTAGGAACATTTGAATAAGGAATGAAAAGAGCGAAGAGAACATATACAAAATAGGAGAGAGGGAGAAAGAGAAAGGTATTCAAAAGAAAAATTCTAGATAAAATAAGCAAAGCAAGTAACGTGTGTGTATAAATATATGTTGCAAGAAGAAAAACAACTATGAAATTTAAATTTTGGTCAATTATGATACATTATCTGGTAAAATTAATAGGCTCTGAAAAAAAAACCCTCTGGGGCTTCAGGCAAAAAGACTGTCAGAGAGGGGAAAATAATAGCAATATATTTCTTTTTTTTTTAAGCTTTTACTTTAATTCCAGTTAACTTACAGTGTTATATTAGTTTCAGGTGTACAATACAGTGATTCAACACTTCCATATATCACCCTGTGCTGTGCTCATCACAAGTACACTCCTTAATCCCCATCACCTCTGTAACCCATCCGCCCACCCACCTTTCCTCCGGTAACCATCAGTTTTGTTCTCTGTAATTAAGTCGGTTTTTTTATTTGTCTCTCCCTCTCTCTCTTTTCCCCTTTGTTCATTGTTTTGTTTCTGAAATTCCGCATATTAGTGAAATCGTGTGGTATTTGTCTTTCTCTGACTTACTTTGCTTAGCATTATACTCTCTAGCTCCATCCATGTAGTTGCAAATGGCAAGATTTCATTCTTTTTAATGACTTAATATTATCCCATTGTGTGTGTGTGTGTGTGTATACAGTGGAATTATATATAGTATATATATAATTATATATATAAATTATAATATATAAATCATATATATATATATATATATAAATCTTCTTTATCATCCATTCATCTAGTGATGAACACGGGCTGCTTCCATAATTTGGCTGTTGTAAATAATGCTGCTATAGACATTGAGTGCATATATCCCTTTGAATTAGTTTTCTTGTATTCTTTTGGTAAATACCCAGTGATGCAATTGCTGCATCATAAGGTAGATCTATTTTTACTTTTTTGAGGAATCGCCATACTGTTTTCCAGAGTGGCTGTACCAGTTTGCATTCCCACCAACAGTGCATGAAGGTTCCTTTCTCTCCACATCTTTGCCAACACCTGTTGTTTCTTGTGTTATTGATTTTAGTCATTCTGACAGGTGTGTGGGGGGGTATCTCATTGTAGTTTTGATTTGCATTTCCCTGATGATAAGTGATGATGAATATCTTTTCATGTGTCTGTTGGTCATCCGTGTGTCTCCTTTGGGGAAATGTCTGTTCTGCCCATTTTTAATTGGATTATTTTGGTTTTTGTTGAGGTTTATAAGTTCCTTATGTATTTTAGATACTAACCCTTTATTGGATATGTCATTTGCAAATATCTTCTCCATTCCTTAGGTTGCCTTTTAGTTTTGTTGATTGTTTCCTTCACTGTGCAGAAGCTTTTTATTTTGATGAAGTCCCAATAGTTCATTTTTTATTTTGTTCCCCTTGCCTCAGGAGACCAATCTAGAAGGAAATTCCTACAGCTGCTGTCAAAGAAGTTACTGCCCATGTACTCTTCTAGAATTTTTATGTTTCGTTCTCACATTTAGGTCTTTAATCCATCTTGAATTTTTTTAAAAATTATTTTTGTGTATGGTTTAAGAAAGCGATCTGGTTTCATTCTTTTTGCATGTTGCTGTCCAGTTTTCCCAACACCATTTATTGAAGAGACTATCTTTTTCCCATTGCATATCCTTTCCTGCTTTGCCAAAGATTAATTGACCATGTAATTGTGGGTTTATTTCTGGATTTTCTATTCTGTTCTGTTGATCTGTGTGCCTCTTTTTGTGCTAGTACATACTGTTTTGATAGCTTCATCTTGGTAATATAACTTGAAGTCCAGAATCATGATTCCTCCAGTTTTGCTTTTCTTTTTCAGGGTTTCTTTGGCAATTTGGGGTCTTTCATGGTTCCATGCAAATTTTAGAATTTTTTGTTCTCTGAAAAATGCTGTTGGTATTTTGATGGGGATTGCATTAAATGTGTAGATTGCTTTGGGTAGCATAGACCTTTTAACAATAGTTGTTCTTCTAATCCATGAGCATGGAATGTCTTTCCATTTTTCTGAGCTGTCTTCAATTTCTTTCATCAGTGTTCTATAGTTTCAGAATACTGTCTTTCACCTCTTTGGTTAAGTTTATTCCTAGGTATCTTGTTATTTTGGGTGCAGTTGTAAATAGGATTATTTTCTTAATTTCTCTTTCTGCTGTTTCAATATTGGTGTACAGAAATGCAATGGATTTCTGTACATTGATTTTGTATCCTGTGACTTTACTAAATTGGTTTACCTAAAGTTTTAGCAGCTTTTTGATGGAGTCTTTCGGGTTTTCTGTATACAGTATGATGTCATTTGCAAATAGTGAAAGTTTTACTTCTTTCTTACTGATTTGAATGCCTTTTATTTCTTTTTGTTGTTTGATTGCTGTGGCTAGGTCTTCCAGTACCATGTGGAATAAAAGTGGTGAGAGTAGACATCCCTGTCTTTTTCTTGACCTTATGGGAAAATTTCTGAGTTCATTAAGGATGATTTTAGCTTGGGGGGCTGGGGGGGGGAGGTGTCCACAGATGGTCTTTATTGTGTTGATGTATGTTCCCTCTTAACCTACTTTATTGTGAGTTTTTATCATTAATGGATGTTATGCTTTGTCAAATGCTTTTTCTGCATCTAATTGAAATGATCATATGGTTCTTAACCTTTCTCTTATTAATGTGATATATCACATTGATTGATTTGCAGATAATGAACCACCCTGGCAACCTAGGAATAAATCCCACTTGATTGTGGTGAATGATTTTTTTAATATATTGTTGAATTCGGTTTGCTAGTATTTTGTTGAGAATTTTTGCATCTTTGTTCATCAAAGATATTGACCTGTAGTTCTCTTTTTTAGTGTTGTTTTTATTTGGTTTTGGTATCAAGGTAATGCTGTCCTCAGAATAAATTTGGAAGTTTTTCTTCCTTATTTTTGGAATAGTTTGAGAAGAGTAGGTATTAACTCTTCTTTAAATGTTTGGTAGAATTAGCCTGTAAAGCCATCTGATCCTAGACTTTTGTTTTTTGGGAGTTTCTTGATTACTGACTCACTTTCTCTGCTGGTTATTGGTTCTGTTCAAATTTTCTATTTCTTGTTTCAATTTTGATAGATTACATGTTTATAGGAATTTATCCATTTCTTCTAAGTTGTCCAATTTGTTGGCATATGGTTTTTCTTTTTTTTTTTTTTAAGATTTATTTATTTATTTGAGAGAGAGAGAGAGAATGAGCAGGAGGGGCAGAGGGAGAGGAGGAAAGAAAGAATCTCAAACAGACTCCATGCTGAGCCTGATGCGGGGCTTGATTTCACAACTATGAGATCACAACCTGGGCTGAAACCAAGAGTCAGATGCTCAACTGACTGTACCACTGAGGTGCCCCAGCATATAGTTTTTCATAATAATTTCTTATAATTGAATTTATGTGGTTCTCTCATTTGTGATTTTATTTATTTGAGACCTTTCTTTTTTTCTTGAGAAGTCTGGCTAGAAGTTTATCAATTTTATTGATTTTTTTCCCCCAAAGAAACAGCTCCTGATTTCATTGATCTGTTCTGTTGGTGGTGGTGGTAATATTGTTTTTTAGTTTCTACATCATCTATTTCTGCTCTAATCCTTATTATTACCTCCCTTCTCAGCAATATATTTCAGTAGCAATATACAGTAGACTAAGAGTCTATTGATCCTACCACTTTTCACTCTTTCTCCACTTAATGTTTTCTTTCCTCTCTTCATCTAACTTGAATTTCATAGATAGTAATTATAATCATGCCTTTCCACATATCCTGCATCTGTTCTTCTCTCAGTTCCATAACTCTATCCTGTGAAACTCTCAGTATTCTGCTAATTTCAAAAGAAATCTCAACCCAGTTTAAATTAATCTCTCCTCTTGCTTTATGTCAACCTCACGAGCTGGTAACAACTGCAGAGAAGTTCAAAACCATATTCGTGACCACACACTTCAGGTGAGCCATCAATGCTATCAGACCATCAAAATGTATATCACAAGTCTATTCATCCTCCTCTTCTCCTGAAAGACTATGGAATATCTTTTCTACTTTCCTGAAACCACTTAAACCTCTTCTCCCTTCCTCACTTCCGTGGATGACATGCTTCCTTACTGAGAAAGTTAAGCAATTGGAAGAGAACTTCCATAGTCTCCAACGACCACATTTCCTCACTTACAAGTATCTGCACTCACATTCTTTGCTTTCCTGTGTGTTACCAAAGATCAATTAACCATGAGCCAATCTGAGGCAGATCTCCTCACTTGTGCTCTAGATCCTATCTCCTGTTGCCTACCCAAAAATATAGCTTCAAATTTTCTTTCTTTCTTATATCGTCTCTTTACTAGACCATTCCCCTCAGCATATAAATATCTGTCATTTCTCCTAATATATAAAAAAAGAAAAATGCTTGATCCCACTTCTAGGTGGCATAACTTTTCCCTCACTCTCCTTTGCATCACAACTCCTTGAAAAAGATGTCTACAGGAATGTCTCCAAGTGCACCTTTTTCCTTCTCTTTTAAATTTACTCCATTTAGATTGCATTCCCTCTATGTCACCTAAACTGCTTTTTCCAAGGTCATCAATAGTAGCCTCATTGCCAAACTAATATTAAATTCTCATTCCTCACCTTACTTATCAGTGGCATCTGTAAAGTTAATCATGCTCATCTCCTTGATACACTTTATCATTTGGTTTCTAGGACATAACACTCCTCATTAGTTCCTCCTTCCCAGTTGCCATTACCTTGCATTGCATTTCCCTTTTTCCCACTCTTTGACATGATAGTGCACCAGAGATCCATCCTTGATTATATTTGCTATCCTTATTCCTTTGGTGATGGCATCCAGTCTAAAGGCTAAAAATGTCATCTATAGGCCAGTCAACAGTTTGCTCCTAAACTCCAGGCCCCTATTACCAAGTACATGTTGACTTGGAGATCTAATAGGTATCTCAAACTAAGCATGTCCAACACTGAGCTTTCAATCTAACCCATAATATATATTCCACCCATACCTTTCCCTATCTCAGTTAATGATAATGCTATCCTTCCAGATTGTAGGCCAAAAATAAAAAAAACAAACCAAACAAAAAAACCCTTGGAATTTTGCAAATCTGACATTTGAATATGTTTTTAGAAATATTTTTTCTTAATGCTTTTTGAAACCAAGTTATAACACATACGTTAAGAGCAAAAAGTGATTTTTTACTGATTTATGCCCCTACATAACCACCATCCAGATTGAGATATAGACTATTATCACCACCCCAGAAGCCTACCTCATTTCCTTTTAAGGTCAATACACTTTTCTTCTGGCCTTCATCAAAATAAAGAGTAACTATACTTCTGACCTTTATCACAATAGATTAATTTTGCCTATTCTTGACCATGATATAAACGAAATTAGACAATATGTATGTTTTTGCCTCAGTATTGTGTCTGCGAGATTTATCTATGTTGTTGTATTCAGTAGTCGTGTTCTCCCCCCCCCATTACTGGGTATTATTTCATTTATTCACTGTCAAGTTGATGGATAGTTGGAATGTTTCTAGATTTTTACTATTATGAATAAAGGTAAAATGACCATTTTTTACACATCCTTTGATAGACATATGCAATAGTATTTCTGTTGCGCATATACTTAGAAGTATAATTGCTGGGTAATATGGGTACATACACATGATCAGAGAATTGCCCAAAATAGTTTTCAATTTACACTCCTTTCAGCAATGTGTGATAGCCAGAGTTCCTCTACATCCTTGTCAACACTAGATATTGTTAGTTCTTTTAATTTTAGTCAGGCTTGTGGGTGTGTAGTAGTATTTTATTATGGCTTTCAAATGTATTGCTGATGGCTAATTCTGTTGATCACCTTTTCATATGCTTATCTGCAATTTGTACATTCTTTTTTATACAGAGTGTGTTCACATTTCTGTCCCATTATCTTTTTTAATGCCTTTTTCCCTATTGATATGTTAGAAACTTTTTAGACTCTGGATATGAGTTCTTTGTGCAATATATGCACTGAAAATAGCTTTTTCTAGTGTTCAATTTCCTTTTTACTTTTAAAATCTCTTTTGATGAATAGAACATCTTAATTTTTATGAAGTTCATCAATTCATCAATTATCTTTTATAGTATGTCTTGGATTCCTGTGTCCTTTAACTACCCCAAGGTCCTGACAATATTCTTCTACATTTTTTTTTCCTGAGAGCTTTATAGTTTACCTTTCACATTTCAGCGTATGCTCTATTTCCAGTTGATTTTTGTTTCCTGTGTAAGGTAGGGGTTAAGATGCATTTTTTTTTTCAAAGAGTATCCAATTGATTTATCACTGTTTATTTAAGTCTTCTTTTATTTCTTTCAGAAATGACTGTAGTTTTCAATTGTGTTACATTTATTCCTAGGCATTTAATTTCTTAGAAAGTTGTATATGTACATTTATATCTCATTTTCTAATTCCTTGTCCCTGATATGTAGAAATACAATTTATTTCTTATATTGATCTTGTATCCAGTGACCTTGCTAAATTCACTTATAAATTCTAATCATTTGTAGATTCCTTTGTATTTTCTAGATATTCAAATATGTTACTGAAAATTATGATGGTTTTACTTTTTTCTGTCCAATGTTTACAGATTTTATGTTCTTGAATCTTTACAGTGTTTAGGAGTTGCAATAAAATTTGAATAGAACTGATGGCATGGACCAATTTGTCTTACTCCAAACTCATAGGGAAAGTGTTCAATATTGCATTATTAATTACGATGTTAACCATAGGTTTTTGTGGACATAGTTTTTGAGATGAAAGAGGATCTCTTCTATTCCTGTTTGTTGAGATTATTTTTTTTTTATCATGAATTGGTGTTCAATTTTATCAAATGCCTTTTCTGCCTCTATGAAGATGATTGCATGGTTTTTGTCATTTATTTTGTTAATGTGGTCAGTTATAATTATTGATTTTTCTTGTATTGGAAACTGTCTTATGCCACTGGAATACACATCACTTAGTCATGAGGTATTATATATTGCTGGATTTGATTTGGTAATGTTTGTTCAAGTTTTGTGCATCTATTCACAAGAAAGAAACTGGCATGTAATTTTTCTTCCTTGCAATGCCCTTGCCAATTATTACCTTATGAGAAACACACACAAAAAAAGAAGTGTTCCTTTTTAATTATTTGCTGAAAGTGATTTTGCAAATTGGGATTATATCATGTTAAATCTCTGGAAAGTTGAAAATTGTGGCTTCAGTTTCTTTAATGGATATAGGAACAATCAGAATTTCTATCTATTTTTATCCAGTTTTGGAAGAAAGGCCAACTTCATTGGCATACCGCCTGTGAAGTCACATGCACTTGCAAATGTCTTATACTTAATTTAATGCTTTATTGTCACCATCTTTAAATTTTTTATCAATGTTTGAACAAAGAAACTCTTCATTTTGCACTGGACCCCTCAAAAAATATAGTTACTCATGTTTTGTCATATGTGGTTTTAAAGGTATTTGCTTATTTTATCTAACTAATCAAATTTACTGGTATTAATTTGTTAATAACTATTAATTCTATTTTCAATATCTTTAGGATTTGTAATATCTGTTTTTTCTACTTAATGATATTGATAATTTATATTCTTCATCATTCTTTTCTTTAATATCTTGCTATTAACAAAATACTTCAGTACTCTTTTTTGAGAAACAATTTTTGCCTGTGTTTATTTTCTTTAAAATTTTGTCTGCTTTTTGGGGTGCCTCGGTGGCTCATTCAGTTAAATGTCTGCCTTTAGCTCAGGTTATGACCCCATGGTCCTGGGATCAAGCTTCTCCCTCTCCCTCTGCCTCTCCCCCCTGCTCGTGCTCTCTCTCTCTCTCTCACTCTCTCTCAAAATAATAAATGAAATATTTAAAAAAAAATTATGTCTGCTTTTTGAAATTTTAATTACTGTTATCTTTATTAACTTCTTTCTACTTTTTAAAGAGTATTTAAATATGTTTAATTTAATGTTAATTTTCTAGTTTCTTGAGATAGTAGATTGGAACATTGATTTTCAACCTTTCTTCTTAATATACTAATTTAGAGCTAAAAATTTCCCTTTGGTCACCATTTTAAATGTATCTCAGAATTTCTGATATGTCAGATTTTTTCATTCAATTTAGAATATAATTCATTGTGATTTCTTCTTTGACACATGTGTATGTGTGTTTAATTTCCAAACACTTAGAGATTTCCCAATAATCATATATTGATTTCTAGTTACTAGAACTAGATTTACTAGATTTACTATTTACTTTACTAGTATATTCAAAGAATATACTCTGTAGGATTCAATTCTTTGGAATGTACCTATGTACATTGCCTACATAGATCAGCAAACGATACATTTGGTAAATATTCCAAATGCACTTAAAAATGTTTATTCTGATTATGTTGGGTGTAATGTTCACTGTGTTGTTTAAATTTCCTGTGTCTTTAATTTTTTTCGTGTTCATTTACTAAAAAGTTTTAAAATACCAAATTAAAATCATAGATTTGTATTTCTTTTTAGTTCTCTGTTTTTCCTTCAGTGTATTAAGCTTCTTAGTAGATGTGTAATCATTTATAAATATTATTTCCTCCTATTGATTAAATTGAACCTTTTATCACTGTGAAATGTTCCTCAAATACTCTGTTAATTCTTGTCACTCTTCTTTCTCTTCTGTTGATAAACTACAATAGCTTTATTTTGATTTTGGATTGCATGGTATGCATTTTCACCTTTTTATGCTTTCAGATATTTGTAACTGTATATAAAGCATGTCTCTTGTAAACAGTATTGAGTTAGATTTTGAATTTTTGTGTTTTTGTTAATCTAACCTGACCATTCTTCCTTAACTGGAGTGCTTAGTCAATTTACATTTAATATTACTGAGATGGTTGAGTTTAAGTCAACCATCTTGCCATGGTTTCATCTTTCTTTCTTCATTTATCTTTTCTGGCCTTCCTTCGGATTAATCATTGTTCCATTTTTTATTCATTCTTTCCTCTATGAGCTTTCTCTCTATATATATATCCAGGTATTTGTGGTATTTCCAAATTTTTTCTTGTGGTTGACTTCAAGTTTCATAGCACTGTGGTCTGCATGTTAGCATGTTATGATCTCAATCTTTTTGTACTGGTTGAGACCTGATTTGTAACCCAGTATGTGATCTATTTTAGAAAATGTTCCATATGCACTTGAAAAGAATGTGTATTCTGCTGCTTTAGGAAGAAATGCTCTGAATATATATATAGAATATATATATATATATTTATTATTTCGTTGATTACTCTTAAAATCACTATATGAATTCTACATGGTAAGTTGTAATACTTCCCAAAGCATACAAGAAACTAAAGTGGTTTAATTTTGTTAACCAAAACACCTTAGGTACCATCAGTTTCATATGTTTTAAATATAAGATTTTATATGCATAAGATATAATAATTCATGGTTTTAAACAGAATGTTCGTTTATAGTTTTGTGGGGTTTTTTTTTTACTGGAAACAACAAACTATAGGAAACCGAAAAAGGAGTAGAGTGAAAATTCCTTATGAAAAATGAAAAGAATACACAATTATATCTTCAAGAATTTTCATGGGACATTATCACTCATCAATTAAGGTATCCCCTTTCTCTAACAAAAAACAAACTGAGAAAGGGCGGCATGAAAATATTCTAATGTGGTGCTGCCCAACACAACTTCTGTGATGATGGAAATGTTCCATTATCTCTGTGTTGTCTGATACAGAGTCTACTAGCCACATGAATACTCACACATAGCTAATGTAATTGAGGAACTGAATTTTTAATATAGTTTAAATAGCCACATGTGGCTAGTGGTTACCAGTTGAACAGCGCAGTTGTAACGCCTCCTGGCTCAAAACCAGTGGTTCCTTTGGGGGACTGCTGAGGGGTATAGAGGGTGCAGGGTGGAAAGAGAGGAAAGTTATTAATGGATCTATTTAGTTACTTTAATCAAGTTCTGAAATTCTCCACAGCTTTCAGAGGCAGGGGCTGAGAAAAGTACTCTAAGGAAGACCTGAATATACCCTTGAACTCCTGGCTAATGCCAAAGGGAGTAAAAGGCCTAGGATTTGGCTCACTCAGATAGGAGGAGGCCTGTTGTGCCACACAAAGAATCTGAGGCCTGGGCCATCTGTGATGTGGAAATCATTGCTGTGAGGCTGGTGGGGAGGTAGGGATGCTTATTTCCGGACTGGGTTTCCAAGGCTAAAAGAGGATTTAGAGGTGAAGGGAGGACCTGAGGGCCTTTTCTGGCCACCTGCAGGCTGGATAAGCCCTTTGTTTTTAGAGAGTAAGGTCTTGTTCTTGCTCTTGAACACTTTGCTGGGATCCAGCTTGTTCACAAAGAAGTTGGTCTCTTCTGCAAGCAGGTTTGGGTTGTAGGTGATAGGATTATATATGTTGAACCATTGCGTGGCCTGTGAGCTAATGCCATAGCTGGTGAAGGCATACTACCACTTTGGCAGGCCTAGGTGCATGATGAGAAGGTGATAGCAAATGGTAAAGGTATCTGTGAGAAAGTGCCAGTATAATGCTCTGTCCAGGAACGAGATCTCAGTGTCTTGTGAATGCTGGTTTCCCTCTTTTGTAGACAAGGCAAACTTCCCCATTCATATTGCACGGATCCAGCTCAAATATCACACTGGGAGAATCAAAGTGAGGCTTCTCTGGTTGGTTCTCACTGGCTTCAAGTGCATCAACTTCCAGGTCTGCCAAAGTTGGTGCATTAGGGAGTGAATACACAGAAAACTAGTTGGGTTGAGTCAGTTCTGAGATGCTGTTAATTGCCACACTGTCCAGTGGAATGGTGTGCTCATCCAGCTTTACGCTCCATGTCATGTGGAAGCCATTTGTCATCAGGTAAAAATGCTTCACATTCTCAGGTAGCACACAGTTGTTGTTTTGTTCCCATGAGGAAATCATATGACATTCAGCAGGTGGCTTTTCTATGATAGTGACTTCTTGTCACACCTGGGGAAGATTCTAGGCTGCAGGTGATCCCCAGGGTCAGCTTCTCCTGGTGCAGCTTGCTGCAGCCTGGGGAGAGCACCCCCTCCGTGGCCCACGTCCCCACTCCAGGCTCATTTATAGTTTTCCATGTTTACATCTTCAAGTGTTCTCATTCCATTTTGCAGTTATGTGCTTCCATCTGGGATCATTTTCCTTCAGAACTCCCGGTAATGTTTCTTGTAGTGCAGATCTGCTGGCAACAAATTCTCTCAGCTGTGTTTAACTGTAAACATCTTTACTTATCCTTCGATTTTGAAGGATTTTTTTGCTGGATATAGAATATTGGTTTGCAGGGTTTGTTTGTTTTCCTTTAGCACTTAAAAATGTTAATCTTTCGTTTTCTGACTTCCATAGTTCCTGTTGAAATGTCAGTCATTAGTCCTTTTGACGCTCATCTGGAGGTATTATCTCTGCTTTTCTAGGTATGCGAAGATTGTCAGTCTGTTTTTAGCTTTCAGAAATTTGACCGTAATGTGCCTAGTTGTGTTTTGTTTGTTTGGTTTTGTATTTTGTTTCGGGTATATAGAGCTTCTAGAATGTATAGTCATATGTGTTTTAATTAGTTTGGAGAAATTCTTAGCCAGTATTTCTTCCAATATTGCTTTTTATATTCAATATAATATTTCTTATTTTACATAAAACCTTTCTTATCTCTTTGTTCAAAAGTTACTGTGTTTCACTGAGGAAATATCTCCTGATCTACTGGACTTTGGCACAAATATACTTTCTGCTTTCCTGTAATGAGGTCACATAATCAATTTAAGAGTTGAGAAAGTGTTAAGTTAACCCAGCTTTCTGACATTTCATGCAATAATGTAACATCATAATCCAACAGGCAGAGGAAAAACCAAATAACATCAGTTTTTCCACAAATTGGAAGAAGGTATCTGTAAATCATATAACTAACAAGGAATCCTTACCCAGGATGCATAAAAAATATATAAGTTAAAAGACACAGAGTCAAATGGAAAAATGGGAAAGGAGTAAAAAGAGGCAATTTATAGAAGAATAGCCAATAAAATGTGAAAAAAATAATTTTCAATCCCATTACTAATCAAGAAAATAAAAAATCAAAACAGTAATGAAGTACAACTTCTCACTTATATGAATGGCAATCAAGACTTCAGTAATACACAATGTTGTGAAA
This sequence comes from Ursus maritimus, assembly GCF_017311325.1. NCBI lineage: Eukaryota > Metazoa > Chordata > Mammalia > Carnivora > Ursidae > Ursus > Ursus maritimus. The sequence goes on along the minus strand of NW_024425563.1, from coordinate 68,397,212 downwards.
AACTTAAAGAAATATAATTTTTTATACGTTGCTGGCTATAAATATTTGGAGAGCAATTTGGCAAAATATAGTAGGTTCAATGAATATGTCTTTAGCAATTTCACTTATACACACACACACACATACAATGAGCTATGTATATAAATATTATTATTTGTAATAACCAAAATTTGGGACTAAACTAAATATTCATCAACAGGGAAATGAACACACTGTGCTATATTTATGTAATGGAATACTATAAAATAAATGAAGCAGATCTTCATGAAACAATATGGATTTATAGGGTGTATCCAAAACATAATAGTAAAAATGCATGATGGCAATGGGTACACATGGTGTGACACCATATAAGTAACTTTAAAACACATAGAACAATACTTCATGTTGCTATGGGTTATTATATTTATAATTATATATATTTATAATTATACATTATAATTTATAATTATATTTATAATTTAATTTAATACGCATTAAAATATGCACAGAAAGTATACACTCCAACATCAGGACACCAGTTGCCTCTCATGAAAGTGAGGGAAAATAAGAAAGAGAATCATTTTGAGTCTCTATTAAAATAGAAAAAGCACCTGAAACAGATCTGGCAAACTCCTATCATGTTTTTTAAACTGGGTTGATTATCTAGTTTCCTGTAATTTTCTGTACATTTGAAACCTTTCATGATTAAACTTAAATTGTAAAATTTAAGCTCTATTTCTATGTTAAAAATTTTAAGCTAAGTTTAAAGGGAAGTAGTAAACTTTAATGAAAGAAAATATATAAAGTTTTTAAAGGTTCAACCTTAGTAATGATCCTGGAAATGCCAGTTAAAATAATGATGAGATACCATTTTATTATAACAAAGAGTGATTTGTTTTCTGTTCATTTAAAACCCAATGTGTTGGGCATTTGCATACATTCTTAGATTCTTAGATGGTGATAAACCGATATAACTTTGTAATATAATTGGTCAGAATATACTGAGACCATTAGCATGATTATATCGCTTGACTAAGCTTACTTGCACTTCAAAGAAACAGAAATGTGTTTGATAATCACTTAGTGGTGAAATTCTGGATTATTTTTATTTTGATCCTTTTATATACTTTTAATTTTTTATACAATATGTATAATACCACATTTTAAAATCAAAATATCTATTAATTTTGCATGAAAAACTTGAACACCCTAACAATAAAACTCCTAAGAAAATAACTAAATGCTGTATTTGTACAATCGGGAAGCTGTACTAAATATAGCCAAGCCCACAGGGCAGGTGATTAAACCTGTTTGAGGTAGCTCAAGGAATGCTGTGCCAACCAGAAGATTTAACTTATCAAGTGGTTAGTAAGAAGGGAAGGATATTCATTTCAAAGGGAAAAAAAAAAACAAAAACTTAACACTGGCATAAAATAGTGTTCCTCAAAGTGTGACACAAGTGTACCTCCTAATCATCTGGAGTCATTGTAATGTACATCTTTGCCAACTCAAACCCACTAATCAAAATTCCTGGGCATAGGAGCCTGCCATATGCCTGGCTCCCTGGATGGTTCTCATGCACAAAATTTGTTAACTACATTACAAAAAAACAAAGCAATATGACATTCTTTGGAAATAGACCATAATTTAGTGCAACTGAATTTTACCTTACAGGTGATGGTGGAATAGGGGAGATAAATCTGGAGAGGAATGTCACGGTCCACTTGTAAGAAGTCTTAAATGGCACACTAGGAGCTTGGACAGTTAACATGAAGATTCAATAGGAAACCACTGAAGAGTTTTAAGAGGAGTAACCTGATACGATTTTTTTTTTTCCCCCAGAAAGAGTATTCTGGCATCAGTGTGGATGGCTGGATAGGGAGCAGACAGGCAGGAAGGAAACTTGGGAGAATGTTTTAATTTTCTTGGAATAAGATAGCAGCATTAGCATAGACTTGAATACATACACTTCATGACCAATTGAATACTGAGTGAAGGGAGAAATAATTTGGGAAGATTCCGATTCCCACATTTGCTTGCCTCCATTCTAAACTTATAACAGAATATCTAGACAAAGATTATCTTAAAACTACAAGCTGTAGTTTTCTACCCTTATTTTTATCACAAGACCTGTATTTTACTGGAAACATGAAGCTTATAAAGATAAGCTTGTGCAGCCACTGTAATAATACAAGGACAGACACTCCAGAGGACATTCTCTTACTGAATAATATTGTTAGCTAAATGTCTACAAGACTGTTGGCAGAGATAGCATGTATACTTGGAGATGCTGTGTTCCAAGTAATCTTGAAGGCTCCATTGCAGTTCCTGTGGTTCAACATGTGACCAGTGTGTATGCATAGAGGAGGAATGAGTGGTGGTCCAGAGTAATTTTTTTTTCAGTAAAAGACTATTTTATTAAAAGCCAGCCCATTCTTTCTTGTGTCTTTTTGTGTCCCACAATGAGACATTCCTTTTAATCAGTCAGTCTGGTGAAACCACAGCAGTGACTTGTCTTCAGGCTGGTTGTGGCGAGAAGGCATTTCCCATAGACTGCAGGATGACCTATGACAGCTTTATATATTTCCTCATTAAAATAAAATGGCAGACGTCTGGGGTATTAGAAAATTGTTTTCTAAAGGCTCTAATTCCTACCCAGCCTGAACAGAAGAGCTATAGCTATAGGCTGAATGTAGGCTGAGCAGTCTCCTGAGGGCTTTGGCTGCAGGGGAGTTAAAGGCAGCAAATACCAAATCAAACTTCCCTGTAGCACTAGGAACTCCCAGAATTCCCAAAGGCTCGGTCTCACTCACTGGACAATCCCAGAGCACATAAGATCCTTCTGCTGTAATCATTCTTAAAACCACCAAAAGTAGTCCAAATACAGGCCTTACTCAACCAAAAACCTTTTAATGATATGCTGCTTTTTGGTTACATATAATATAAAAGCTATAAAAGCACTCTTCCTCCCACTCCTTTTAAAAATGTCATTGGTTTCTTGGAGAACGTAACGTATCTATCCTATAGAGTGTCCAACATCATGGATTTGGCCAATTGACCTTCCCTGGTTTCTTGTAACTTGCACCTTTATCCCCAATATTGCCTCATGATCTAGCAATATGGTAATGAAATCTAGAGGTTTGATTAACTTCAGGTTCAATTTTTTCTTTTTTCTTTCTGTAAGATTCCTTCGTGGGAAAGAGGTGTGCACTACTTATTGCATTGTATCAAGAAGCAAATAATGTCTTTTGGCACATTTTTATTAATGTTAAAATTATCCATTGATTCAGAGACATAAGCCTAATTCCTCCATGCCATAGTTTCAGCATCCACAGATGATCATTACCCAGATGTATACTTTCAGTAGAGCTGTCTTCTAACATTCTAGTGCATGTGTTAGGTGAGATTCTTCTGCGAATAACTTTCATACACTATTTAGTTTCCTGGTATAATTTTAAGGATAAACAAAAAGGATAAACGCTTTATTCTCTCTGTTAATTTATCATTTTTCAAAGTAATGAGAGAGTGCCCTAGCAACCTCCAAAAGTGACCAAGGAGGTGTGCATGTGTGTGTAATTAATAACTCATTTTGCATTCATTTTTGTATATTTATATATATTGCAGTCATTATTTGTTTTGATGTTCATATTGCCTTCATTTTAGATCACTGAAAGGCCCTTATTGTTACTTTCCTGTTTTTGTGACATGATTCAAATAGCTTCCTTGCTATCTGAAATTAGATGGCCCAGGTTCATCTTATATATTTCTTGTCTCAGACCTGGATTCAGTGATTTCTCCTAAGCGCTCTGGTTCCTTTTAGTGAGAAATCATATTTAGACACCACAGTCTGAATGAGAGGTGTACTTCCAATTGTCATTGCTTCAAGGACTTTTCAATGGGAGGGTGGAAAATACTTCTTTTTTAAAGAGGAAATAAATTTTGATTTCATTCTGATATTTATATTCCAATTTAAAAGTTAAAGATATTTCCTTAATTTCTTAATTTCATACTTTTTCTCTTAACACTGAAAATCTTGACTTCTAAATAAATTCTTATATTTTCTTACAGAATATATAGTATAATGTAGCATTCTATCTAAGTTCAAAATAACAATATCAATATTACTAAAGACTACTAAATGCATTTTCAGATTTCTTCAGAATTTGACCCTTAGATTATATCCCTTAAAAGATAGTCAAAATACAGGCTTTGAAAACCAGAAATAATTACATATTCTTTCTGTATTTAGGCCATTGTCTGATATTCATTTGAGTTCAATTGTTTCGGTTTGTTTCCAGTTGTAGAAGGAATGCTTTTTATTCTTTTTAATTTTGCTTTCTTATTATGCAAAATGTTTACATGATCTAAGATCACAACTATAGAATAAGGTACATTCACATAAATTTTATGTCCATGCCTGTCCCATCCTGTTCTCTCCTTCCTGCTATAGGTAACTATTTTTAGTATCTTTATGTCCTCTGTGATGTATTTATTCATGTTGTTCTAGACCCTTTTTAAAAATGTATTCTGAGGATCAGATGATATCCATACATAGATATTTTGCTCATTTTTCATCCATTTCTTCAACCCCCTACTGATGATTATCTGGTTTGTTTCCAGTTTTTGATTGTTTCAAATAATAATATATCAATGAATGTCCTCAGGAATATATCATTTTGTATTTTTGTCACAATAACTTTGGGATAGATTTTTAAAAGAGGGATTGCTCAAAGGGCAAATGCACTTATAATTTTGCTAGATTGGGGGCATACTTTTAAACATATTGATCTTTCCATGAAAATGTAGGAATTTAAAAAAAATATTATTACAGAGGAAAGAAAAAACTGTTTAACTGGAATGATCATATTTATCAAGAATAATTCATTGTAGAATTTAAATTATTAAATTCATGCGTGGTCTGTGGTGTAATTTAAGTAAATGCCTTGAACAGTTCAAAAACGGACAATTTTAGTGGTTTCCCATCTATTATGTCTTAGGAAGTAATGTAAGATCTATATGTATAAACAAATATATACATGTGAGTGGGGATGAATGGGTGGAAAGGTAGATAGAGAATTTTATCCCCAGAAGAAAGCACTTCTGATTTTAATAAATTTACTAACTTTTTACTCAAAAAAGCTATTTTATTATCTTCTAAATGACACAGTAGATATAGAAGTTAGTCATGTCTACATAATAGCACTTGTAATATTTTCTAAAGTGTTGGTAAATCTGCAAGTTTGTTTCTTTGGACCTAAAATATCCAACTTTTAAATGCAAAATAAAATGTATTTGCTGTTTGATCTTATGTGTTAAGGGAACATGACTATATTGTCTTATGCTTTTCAGTACTATCACCTTCTGAAATCAGGAAGAGCAACTCCAAGAACTGGGTGAGTCATATTTGCTTTTATATCTTATGCACAGCAAGAATTCAACTACATTAAAATATAGGTGAACAGTAAATTAAAAATAATAGGTTCACATTTGAATAGCAGCTAGTTATGTGTAAAAATACACAAAAAAGTAACCTGTAGCAATAAAAACTGGTGTATATATCATTAATGATTCATTTCCCCATATCACAATATTATTCTTCAGATATAACCATAGAGGCGATAGCATCCACAAGATGACACATAGGGAAAAAGGTTAAAATTACTTCTTGTAAGTTTTCAGCCTTCTACCAGGAAAGACCGTCTTCAGCAACTTCATATTCTTTTCCTTCCTCGAACCTAAAGTCAACAAAATAAAAATAAGTATCATGTATCTCCAGTCCATAGACTCACTTTAAATTAACATTTCCAATATGCTTGCACACTCACCTCAACGATTTTTAATGATTATAAAGTCAGTTTTCACTATCCACTCAAGTTAATAACTTTCTACCTTTAAGATACAGCTACTGTCCGGAGCTAGGCAGTATAAGCATTTAACAAAACTGATCAGTACTACAGTGCTATTTATGTAGAAGTGGTCTAGAAATGGCAATATGCTATTAGGAAAATAGATACATAAAAATAATTTTGCTTATGAATTATTTATAAAATTAGTTTAAAAATTGTATAAGAAAAAACCTGCCTTTTACACAAACACGTGTGCAGTCCTCCATGTTAAGAAAGTTATTGTCATTCCCTCCACAGCCAGTATAGGTGAAGGTCTCACAGGCTGTGTGTCTTGGATTAAAATAATAGCGAGTCACATTAGCAGAGCATAGTCCCTCATCTTTGGGACTGTAGCAATATGATGGTCCTTGATGAAAAGGAAAACAAAATTAGAAATGCAGTGATACCAAAATTAGTAAACTGTGATGATTACTGAAGTAACTGAAGAAAATCTAATCCCACTGAAGCCTCATTCTGAATGAGAATTTATTCTGAAGCTATGTCCTTGTATCATTTGAATGTCTTAAGAAATTAAACCCAAGAAACAGATATGGTCAGGTAGAAATCAGCTGTGTTTCACGGGTTGATACATGACATGCTTTAGTAAACTTTCTTGTGTTGGTAGGTTTATTTTAAATGTTTTTATCAGCTCTCCTTCCATCATTACTCAAGAATACATTTATGTAATTCCCAAGTAGCCACTGGAACATTTACCTTTACACAAAAAATTTAAGGAAACGCAAGCAACAACCATCTTCTCATTAACTTGAGATTTTGCATACAGTATTGCTATAGAGCTTCCTCACATCTCTGCCAAAGCATGTTTTCCTCGTTTGTTAAGATTATATATCTTTGTGTATGTGTGTCTCTGCTGTGCCTATGGAAAATGCCTGTATTGTCTCTCTCTACAAAAATATTGCCCAAGGAACCCATCATTTCAGGGACTGAGAGGGTGGGGATGTAGGTAAGAAATCAGAGCAGAAAAAAGGAGGATAGAGAGGTCTTTGTCCTGCAGTTTGCAATTACTAAAGGATGCAGAAATCTAACCAAACCTGTAGACAGAAATTTTCAAGATTCACCATCTGAGGTCTGTATATATTCCACTATCTCCTATACACAAGCGATTCCATACAAACCTGAGGTCATGGCATTCAGAATACTGTGATTTCCTTTTATTTACTTGAGAGTGAATGAGTGAGTGAGTGAGCGAGCAAGCGACAGAGGGTGGAAAGGGTGGAAGGGGCGGAGGGGGTGGAAGGAGCAGAGGGGGTGGAGGGGGGGGCAGAGAGAGAGAGGGAGAGAGGAAGCAAAAACTTAAATCAGGCGCGGCTTTGTGACTTTCTAGCCCTGACAACTTGGCAAGTCATTAACTTCTGGTAGCCTGTACTCTCATATGTAAACGGGGGAATAATTATACTCCCTCACAGGGCACATATATATAGTAGGACTGATATCCTACTATATGTGAAATCCTCAGAACACAAGGCATGTTAATTACACATCAAATTACTGATTTTTTTCACCCTAAAATCTTAAAGAAATGAAATAGAAACCCCATAAAAATAGTATTTACTTCTCTTTGGTGCACAGAAGCCCATACAAGTATCCTTGTCCGGGAACCTGTTCTTATTGTTGTGACACCCGCCAGATACGAATTTTTCACATGTCATGGAACTTAAATTGAAGAAATACTCTCCTGTGCGCACTCCACACTGCCCCTCACTGACTTCCAACCTGCAAATTTTGGGAACTTCTAGGAAAAGGAAGGCATGAAACAATGCTAGTCAAAAATTAGCTTTCTTAGTATTACTATTACTTACTTTAGCACGTCAGTCTTACTTAGTACTACTTCAAAACTTCACTGTATTTTCAGAAACAAGTAGGGAGAAAACAGTATCACTTCTAATACTGGGATAGTAAATCCCCTGAAGATTTTTCGTTAATCCAGTTATTTAGCTCTTTTTCTTAATAGTGGCTCCAGACCTGACTCAGCCAAATTCAGTGGAAATTCTCTCTGTTCTCTCAGGGTGTTCTGATTTTTCTACATATGAAGTTAATCAAACTTATTCACAGGAATACATACACATTTTCCCTTGGCTTAGTTCCTTGAATGGCAAAGTTCCATGTTTTGTTACTGGCCTTAATAAATACAATAAATATGATTTAAATGAAACAGAAACCATGATCATGAATCTCTACTATATCCCTGTACTAACCCAAAACAAGTTTGGGTATCAGGGGGACCAAAGGAAAAGTTACGGTTAGCTAAATCACACTTTAATAATAAAATCCGCTGAAAGTTATTTCAGACTGATGGATAATCGACATAAGGAAATGGTGCTCTCAAGGAGGCATAAAAACTGTGGGTTTAGGACAAATGATAAAGAAAAGTAGTTATGTGGCACCCAGTACATCATACCCGTGCATTATTATGCCCTACAGTGAATTCTTGCCCTGAGTCTGCACAGACACTGCATGATGAAAAATGCCACTTAGGAGAGAGATTCGTTAGCCAATGTAAACTTGTGATTACTTTCTGGAAAAATAGTAAGTGAGCCTTACTTAATGTTTGAGACAATGCAGGTAGAACTTACTGTAGAAAATGGGCTCTGGGAAATTCAGTGACTAGCAGCCCTTCTGTGTAAGGAGCAGCGCAAGAGTTCTGAGCTTGAGCTGGCCACTTACTCTCTATCCTCGAGCAAGCTTCATTGCAGTCCTCCAAAGTATCGAAATTGTTGGCGTTGCCCTCGCAGCCCCCATAGAAGAAAATACGGCAGCTCTGCGTGTACCTGTCATAGTAGTAACTGGGGATCCGGGCCCGACAGGGCCCCACGTCGGGGGGCAGGAGGCAGATCTCTGCATTGTTTCCTACTGAAGGAGCAGAAGGAGAACCTGAGAGAGAGAAGGAGGTTAGCCACGTCTCCAGGAAGGTAAGAGTGTTCCCGGGGACTTCTGTCCCACAGTTTCCCAGCACAGGGGGTTTTGCAGAGAGAGAAAGTACAAACTTCCGCACGAGTGTCCCTCCCCGCGGCTCCTAGACGCCCTGTGCGACAGGGGTCTGGGGAAAGCGGGGCGGAGAGAGTGGGTGCAGGGGACCCCACAGCCGCAGCGCCCTCGCTGCCTACCCTGGCGGAAGCGCGGCGCGAAGAGGGGGTCCCCAGACCCGCCAATACCTGGCGCCTTCTGAGCTCCGTTGCCCAGCGCGGTCCCCATCAGCAGCAGTGGCAGAAGCAACACCCCAAGGGGGCCAGTAGAGTCCATGCTGTCCAGTTTGAGTGGCCCTCGGGGCGAGGCGTTCCTGGAATGTGCCGGCGGGAAGAGGGTGCACGGAGTCCAGCCTCCAGGAAGCTTGGGTGCCGATGTGATGGGTGCCTGCTTTATGTAGGGTGAGTGTCCTCCCGACCCCGGACGGGGCGGAGCGTGCCTGCGCGGAGCCCGGGAGACTGATTCATGCCCCACAGGCTGTGGCCCGCCCCGCAGCCCTGTGTTGAAAAGTGTGCGGGGGAGAGGAATTCCCCACCAGGTCGAACCGGCCTTCCAAACTTTCTCCTATCTTGGCGGGAGTGACTACATGCGGCGTTGTGTCAGTGATGAGAAGTCGGCAAGCTAGAGGGAAATGACCTGGGGGTGATTGCACAAGGTTCCAACTTGCAGCATCACCCTGAAGCCTGAATCTCCATTACGAAAGCACCAAGTCCAAGTATTTGAAGGGCAGAGAGAAAGTGTGAAATTCAGTGGGCTGAGGGGAGCCTGGCTCGTTGCAATAGATTCCTGTATTAGATTAGAAATTTAAGTATGTGTATTTATTTACATTTATACATACCTACATATTTGAATAGAGATTTAATTTACATTTAATAAAAGGCTCATACTACATCTTCAGTGTACAGCACCATTCCAGTCAAGAATTAGAACATTTGCAGCACCCCAGAACATTCTCTCATATCCTTTCCCAGTCAATCCTTCCAATCCCAGGCAGGGACAACCAGTTCTTATCGCCAGAGGTTGGCTTTGCCTGTTCTTGAATCCCATGCAAATGGAATCATAAAGTGTGTATTGCTTGTATTTCTTTTGCTCCACTACTGTTTTTAAGACACACCATGTTATTCCATAGTTCATTTCTTTTAAATGCTGAGTCCAGTCTTCCAATGTATGAAGGTACTACAAATGTCCTGTTACTGGACATTTGTGTTGTTTCTAGTTTGAGACTGTTATGAATAAAGCTCCTTTTTGCGCACATGCAGCTTTTATTACTCTTGGGTAAAATATTCATAAATGTTAAAAACTGCCACTTCTCCAAAATGATTATACCATTTTATACCCCACCCCCCCAATCTGCCGTAAGTATTGTGGTTATGTTTTTTGAGCTGGAACAGGAAAGTCCATAGAAAGGTGGCCACGGGGGATCCCAGAACAACCCCTTCCTGTGCGTTTCCTCATTGTCATTGCATTAGCGTTCATTGCTCCTCTGACATATTAGCCTGAGTCTTTTTCTTTATACAAAACAAATTATTTATGCTCAGATTTCACATGAAATATAGAAGATATTTTTGAAGAACATTTTAATGAATTCTCTTGATGACTGTGTCTTCCTCCCCTTTTTCCTCTTGTTATATTTAATATTCTCAAGAGAATAATTATTCCTGGCTTCTCCTGAGGATCTGGAAGGAGTTTAGAGGAGTTCCCTTCAAAATTTCTGAGAAACCCTATGCTCACAGTGAGTTAATAGCCTGGGACATTTTGCACACTGTATCCCTTGTGCCAGTTTTCAGTTATCCTGATGTCATGCCATAGAATCCTATTCCTAAGAAAACACGCTTGTCCTGGAAATATTCAGTGTTACTGATGCTGTCAGATTACCAGATATCCATGATTAATAGTCCAAGATGTAAGGACAAATGTTTAACAACCAGCTCTCAGGAGGGAGGAATAAGAGGGGGTATGCTGATTTGCATAGTTTACTGATTTCTGTGGTGTAAGTACTCCCATTATGGCCAATTTCAAGCTACCAGAATTGGAAATCGATAGGTACAATTGGTTCTCCAGAGCCAGCAGGAACCGGCTCTAGCATGCCAAGCACTGAAATAGCCAGCTAGTTTTGGAAAGACACATACATACATAGGAGACTCGATGAGCCCCTCCCAAACACTAATACGGGAGGGAAGTTTTACCAAACAGCCAGCATCACTTTCAGGAGAAAAGTTTAATTCAACTTCAAATTTTCATTCTTCTGAATGTGATTTTCATTCTTCTGAATATGATTAAATATATCTCCCATATGGACTAAAATAAATTCAGGGACTGATTCAGACTTGTCATTCAGCATTGACTACTGTCACTTCTGTTCTTTGTTCTCAGGTGCTGGTACTTTTTGATCATCTTTTGCTTCATATAAAAAGAGGAATCTCTTGAATTAGAGCAGGTTATTTTGGGAACTTGCATGATGCCATGGGACAATGAATTTTATTCCTTGCTCCTTTGGACAGTCACATCAACTCTCTGAGCCTCAGTGTCCCTATCTGTAAAGTGGATATAATGACTATACTTGGGTGTTATGAGGGTTAAAGGACAAGTGCCTTACACACAGGCACAGAATCCAGCCAGATTATCCATGTTTCGATTCCCATTGAGAGCTTTGGCACAAAACTTTAAGATGGAGTGTCAAGCACCATCAGGAACCAGCAACATGGACTGAAGCCTTCGACATTGCTCTCACCAGCTCTCCTCTTTGGCTGAGCTCAGAGGCCACCTCTCTGCCTAGGAAGCTGTCTCACGATCAGATATAACTTTGTGGTGGTTTCTTCTGGGGGAAATGAGCTTAGAGTTCTTTCAGCCAGAGCAGAGTCCTTAGTCCTGCTAAGTACTCAGAATGCTGTGTAACACATGGGGGGGAAGGAGAATCGGGAAAGGGCCAAAATCAGGCTTTTCACCCCTCTGTGAAAGAGTCAGTGGACACAGGGCAAAATTCATGTTCAGAGGTACTCTAGAAATGATAGTTTCCTTCCTTTATTCTATTTCCTATTCCTTTATTCTATGCCAAATAGGGTGCATCTTTCACACCTCTGTGACCCCTGAACAGAGACAGGGAAGGAGAATTCAGTAAGTGGGGACAGTTAGAAGTTTGAGATGATCAAGCCAAGTTATCTGGAAGGAAATTACTCCTCTTAATTGCAAACCACTTGAGTATTTTTATATCCATGAAAAGGATATCTTCCAATGTAAGGGGAAATCTAAATTTTCTGGGACTACTTTAAATTACTGAATTTTATCCTTTGGACCATGTGGAAGGAGCCATGTGACCACTGCAATCAGCCTCCATAGGGATGTCACAGTCCTTCTGTATCCTTAAACCAGTATGTAGGCCAGAAGGTTACCACATAGCAAAGGAAAAGAATTCCTTTATCCAAAGTCACCAGGAAGTGTAAGCTTCGAGGGAACTGCAAAAAACAGTCACCCAGACTGATTTGTCATTGTTATACCAACTAATAGCTTTTGTGGCTGTGGCTAAAAATAGACGTTCAAAATTGTTTGGAGTTCTGTGAAATAAGGCATAGAGTTCTTATAATTTGAATGTTGAAGGAACTATAAATATCATCTATTCCACTATTTTCATTTTACAGAATTATACATTGAGACCTGGTCATGTTTACTTACCTTAGCTGTTGGCAGAGCTGAGATTAGAACCCAGGTTCTTGATATTCAGCCTGTATTCTTTACAACATTCCCTACCTGGGCTCTTTCTGCTGTACCGAGACCTTAGAGTAGAACACTAAATACCAGAATGAAAACACACAGAAGCTACAGTGACTTCAGAAACGTTTACCTGTGCATATGTTCGATCCTTGCTTCTGTTCTTTCTTACCAACCCCCTCCCAGCCCCATGGAAAAAAAAAAAAAATGGATATGAAGTTGATTTGGAACACATCAGCTCCTAGAATTCCCAGGTGTCGAGTATGATGTTCTATCTTCTGAGACCCATACATGCTTGGACAGTGATCATGAATTTAAGGAGACGATTGAGGCAGATGGTCTTCCTCTCTGTCAGACACCTTGGAGAGAGGTGGCATGTTTAGCTCATAAATGAATGAGGAGAATGAACTGAGCCCAGTGATTTGGGGATATTTATTATATAACAGTCACTTAAGGAGTTACAGTGATAACTTCTTAATAAACAAAATTCCTGCTGCCTGTTAGCTTACGCCCTGTCAAAATAAAATCTGAAGTGAGTCCAGCTGGCACGAACAAGAACTTTACACATTTGATAAGAAAGGCAGTTAATCTCTTCTGAGAGATTAGGGATCACGAGGATTTTGTTCAAGTTTAGGCAACTCCTTCACCAACAAGGTAATTTTTCTAGCGGGTTGGGTCACGTAGGACATGTTTACCCTAGTGCGCCCTCTGTCGGATACAGAGTGCATCTGAGAGCATTGTATAATAAGATGGAGCCACATAAGAGGATGAGACATTCCCTATGCCTAATTTTATTATTCTTGTCCTCCTTAGGGGGATCGAGATAATGGGATATTTAATGTGTCTCTTACCGTGGTCATTTTTTCATCCATACATTTTAAAAATAAGCAGAACTATTACTTAATACATGCCAAACCTTGTGCTAGGCGTTTGGAATACAAAGACAAATACATTTAGGGATCTCATAGCATAATAGAGAAAACAGATGAACATCACATAATCCAACTGCTAAATAGTGTTTTTAGTACGATATTAAAGATATGTACTAGGTTTTATGGGATTGTAGAGGAGGAAATAAAATTTTAGCAAGAGCTTAGTTCAAAACAAAAGCCAATCTACACAAACATGTCTAATGTAACTTTTATGCCTATGGGACACAGACTCACTCCTTCAACAGCTGGTTGCTTTGGTCAGTTTTTTTTTAAGGTGGTGTGATTCTAGCAAAGCACTGCCTTCTGCAGGAAGGCAGAATCTTAGAAACCCCCTTTTTCCTCTACCTAGATGTATGTTCATTCAATTATCATGCCTACTTAAGAGGCAGACCATCTTTTCTCTTACTCAGATTGCTGCATACTTAACTATGTAGGGCACCCAAAAGGTTGGGACAAAGTTTGGGCTATTTTATCCAAGAAGTTTCTGGCACAGTATGGCCTCACCACCTGCCTAGAATTCTAGCCTGGGCTACAATCCACCAGAAAGTGGCATGTCAGGAAGGGGGGAAAGACAGAGGAAATTGCCCCTTACTCCTGTATATCATGTGGGAATAGCAATAACTATAATAATATGATGCTTATTGAGAGTTTACATTGTACTTTGCATACATTAGCTCATTAAATCTTCCACAATAACCACTGAGGGTGATACTTTATTCTCCCCACTTTGCCAATGAGCGCTGAAATTTTAGGTGAGTATGTGGCTTGGCCAAAGCTATGCAGTTAGCTCAGGCAGTCTGAATCCTGATCTGCTGGTCTCACTCACTGTGCAAACTTCTTTTTCTTACACGTTAGTGGGGTCCGAAGTCAGGCTTATGATATATAACACGTGCTCATGACCTTAGTTCAGTACCTGGACAGCTAGCTTACAGACTTCCTTTTCACTCAAACATAAAGTTTATAATTGAGAACAAACAGATCGCTACAATTTAAATACATTGCTATAATACTCTAAGAAAAACATCTGCCAAAGTTAATAATCAGATTAGAGGATTGAGAGAGTTAATCACTAAATCCTTACTTTCAGGGTTATATTTAGCAGAAAGAAATGGACCTTGACCTTTCAAGTATAAAGACACTCTTTTCTTACCAGAATACTGTCATTTTTATACCCTAGCCCAAATCTCATGTTACTTATATATTACTTACTAAAATGTCTGTCATAAACCCTCCATATGTTCATTTGTTCTAGTTTTATGTAGAAAAGCTTTTGTATCTTAAGTCACACAGGAGGGACAACCTACCATTTGGGGGCAGGGAGAGGCCATAGTTGCAGTTTGAAAGGGCAACACATCTCCTAAAACTCTTACTGTTTCCCTGTTTGTTTTTTTTTTCCTCTCCTGACTATTAGCCAAGGAAACAAACTGAGTCAAACTAAAAGGTCTGTGTAGGAAGAGAGTTGACTGCACTAGCATGAACTAGGTATACTGCATGAGCCAGAAAGTGTGAGCTGTTCCTACTGGTCAGTGAGTGGGATCTCCAGCACTCTCTTCCCTTCCCTTACAATAGAAGTCATGCCCTGGTCCAACCAGACACCAACCCCGTAGCTACTGCGCTAGGTCTTTTCACCTCCTGTCTTCTCGAGGACTTCACTCCTTTCACTCCTCGGCAACATCAGTTCTTTCAGTAGTTTCCATTTCGAGTGGTCTATCTCTGGGATAGATGTTTTCCATCCCAGACTTAAAGTTCATATTTGACTTTCCATCCCTTTCCTGTGAGAGCCTTCTTTCATTGCTCCCTTTTCCAGCAAAACTTATCAGAAATGTTATCTTTACTATCTGCCTCCACTTCCTCATCTCCCTTACCATCCCCCACCCCATATTGCACTCCAGTTCAACTTCCACAATGGGAAGAGGAAGCAAAGGAAGTGCTCCCGTCAAGGGCACCTCATCATGTTGCCACATCTTACTGGACCTTTCAATTCATATGACACCCAAAGCAGCTGCCGCTGAGGTCACCAAGGACCACATTTTTCCATCTCAGCAATATTTAACGGTTTCAAATTCTTCCTCATTCTTGAAATGCTTTTCTTTTAGTTTTCACTTTACCACCTTCTTTTGGTTTTCCCCTACTTAGACTATTCCTTCTCAATCTGTCCTTTTCCTCTGCCTGGTCATTAAAGATGGGGTGACTCAAAGCTCAACCTTGAGAACTCTTTTCTAACTGTACTTTTTTCTTATGTGATTTCAAGTATACACACACACACACACACACACACTTGTGTGTAGTTTTGACCTCACCTCTGAATTCCAAAAGCTTACATCTACTTAATATCTCTACTTGGATATCTAATAGACATCTCAAATATTATATGTCTTAAACTGAAGTCTTGGCCATATACCCCAATCTTCCTTCTTTCTGTCAATTACACTTCTACTTAGACTTTCAAGCCCCAAACTATGGAATCACTCTTGACATCTCCCATCTTTTCATCACGCAATCCATCAGTCGTCTTGTCAATTCTACCTCCAAATCACAGTTTTAATCTGCCCATATTTTTCTATATCCATGGCCACCAATATTGTTCAAATCTATCTGTTCTTAATAAAGGACTATTATGTTAGGTTCTTCCCTAAAATCCCAGTTTCCACTTTTGTTCCCCTTCAACCCACACAACAGAGTATTTTTTTTTTTAAAGATTTTTTTTTTTATTTATTTGACAGAGATAGAGACAGCCAGCGAGAGAGGGAACACAAGCAGGGGGAGTGGGAGAGGAAGAAACAGGCTCATAGCAGAGGAGCCTGATGTGGGGCTCGATCCCATAACGCCGGGATCACGCCCTGAGCCGAAGGCAGACGCTTAACCGCTGTGCCACCCAGGCGCCCCACAGAGTATTTTTTTTTTTAACACATCAGACCATGTCACAACACCTCACTTCTTCAAAATAAAATCAGAACCCTTCATTAGCTCCTTACTTTATTCCTCACCATTCCTCTGAGGAACTTAATGTGATTTGACTGCTGTCTCCCTTACTGACCTCACCCCGTCACTCTCCCACTATCTTACTCTACCCACTACACTGTGTTTTCCATTCTCCTAGTACAACAAATTTGTTCCCACTTCCAGTTCTTTGCATAAGCTGTTGCCTCTGCTTAGCCTTTTTCCTTGCATGAAATGCTCATCTCCTGACCTTCACTGTCTCCTTGACAGTCTTGATCCCACTGGCACTACCTCTAATCAGTCTATATGATGTTGCTTCACATCTAGGTCACTCCTTATCATAAACTATAGCATTTATCAGTTGAAATCACTGTTATTTGTTTTGTTTTACTTGTCTGATCCTCTCACTATTATGGAAGCTCTGTGACAGTAGGGAATTTACCTGTTGTAGTCACCATTGTTTCCCCATGCTAAGAGCAAGGCTTATGGAAAGTAGGATCTTATAAGTGTTGTGGAATAAACAAATTACTTACTATGCCTCCCCTAGCACTTATCACAATATAATATATGGTACATTTTATCTTGTTTATTGTTTTTCTCCCTCATTAGAATGTATGTTCCTCATGGGCAACATTTTCTGTATTTTTTCTGCTCTACCCTCAGCATCTAGAATAGTGTCTGGCACATAATAGCACTTAGTAAATATTTGTTGAATGAATGAATAAAATGTTAGCTATTTTTATAGTCCTAAGTATAATGTCAGGATGAAAAAGAATAGTACAAGATAAGAAAATTTATAGCCATATGATTGCAGATTTATTGTACATAATATAGTGGATTTGTTTCTGAAAAACAAAGTGTCATGGAATGTTTATAAATCAAAATATTTAAAGTGTGTTAGCAACATTTCTATTTCAAAGAATGTGCGATTGATCCTCTGTATAAAACAGGGGACTTCTAAAAATAATTTTAATAATTTCCACTAATATAGCCCTTATAAGTTAAATATTTTGTCAAGTTGCCTTACTTCAAAATATGCTTATCTATAATGTATAAAAACAAACAGAAAACAGGTAGCTTTTGAACTTTATACTAGCCCACTTTAATTCTACAATAGATTAGCAAGAAAGCTAATGGAAGATATTACTGAGACACTTAAGCTACTCTACATAGTTCTATCTCCCTACATCCCTTACTCATATCCACAAAACTCCGGAAAACCCATAAACAACCTGACATATTTTCAAAAGGCCCTGGGGGGGGGCAGTATTGTCCCCCACAGAGAACCACTGCTCCATGAATGGGGTACAACTCTGAGGTACTTTCTCCCCCTCCTCTTCTCTTTGCTATATTGGACCGTACCTCCCCTGATAGTAGTGCAAGATGGAAGAAGAAGTAAAAGGGCAAATATCTTCTACTTAAAGGGGTATGTTTCCCCCCTGAGTTAGCTGTAATTGCTACTTAG
The DNA here is from genome assembly GCF_017311325.1 of Ursus maritimus. Taxonomy (NCBI): domain Eukaryota; kingdom Metazoa; phylum Chordata; class Mammalia; order Carnivora; family Ursidae; genus Ursus; species Ursus maritimus. The sequence goes on along the minus strand of NW_024425563.1, from coordinate 68,379,318 downwards.
CTTGTTGGTCTGAGTCTTGAGTCCTCCTCTTTTATATTCTGGTGGAAGTGGGGTGAGGATGCCTGGTAGTAGTGCCAGCAATATGATCTAGACCCTTTTAGAACTTCCTGCAGAGAGGTGGCCCAACTTGGAAGCTTTGAGCTGCCCAGGTACGGGGGAAAAATATGAGAGTGGCTTAGTGCCCTTTGTTTTCAATTCTGTGCTTTCTTTCTATGTAATTCTACAGTATGACAAAACGAATCTATTCTTTTACACTAATTTGAGAGGGGTAACAGAGAAAAGTATGCTGGAGCTGAAAACATCCCAGACCAAAAGCCAAACACCTGTGTTATAGCTCCAGCTCTGTTGCCACCCATTTTATGATTTGGGTCACTTCAATTCTCTGGACCACCTCTACTTCATCTGTAAAATGGGATTAAGAATGATTAGATGATGCCATATCTGAATTAATTTAAACCCTTCAGTGCAACTCCGAGCCCTTGGACTCCATGCAGGCAATAAACACTGCCCTGCTCTGTGTGTCTGGCTATCTTTGAGGGAGGTTAGAGTTTTGATCCTTACTCTTTGAATTTTCTCATACAAGTCCCATAGCATCAAGTTTGGCAAGCATTCGCTCATCTTCTAAGATTCACCTCCACCAAATGAAATGTGTTTTACTTAAAATATTATTAAATTTTAGAGTTCAGAAATCATTTGTTAATAAAGTTAGATACTTTGTACTTTTTTCTATGGCTAGGCGAATATTTATGATATAGGTTGCAAGTGACTTTATCTACACTTTGTGATTCTCTTTTATATATTGAACAATAGGCAGGAGTAAGGACATAAAAGCTATGAAAGATATAGATGCTCTTATAAAGGTCCTTATAACCCATCATGTCTTAGATTTGTTAGAATCAGCATCTAAGACAGGGATCCTTGTCCAAGTGATTTATCAAGGATGAACTCTTACGAGAAATCTCTGTAGGAAGGTAGAAAGCAAGATGAAGCAGAAGTTAAGCAAAGGTGTAGTTTTAGATATCTAGCTTATTCTGACCCCATGGGGAGCTCTGGAAGGTTCTCAATTACAAGGTTTTTCAGGCCAGAGGCACCTGGTCTGATTTATTGGAACTTCAGCCAGCCCTGTGCTATAGGTCACCCACAGGGGTCAGTTGAAAGCATAATCTCCCAGACATCACCAGTTGAAGTGTTTCCCATCAGCCAAGAACAAAACTATGCAGAAAGTTTGCCCTTGGCAGTCAACAAGTGCACCTGCTGGGGAAATGAGCACCTCACCCTGGAAAGGGGGATCTAGGAAAGGCAACAACAGCATCTGCTATGCATGATATTAAAGGAGCCAAATCATGTCCACATGATATCCCTTAAGAGCACTTATAAAGCCACCTATCAGCGAGTGCCATGTAAGACAGCATACTTTGAAAGTCTAGAGGTGCAGAATAAGTGGGTAACCCAGCTAACATGTGCTGAGCACTTGCTCTGTGGCACATATCATCATGCAATCTTGATTCCCCTCAAGAAATCTATAATGTCGGTAATCCTATTGCTCCGATTTCCTAGTAATCTGAGGCACAGAGAAGTTAAGTAACTTGATCAGGGCCACACCCCTAGCAAGAGCCTATGAGTGATCATTTCATTGGCAATAACATAGTAGGGAGTCTCTAAAACAGAGAAAATGAAATTCTAAGACCTATTCCAAATCAAAACCTCTTAGATTGGGCTCATATTTTTAACAAGTTCCTAAAGTGATTTTTACACACACTGAAGTGTCAGAGCCATTGCCAAGTGGAATTAGTTTTCCAAGATGGATAAAAATTGTGCAAAGGACAATGTCAACAGCTCAAAATGATCAGAGGTAGATACGCTTGTGAATGGTTACACATAGTGTGAAGGCAGTGAGAAGGAAGGGGGCAATGGACTTGAGCATGGGTTCTCGAATACCAAATAATAATTACACAGGAAGGAACAACCTTTTTGTTGTCATATTGTTTCTTAAAATAAGAACAGAAGAGCAAAAAAAAAAAAAAAAGGATGGGAAACATTGACTTTGAGTACTCATAGAAGTGTTCTTTTCTGTATCTGTGCTGGCATATTTAGGCATTTGCCCCTAAAAATATGCTAAAATGTCTATTTCCCAGAGAAGAGTCTATTATAAGACTGAGAAGGGAAATAGTATTTCCTCAAAGGTTTTGGAAATGATAACACTATTATCAGCACAAGGAAATAAGTTAATTGCTGATAAATTATTAGCAGAGTATTTTTATGTAGATGTGCAATGTGAAGTTGTTCACTGAAATACCATGTGACCTAAATATGTCTACTTGCATAAAAATATGTCAGTATAAAAATTGGACCAGGGGGACAACAGAGAAAAAGAGAAGACCAAAGGAGAGATTATAAGTGTGATGCCACTTGGCTATAGTGAAATATTTACCGGATAATTGCATATGGGTACCACCAGCTACTGAACCATCTTCCCCCATTGCCCATTGATCTAATTAAGGAGAAGAGATTGCTGAGAGTGCAGAAGATGCTTCTTCTATGATGCCCATCAGTAGACCAGACTCACTATGTCACCTTTAACCTGCTATGTTTGGTCATCATTATTTTCCAATGCATTGAGAGAGTTATACAGAACTTCCTGGTATTGTTTAGAAACACATTCTAAGTAATATGCTAGTTTATTTCTGATTAATGAGGTTGTTTGCTATATCTCCACTCTATTGGTTCATATTTCAACCTATAATTTATAGAGAACTTATAATAGTTTTTGTATCGTTCTCTGTTAATACCAGATTAAATACTCTAGCGATTTAGGGGATTAATAGGCAGTCCTCAGAATGACCTCAAACTAACTTAAATGGCATATATCATATGATGGAGGGCCTTGGTGTTGGAGATGAGGGTTGAAAGCCCAAACTTTTACACCATGCCAAAAAAACAAAAAACAAATAACAGGGAAAAGGAGAGGCTTTGGATGTCTAAGACCATATACTGATTAAACTGACCTCTCCCCATATCCCCACAAACCTACTAGCAGGTGGTTAGAGTCAAATGCTTGGTTTAATCATATTAGTGAAGATTATAAAGAAGCTTTAAAATTGCAAAGCTGGTGTGTGGTGCTGGAATTGTGCAGAGAACATTCATAAGAAATCAGTTATCATAGAAAGCTAAAACAAAGAAACCGTTTACTTAGTAAGTTAAGAGCTGAGGGACGGGTTGGCTAATATTGACCTGAAACATGTCCAGCAATTTGGGTGTATGAACTGTCTATTTTTTCAGCAGGCAAAAGATGCCAGTGATCAATATTGAAGACTTGACAGAAAAGGACAAATTGAAGATGGAAGTTGACCAGCTCAAGAAAGAAGTGACCCTGGAAAGAATGCTGGTAAACTGTTGCACTCTTTTGAACTTTATTTTTAACTATAGATATGGTAGGACTACCAGGTCAGAAACTGTTGCAGGGGAGCAGAATTTGCCACCCCAAACAAAATATACCTCCTTGACATAAGTATTATTTTAGGTTAGTTATTTTTAAGAAACAGCAGAGAGTGGAGAATACCTGGAAACCGAGTAAAAGTTGTCCTTTTGTAAGAGACATTTACTGTTATAAGTTATTCCTTCTCTGTACCAGGAAGAGAAGGATGACTCTAAAACTCTTATTAGTAGAGAAGGCAAGGACTTAAATGCACTTGATTTAAGTGGGCTTTTGGTGACTGCCCTTCTTGTAAACCTTCCATAACTGGCCTTTCCCCCATTAACCCCCCAACATCTTTTGTCTTCAGCTGGAGATGGTATTTAAGGGGGTGTCTTGGCCATTTCAGGGAGTTACTTGGTTTTCTTGGGTCTCTCCCATGTATAAAGGAGGTATACATGCTATTAAATTTCTGTGTGTTTTTCTCCTGTTAATCAGCCTCTTTTATTAATAGGAGTGTTTCAACCAAGAACCTAAAAGAGTAGAGGGAAAATGATTTGTCCTCCCCCACACTATTCACTGGAGAGGCTCAACGTAGTTAAAAATGAATTGTTCAGGTAAAAATTCATCAGAGATTAAGGAAATTAATAATCATAATTATCTCTTGATTTAGACTCTAAATCAAAGATTTGGCAAACTATTTTCCATGGGCCAAATCCAGTCCTTAGCCTGTCTTTGTATGACCACTAAACTAAAAACATTTTTCCATTTTTATATAGTTGTTTTAAAAAAAAGAAAGAGAAAGAAAAAGGAAACAAAGAATATGAGACAGAGACCATATTTTAGCTAAGCAGTAAAATGAAGCAATATATATAGGCATTTTGTTTTTGCTTTTCTAAATTGATAAGCTTCTCTTTATTTAATGCAATACTTTGATGTTTAAATACTTTTAGCCAAGACCTCATTTCCTCCAGCACTGTCATGGCTAGTAATGAATGAGTACATTCTATTTCTTCTTTGCAAACAAAAATGAGTTCAAGCACAAGAATTCACTCGTTCCTCCTAAAAACATCTGACGGATCTTGGAAATGGTTACCAAGAATTCTCTGCCATTAAAAAGAGAAATGGCAAAGGAATAAAGTTTCCTCCAAACAGTGACTGAAGCTTGGAAAATGTAGATATGTATTTTAGATCTCTCCATTTTAGGAAAGTAAGTAGAACAAAACTCCTCCATGAGTGACAAGAGTATATTTTATTTTTTTTCCAAAACTCATTTTATCAAGCCAAAGCAGAAAAGGGGTTTGTATTTTCTTCATACTTTGCTCAGGACTCTTTTTCCCAATAAAAATTGGAATTTTGGCTTCTTTTACATTTATAATTGTCTCAAACTTCCCTGTTGCCCTTTCCATACAGGCAAAACATATTTTGCTGTAAAAATTAAATATATATACAGCACAAAAAGCTTGGAACAAATAACAAAAAGTTAAAATCTTTATCTTTATAATTTGGGAAAAATAAACTTTTGGGGGAAAAAAAGGAGTTATTTTTTCTTCTTGAAACATCCAAATGCTGTTTCATTATTTATTTATTCAGGATTGCTGTTTTGGAAGGCAATTTGGTCATATTTGTGTTTATTATTCATTTGTGGCAAGCTCACCGGGGAATTTTTATTTTGGGTAAACATCATACATCACCGTCTATCAGGTTTGGGGGTTCCTTTTCCCTGCTACTCAACATCTCCTTGCTTTTGGAAGTCAAACTAATTTAATACCGGACCGCCAAAACTACACATACACACACACACAACACACACACACTCTCTCTCTCACAAAAATTTTAGGTCCTGAACCTATAGTTCTGACATAGGATGGCATAGCGTCTTTCTAGCTAGGTCCAGTGTATAGACACTGGACCCTATCCCTGGTTCAGATTTGGGCTCCACAACTTTCTCCCTGTGAAACACTCACCTGAGATATCTTCTGTTAAATTGGAATTGTAACAGCATCCAATTCAGAGGGCAATTGGGAGGCGTAATTGGGTTAATATATCCAAAGCTCTGAGACCCATACCCAGGACGTAGCAAGTGCTTTCTAATATTTTTATTACTTTTTAAATTATTATTGATATCTGTGAACCAGGCTGGTTCATAATATGCTTCAACCCATTTTGCTATCAAGGCACTAGTAATGTCAGAAGACACAACTTTTTGCATCCAGTTTTTAAAGCTGACAGATTTGCAATGACTGTATGTCAGTGCAATAGGCAAAGACGAAAGATAATCTTTGTAGTAATAGCCAAAAATAGCCGCCATTTGATTGAGCATTTGTTGTATGCTAGGCACTTAATGCAACCAGTGTTGCTCTTCCTTTTTCATAGATAAAGTAACTAAACCTTAGATGAACTCTCTCAACTAATGATATACAGCAGGTAAGTGGGCAGAGCCAAAATTCAAAATTGGGGTGGCCTGAATCCAGTGTCCATGCTTTCCACCATGCCATGTAATCCTATATTAAACTATATATACCTAATAAGCCTCACTGAAGTAATTTTTGAACACACACACTCACATAGGATTTTAGGTAATTTATTGCTCCTTATAGCCTCAGATCCCCAATAGACATTGTCAAAACCAACCCTTCACTAACTCTAGAATTAGGACAGCAATAAACCTCTATTCCTGACACCTGGTTGGGTCAAAATAGCTGGTGTTTGGAGGAGTGGGAAAAAAAATGAACCTAAATCTTAATTTTGAATTTTGAGAAGGAAAAAATGTGAATTGTATATAAACTACGAGTATCATCATATGAAGGAGCCACCTGACCAATGCCTTGCCCCAGTTAGAAATGATGTTTCCTAATGTGTAGATAATGAATTTGCAGAGTTATAAAGTAATCTTAAGTCTTGTATTAAATGTTGCTGGAAATTTGCATACAAAAATTATATAAATATTTTATTTAAAAAACACAGCAGATTAGTTAGATAGCCTATGGAATGGCCACCTATTGGATTGCCAGAAATGAAGTAGTTTCATGTTAGTGTCGTGACTAGTAATTAAGTGAAAAGGAAACAAGTTGAACGTTAAAAGAAATGAATAATTTGAGCTTGTGTGTATATGCATGTGTATACACACACGCACATATTTGTATTTATATATGTAATAGAACATTGACTCTTTCTAAAAGGTGTGTCAAGTTGTACATGGACCATTTAAGCTCTGGCTGAGTCCATTAAAATACTAATGCGTGATTTTTCATGAAGTCATTACTATAATGGTGCAGATGAGTGAAGAGCAAGCTCATAAACAAAAATAATGATTTAGTTCAATAAATACATGTTTACTGAGCACCAGCCAAATGCAGTCTCTGTTCTAGATGCTTGGGATACATGTGAACAAGTCAGCCAAAGGTCCTTGACCCTCTGGAGCTCACCCTCTAGTGCACTGTCATGATTAATCATTGTAAATGAGTTTAAAATAAAATTATATGTGTATACTTCTGAGAATTCAGGAGTGGTGATAAGCCTGGAATTTAAAAAGTATTCATTCCCTTCCACCTTTACAGGTCACATTTCTGGAATGAGGAAAAAGATGTAATCGATGTTTACTCTGGTGACACTGTTGACCTCTCTGGCCAGCTGTTTTCTGATCCCTGTTCTGATCTCCTTTAGAGAAGCTGGAGGCAGTGTCTCCTAAGAATACTTAGCTGGAGTGTGGCCAGATGGATCTCCTTTGCCTGAAGATATCCAGGAGGACAGGAAAAAGAGCAGTTATTTCTTCTTCTCTCCTAGAAAAGACATATGCACTGGTAGAAAGCAGAACCACATTAAAAAGAACACAGAAATTAGAATACATTCTTGGATTCTGCAGTATTCTGTATTAAAACCAACTGTGTCATTTCTTTCTCCTTTCCTTTAAGGTCTCCAAATGTTGTGAAGAAGTAAGGGATTATGTTGAAGAAAGATCTGGGGAAGATCCACTAGTAAAGGGTATCCCAGAGGACAAAAATCCCTTCAAGGAGCTCAAAGGAGGCTGTGTGGTTTCATAAGAAAAAAGAAATTCGTTGGAATAGCTTGAGCTTTAATGACAGTACTAATTTTTGGTCATCTATAATAATACTATTAAGCATGTACGTAACCTTTTAATTTATGAACATAAACTTTAATAAAAATTGGGATGTGATAATGCATAAATCTATGGTTTCTTAAAGTATTTAGCACAGGGTTTAGCACATAATTGACAGTAAATATTGATTGACCCCTTTCTTTAACAATAACTACTATGGGGTGGCTGGGTGGCTCAGTCAGTTAAGTGACTGACTCTTGATTTTGGTTCAGGTCATGATCTCAGGGTGGTGAGATTGAGCCCTGAGTTGGGCTCCATTCTGGGCATGAAACCTGCTTAGGATTCTCTCTCTCTCCTTCTCCCCCTTCCCATTCACACTCTCTCTCTCACTTTCTCAAAACAAACAACAAAAAACAATACTGTGTTTTATGAATGAGTCTATATTATCCTGGTTGCCAACATATATTTAATGTTTTATGTTTCTTAACTTCTCTTTCAACACTACTAATATTCCAGCAGGAAGTTTCACGGTTAGCCTTATATTTGTTGCAACCTTTCTCTTGCTTTATAGAGTTAGGAACTCTATTATTTTGATGCATGGAAGACCTATCTTGACAAAATGTGTGCTCTGAAGATTTTCATTGTGGATGTTTTGTTTCCCTTGCTGTCTCAACCTGAAGTCAGCAGTGATGGTTTTAACATAACCTTTTCCTACATTCTTAACATTTTTACTTGTTACCAGTGATGTAACTTTTTACCGGAATACCAGCTGGATTAAGAGGCGGTCTGTGGTCATGGAGCACTGTGGATTTAACCAGCACCAGAGTAAAGGTTATAAGAAGCCAGAGAGTTTTGGCTCTGGCACTTTACTGCCTAACTGACTTTAGATAAATTACTTATTCTTTCTCAATCTCAGTTTCTTCTACTGTAGAATAGGAAAAATAATGGTCCTGTCCCCTTTTTCATGGGGAGCTATATATTACACTAGGGTGATTATGGCACTTAGAATACTGCCTGGCACATAGTAAGACCCAATAACTATTAACTAGTATTGTTACTGAGAAACTACACAAATATCCAGAATCCTTTGAGATCCATGCTATTCCATCCCATCCCTAAGAAGACTCTCACTAGTACAGTCCTTTTTCCTATAGCTGTGTAAGAACAAGATGATAGAAAAATAGCTATCTTCTGCATCATCTTGCTAATCAGTTTCCTCCTGGCATCTTACTGAGTTGACATAAGCCAAATTTCAGTACCTTTGTGCTAATGTCTAAGAGATAATTTGCCTCTACTTCTGTAACAAATGATGAGTGCTGATTATCACAATGCGGAAATGACTTTTGTTGTTAGTGTTTCCTTATTGCTATCTCACATTTACAGTGCTATTTCTGGATATGTCAGTGATCAGAATACAAGGAAATGCTCATTGATTTTCATCCTTTTTAAAAACAAGAAGTATCTATTATTTGGTCTGGAAGGGAATCTCACGGTGGCCCCAAGTTTGGCTCCTAGCACAGTCCTTTTCCACTCTGGCCGTAGTAGATGCTCAACAAAGATCTGCTGACCCTTGTCCAACCCCTACGTTTTGAAATGGAGGAAGTCTAGGCTCAGAGAAGTGAGTTGGCAAGTTTCTCAGATCCAGACTGTGGATCTCAGGCTGAATGGTTAACACCACACTCTACCACATATCAAATAGGCTCTGGGTATTAAGAGATTCCAGGATAAACTATTGGAGTTTATCTTTTTCCTCAGGAGACACTCTTTTCCCTGTTTAAAATTACAAAACTCCTCCCAAACTCCCCCCACACACCTTCCTATCTCCCTGTTCCACTCTTGTTTTCCACAGCTCCCATCACCATCTAGCATACTATACATTTTACTTGAGCTGTCTCAAAGGTATTTCTATGTGCAACTTAGTGTTTATTAAGTGTGCCATTTATCTTTTTTCCCCTGATTAAAAAAATATAGAGTCTTGGCTATGGCATTTAGTAACATGTATGGTCATAACCAAAATCTCTAGCTTTTATCTAACATTGGAAATAGTTTTGGGAGGCAGATGATTCTAAGTTAAAACCCTGGCTTGTCCACTTTCTACTTCAGCTCTTTGAACATCAGTTTTTTTTTTTTTTCCACAGATAAAATGGGAGGATAGAATGGATTCTAATATGAAAATTTAAAATCACTTAGAACAGATATAGATAAAAACCTGATAAATATCCTCTATTATAATAAACCCTGAAGACTTCCTATAGTCAACAAACTTAAGTATTAAATAATCCCTGACATGTCACTCCACTTCCCCACTTTCTGCAGTTTAGTCAGACTGATCTCTCCACCTGAGATGTCCCTCCACTCTAACTCATTTCAGCCTTTTGAAATCCTACTCCTAGAGTATTCTGTAAATCTTCTAACTCATTTAACATTGCTTTGCTTTCTTTTATTATAGTCTGTGTGGTTGTCTTACTGTCAATTCTGTATTGTATATTTCCCAAGCCAGAAGCTCTGTTCGTCTTTGAAACTGCCATACGAACTCATAAATTGTCTCTACAATTTAATTGGCTTAATAAGTGTTCAACTAAAAGCAGGAAAGGACAGTACTTTTTATTTTGGAGAATTCAGAATTTTTATTAGCTCAACTAAGGAATAAATGAACAGTAGGGTAACATTCCTGTTGCTTAAAAATACAGACTGTCTGCAGGAGTTGGAATAAGATAAAAATCATAGAAAGGAAGCAGAGAGAAAGATGGTCTAGAAAGAAGGATGTGAGATCATGACTAACCCACAGGCTACACAGCTACAACAGTGAGTGATTTTTCCCCCCCAGTTATTTCAGGGCCATGGATTACCAGGTTAAAGGAATGAGGTAAGACTAGAGGGAAACAAAAAATATTCTAGGCATAGCCTTAACATTTGGCTCACCCACAAACTTCCTGGTACCAGTAATGAGAATGGATTAAGTATATACACTTACTGTAATATATCATTTGAGATACTTGCACCTTGAGGGTATTTTGTACACATAGGTGAGTATAAGTTTTAGCAAGGAAAAACAAAAACTTACACTATTATTTTAATTTGAATTGATTTGATTTTAGCCAGATTTCAAAACAAGGCTAATATCAAACTTCCTAAATTCCTAAAAGAATGTATTAACATGAGGACAAGAGGAAACTGAGTAATGAGAATGACCAATTACAATGGAAATTAAAGTCTTGTAAAAGTAAAATTGATCAAATAAATCATCTTGATATGAATTGTAAATAGTTGTTAAGATGATCAGAGCATCAGACATAGGTCATCCTGTAACTTCACATTATTTCCACCTAGAAAAGGAAGCTTATGCACATAGTTACCTGAAATGGGTGAGTTTATGAAATGTTCCATGTGATTGTTATAATAAATTGAACTAAAAGTGAACTGAGTGCATCAAACATGTGTTAAATATGTTCCTTAAACACCATCATTTTAATGGCCTAAACAGTCACCATTAACTTTATAAATTCTAGAAGAGCAGAATTTGGGAAATAACCTAATGTATTTCCACCAACAAAACAAAGGCAGAGAGTATCTATGTCTTGCAAAAAATCACAAAATAAAGTAAGACCAGAACTCTTGTCTTTTTGAGTTCAACCTAGCATTAAATCAACTCCAATATAACTCCCCTTGATATTTTCTTACACAGTTTCCTTTATATGGATTTTTTAACAACACACTTAATACATCGGAAAAATAGCCAAAGAATTATTTTTTTCCTTTTTTTGCATGTCAAGGTAAAAATGTCATTGTCTTTGCTCTTTCATACTTTAAAAGTAGAAGTAACCACATGGCTAGTTTTCTTAAGCAGATTTCTTTAAAACATTTGTCAAAAGACAGTGGGGTAATAAACGTTATTTTCTGATTATACCTGTTATTTTCATTGCAGAATGGTTTGTACACGTACTATTTTGTAAAACAACTTTTATTAAAGGTAATATGTAAAATATAAGTAAAAAGCTAACATGACGTTTGGATGTAACTCGTGGATTTTAAACTTTGTTTATCCAAAAAGTTTTGTTGATAGAACATTTCTGTGAGAATATACAAGAAATTGTTTACCATGGTTGCTCTCTGAGAGGTAAATTCCATGCTTACGGATGGGGGCTTCATGCTCTTCTAAAAAGAAAAGTGTTCCCATCATTTGACCATTTAAAACCAAACAGCAAAAGACATTTTTCAGAATGCTGTGTGATCCTGGGATTTCAGCATTTCCCAATTCACTTTAATCAGTTTACTTAATATGATATTAGCACCATGCATTATTTTATAAGAGTAAAAACTAAAAAAAAAAGACTAATATGTATTTCATCTCCAATTTAAGTCTCATGGTACTGGGGAAGAAGTTAAATAACCTGTATGGATTTATAACTATTTATCACTGCATGCAACTAGATGATTTCCTACAGAAGACATTTCCAAGCCAAAATAATTCTATTTTTATGATTTAGAACAGACATCCATTAAGTTACTTAACCAGCTTATTTAATTTGGGCGCTGAGCTTATTTAATTTGGGCCATGTTAACTACTTTCACTAACTTATTTAAGTTATTTTTAACCAACCTTTTAAATTTGAGCAATGGGGAATCAAAAAATATGAATTGCTTTTGGAGACAGATAATGAGTTTTTTGTCGTGGCTCACCGCATACTAACAGGGGAAAACTCTGGCAGCTGATTTAACTTCTTTGAGCCTGGGAGATCCTGGAATGTGTGGTATTTCAAATACAAAAAAGTTCCTAAACAGTTTTCTTTGTGAAAGTGATTTATCAGATGTGGATACATAAATGCAATTAGAAACAAAACATACCTTAGCTAATTCACCGTTCCCCTTCCCCATGACCTATTTTATAAATTAGAAAACCAAAAACCAGAAAAAAATAAGAGTCTTTTCCAGTGCTAGCCAGTGGCAGAGCTGGGACTAGACCCAGAGTACTCACCAAGTAGCTCACGGTTCTTCTCCTTCCAATATATTCATTGAGGATAAGCAGGTGCAACCTAGAGAGAAATTAGGAACAAAAACCTTTGCTTATAAAATAGGGAGTGGCCTGCAGTGTCTAAAGCCAGGTACTCTGAAATTCTCAGTTCAGGCCACCACCCTTAACTTGAATTTGACTCTGTAGGCAGGAGGTCATCTCCAAAGAGAGAAATATCCGACTGCTTGGGAAGGTTTCTTACGTTCAGGCTTTATTTTTCTTCTAATCTATTGAGCATCATTAACAAACAAAACATAAGGTTTTAGGTTATAGTCAAAGGGAAACTTTATATTGCAGGTAAACGTGTCACAACCCACACCTTTCCTGGCTTTACCAAAACAGCAGCAAGACGAATACTGCTTCCCAGATGGTGGAGAAACCGAGGCTGAGTGAATCCACTGCCTACATCCAGGAAGTTGCAGGAGCCAGGAATTCATAACCCTTGGTGTCAACAGTCACCCAAACCTTGGCTGATGGGGAATAGAGAAACACTTTCTGGTAAGAACTTTAAAGATTCCTGCTTCTGTCTTCCCTAGTATCATTCGTGTATCCTCCAAATCATTAGAAAACATTCCTCTGAAGAAAGAATAAGAACTCTGCTGTGGAGGATGCAGAAAATTTATTCATGTCAGAAAATGGCCCTGCAAATTGTAAACAATATTCACATCCCCATGCCCCCTTGACCCCCAAATGTGTCAATATGTTTCAGGCATTTAACAGACTGGATGGATATACATCACCAGACCTAGTGGGTGTCTCTGAGATTACAGCTCAGTTTCATTTTCCTCTTGGGCCTTTTTTTTTTTAAGCGTTCATATTTCCCACAATACATATGTAACTGGGGAAAAGTAACATGCTGTATATTTTTGAAACTTGGAGAGGTGAAGGGCCGTTATTTCCTGCCGGGTAGTGTCCTCCTTTTCTTGCTCACAAACAAAACCCGGATGTGACTTGGGAACGGAAAAAAAAAAAAAAGGAACAAAAAGTAAAACTTTGGTTGTTTCTCCAGGAAAGTGGGCTAGCGCAACCCCAGCTGTCGGGCCCGCAGCCCTGGCTGGTCCCCCGAGGGCGTGGCAGGCTCGGGAGCCGGCAGGGGGCCAGCATCCCACCCGGAGCTCCGGCAGCGCCCAGCTTCTCAGGCTCCCTCTCCACTCAACCCTCCCGGGCTCGCTGGGGCAGGCCTCCCGCGGTCGTGGGGGCCCAAGAAAGATCCTAGGACGCAGGGCAGGCGTGACGGGACGCCCCGGAGGCAGCTGAGCTCTTGGGGCTCTGGGTAGCACGCGGGAGGCGGTGTCGTCCGCGCTGGCCGGCGGGAGGGGTGCGCGGGCACTGCTGTTATTTCGGGACGCGCCCTGGTGTGCTGCGCTTCCAGCCTCTCCACTTCCAGAGCTGTGCCCGGGCCCGGTTCGGGGGCGAAAATGCCGGCTCTTCACATCGAAGATTTGCCAGAAAAGGAAAAGCTGAAGATGGAAGTTGAGCAACTTCGCAAAGAAGTGAAGTTGCAGAGGCAACAGGTAAATTGTCCCAGAATATTTCCTTCTCTGAAATGAACCAAGGTCCGTTTTTCCTGGTTCGTTACAGTAAAACAGTACCGCTTTTCTGGTTTTTGGTCCCCCCCCCCCCCAGCTTCTCTTGAAGTAGGCCTTGGTGGTACCTAGGAACTGCCAGTGGATGTGGGGAAATCAAAGGGGTAAACGAGAGCAAGGATCCACTGAGTAATTTAAAGCCAAATGTCAGAACATCTGAACCTAGGATTGGGGAAATGGACAAAAAATTCTGCCTGCTGTTACTTAGTTTTAAAAACTCANTAGGGAAAAGGCAGATGTCTACTTCGTTCCTTCATCTTTTTCATTATGGGAAAGAATGCTATTTTAGTGTGTTTTATCACTATTTAATTCATCACAATTTAGGTAATTTGAATTACATAATTTTGAATTTCACCAGGCGTCTCCAGCGGTATGCAATGAACAGCTTACCGGGGCTTAGGAACAAAACATTGCAATTTCTGTTTTTATTTATTTGTAACTCTCATCCCTTTATACTTCCACTTTGTTTTATAAGTATGCACAGTGAGATAATACAGTAGTGTCTGCATTTATTTATAAATAATTTTACATATACTGAGGTGCAGATGAAAATTCTTTTTAGTGATCATGATTAAAAATTTTAAGAGACCACTGAAATGGATTACAAATTCAGTGAGAATGTATCTTCAGTGTTCAGAAGTCTCGAATGAAACATGTTGGAGATTTTGTACTTCTGACTTCTTACTGGTAACTTGAGTATGCCCTTTTCTTCCTTTTTTCCTCAATCAGGCAACCTACAGTCTGGGAATAGTTTTTTGGATAGATATTTTTAAAAGGAAATTATCTACTCCTTTCTCCACAGCAAGAAAAATGTAAACTGATTTCATTTCCCTATGGTTTAATACTAGAAAAAAAAATTTTTTTAAAAAGGACAATAGAAATTAAGCAGGTATAGTAAGTAAGCTCCCTTAATTTCCTGCTCTAGATATGGCAAATGTATTCATGACAGAGTCCTGTACTCAGAATGAACATTTTGAGTGATATTTGGAAGACGCAGGTGTTTTTGAGTTTACTCTTCACACATTTCTTTTCTGAAATTTGATCTTTCAATTCCAAATCCCTATTCTTCCTAGATTTTGGAGTGTAAAGTTGTTTCTATCCATGTTGGAAGTTTTCATGGCTTCAAAAATACTGCTCTGTTTAAAGGAATAAATAAAGTTACGGGACCCGAAGAATAGGGTAGTTTCTTGAAACCTTAAGGGACCCATTCGTGGATGGCAAAGTGCAGTCTGTGTTGGCCACTTAGATTTTTTCATGCAATGCATCTGAGAGGTTACATATTAAACAGAGTTGCATATACTGAAGTGTAGCATTGTACAAAGTTGGAATATCCTAATACCAGAGTGTGCAGAACTTAGAGGAGAAAAGAGAGACAAGTGTCTTCTAGGTATTTTAAGCTTCAAATTAGAAATTGGGCAGGGACCTGGATACAGCTGACTGTGTAGAAATTGAAGGTATCATTCATGAACCATTCCTCCCTGCCAGCTCCCCACCTCCACTCCTTAGGACACACCCTGCTCGATCAGTTTTCCAACTCCAAGTGTATGCAAAAGGGAGAGAAAACTTCAGAGATAGCCTTAGGGGATACAAGGAGAGGCATCTAAATCCTAATAATAATATTCAAACATATATTATCACACATTTCAATTTATAGAGTATTAGTGCTCTCCAACCATTATGGCTCTTAGAGATCATTCATTGTTCTCACTTTTAAGGATAAAAAACTTGAATCCACAGGAGGCTAAGTAACCTCCTTATTTAAGACCTCAGAGATAATGATAGGGCATGTACTAAAACACATGTGTTCTGATGCCCAGTTCACTATTCTGTCAATAAATTGTTCATGTCTGAGCGGTGTGCTCTGCTCAGGCCAAGGACACAGAATTCACAGGAGGAATCCTGGCTCCAGCTAATTGTTGTTCAAACATATCTTCTTGATCATGGAAGGAAATGCTCAGAGGAGTAATTATTCACTTTTGGAGATTACAGATTTCTTTGGAAACCTAATGAAGAAGCCTCTATAGGAACAGATACAATCTGGGGGAACTCTACTCTTATCCACACATATCTCTGAGGAGACAGACCCAAGGTTATGGTTACTTGCATCTGTACTTCTGACAAGTCACATCAAATGCATGGCTATAAATGTCAGGAACATTTAAGAGCAATTGTTACCCAAGAGAATGGTACTTGAAAATATTTTTATTTTACCACATTTTAAGTCATATGACTACACCCACTAGTTTTAAATTTTAGAACAGTGGTCTTCACATTGTGTGCAAAAAGTGTTTGGGGTATGGGAGTAAAATATTAAAAGTTCTATTTTAGGTTGATTTAAATCTCATCTTTCGACAGTTTCCAGTTTATGTTTTATAATTATGCATTAAGCATAACACAGTAGCCTCTGTACCTATTTATAAGTGAATAATTACATATTATTACATAATTATGTACATTTGGGGATACATATGCAAACATTTTTAGTGATCACCATTAAAACAATTTGAAGATTACTAACCTAAATTACAAATTCAATGGGAACAGTTTCCTAGGGGTAAGAGGTCTCTATTAGAATTTGCTGGAGCTTCTGTAATTTTTACTTCTAATTTCTTCTTAGCAATGCAGGCCTTCACTAAGATACTAATCCTTTTTTTTTTTCCTTTTTTATTCCTTTTTCTTTTTTAAATTCACTCTTACAATCTGTCTCTGAAGGATAGAGTTTTTGAAAAAAACTATTCAATCCTTTCTCCATTGCATAAAAAGTTTCAACTAATTACATAAAGACAAGAATCTCGGATACATCTAATAAACCTCAGATAAATCTTTTGTTATGATCATTGCCCTCGAGCAATGGGAAGGAATCCTGAATAGAGACACAAATGGTATGATTGGGCAACCTCAACCTCTCCAGCATCAGACTTTCTCCAATGTTTCTATCATTTTGTAAAATTGCAGGACATGGCACACACCCATAATAAGTGAGAATTTTGCAGGACACAGCCCAAAACATTTGGGGATTATCTATTACTGCACCTGTTCATTAGCATGAGAAATTAAAAGTATGGTATGTTTTAGTTTGTAAAATATTATGGATACATCATAATTGTATTTTAGCAGAGGAAGGAAATCATATGAGGCACAGTGGATAGGAATTGCTGGGGATGATCTATTTAATACAGTGACTGTCAAGCTTTTTGACCCTCACCATAGTGAGAAATATATTTTATGTAGATTGTGTCATTCATATGTAGTATGTATATTATACATGCTTTGTGCTAATATTTTTATACTATTTCATTTTTTAAATGCTAGCTGTACTCAATTATATTAATTTCACAAAAGGGTGGTAATGAGGTGTAGGCATTCCTGACCTAATTCATTCTTTTTTTTTTCTTAAGGTGTCTAAATGTTCTGAAGAAATAAAGAACTACATTGAAGAACGTTCTGGAGAGGATCCTCTGGTGAAGGGAATTCCAGAAGACAAGAATCCTTTTAAAGAGAAAGGCAGCTGTATTATTTCATAAATAACTCTGGAGAGAAATTTCATCCTCAGTAGAAGAACTAGTTTGTTTTGGTTTTCTGAAATAAAACCAAAATTCCTTTCAAAGAAGGAAAACGAAATTTAAAGACTTTCTTAAACACTTATATTGATATGGTTAAGTATAAAAGCTGTGTGCTTCTCATCTTTGCTCGCTACACCCCCTTGTTAAGAGGGCAGAGAGTATCAAATGTACAATTATGGAAATAAGGACGTTACTTGTGCATGACTCACCTCTTTCAGTATATTGCTTGATGCCTTAAATAAAGTTTTATCTCTGGAAAATGAGTGTTGGCAACTTTAAAAGGAATCTTTTTTTTTTTTTTTTTGCATTAACTTTTATAGTTTTCCTCATAACCTTTCCCATGTTTGGGACGTGTATCAAAGGATTCAGGGTTTTGATCAGTTCTCCAATCCAGCTCTCTACTTCAAATCCTAGTTGGTTTACAATGCTGAGTTCTGACTTCTGGAATGTTTCTGATCAAATTTTAACTATTAGGGAACTGAGTGAGTAGAATTCCTAACATTGACAGGAGCCGGAGTATCTGAGTTAGGAACCACATTAGCCCTTGAGCACCACATTACCGCTCACCATACAGATCTTGGTCAAAGTGTTGCTGCAACAGTGATCTTGGAGAAGGACCATGTTTGGGGCCCGGGGGAAGCCCCCGGGAGGTTAGCCCCCGTATGTCCACCCTTGGAGATCTGCACCTCCCACAGGATCTGCAGGTCTTGGGCATGGTGACCCTCTGGCTCTGTGGCATTGGCAGACACTTGGCTCTGATCTACTCCTACCAGCCTTTTCCAGCAAGCCCAGGCCAACCATACTGCCTTACCTTCTCCTCCAAAGGGACCAGTTAATCTTTTGCCCATTTCTAAAATTAGCTTGTTTTATTCTCCCCCTCATTGATTTGTAGGCATTCTTCATATATTTTGGTTATTATCAGTGATAGGTGTTGCAAATACCTTATCCAGTCCATGGCTTAATGTTTCATGGCAGGATGGTAGCTGCCACAGCTTTAGCCCCTGGGTGCAACGTGCAAGGTACACGGCCACTCAAATTCTTTATGAAGGCACCTATTGCAGCGACCTCAAAGAAAATGGCCTTTCTTCTCCTCTTGAAGCATTTCTCCCCCTTTCCCTCTGTCTTTTGAATGACAGTTCAATGTTTGAGCCAAAAGAAAGACAAGCAAAACCTTTCCAGATCAAATGGGCTTATTCACTAACGTGCCCTGCAATTTTAAATGTGACACCAGAAGCCCAGGTTTGTCCTTGACTAGGTTTTTTCTCCTGTTTAGACCCAAAAGTGTAACTTATCAAGCCAGAGAGGTGCCCGTGACTTCTAGCAGCTTCCTAAAGCGTATCAGCCTCCTCACTCTGAAATTACTTTCCTTTCCCACTCTGAGAAGGAACAGGATGCCCCAAGCTTTTGAAAGAGCAGGTTACAGCAAACCAAGAGGGGGACTATTTCCTTCAGTTTCCTGCCATTTTCCAAGTGTTGACGTCAATTGGGATTACTGAGAGCCCAGGGATAATTTTAGCCCAAAGCATGCTCTACTCCAAGGTGAAATTTAAGAAAAGTGAAGGCATAATTTTTCCAACTGCCATAGAACAATTTGTATTGCGATGTGTTGCTACTATTAGTCATTTCATATTTAAGGTGGCCTGGGATTTTAATACTTTGGAGCTTGTGAATTTGACTTTAACGGACTATTTCATGTCTCTCAAGTCATGGAGTTTTCTTGTATTGCATGAGGAAGCAAGCATCTATTCTCATTCTTGATAAGGCAGATCAGATCACCTGCTTTCTTCATGGGGGGCCAAGTCAACACATTTATCCTGGAGCTTCTTTGGAGTTATGGCTTAGAAGGCTGTGCCCTGAGTTTCTGTTGGCCACATTCAGCTATCTGTTCCTGTACACCTCCAAGTCCTAGCCTTTGCTTTTCATGTACTTTCAGCCAGATCACAACTTAGCCCGTTTCTGTCTGCTTTTTCCTTAATAAATTCCCAATCTTATAGATGTTTCTACTAAATCTAATTCTGTTCTTTTTTTCTTACTGTTTCATCATAGTAATTTGGCAAATATGCAGAAGTGTAATAAAATCCTCTTGATTTTCAAGTGTTCAACTGCTAAAACCTTATTAGTTTACATTAGGAAGAAAATGAAAAATACAGTAACTATGTGTTTGGGTGTATTATAAAAGTAACCTTTAGTAAGTGGGGATTTGTTAAGTAGAATTTAAATAGTGCATTCAATTTCTTCCAAGTAAATAGTTGTGTTAATCATTTGGTATCTGATTAAATAGTTGCTATGTTTTGTGTATTGAGACTCAGGTTCTATGAACTCATTAAATTAGCAAAATTGGCTTTCCTAATTGTAGGCAGAATCTACATTACAAGCTCCCTTGTACTTGGTATTTTAAGAGTTTATTTTACAGGTTGGATGCAAACTGGTATCTCATTATTTTCTAAATTTGTGTTTCCTTGATTTCCCATATATTTATAGCCAGATTTCATGTGTCTTTTGACCACCTTCACCCATTTCAATCCTCACAACCCCCACCTCTGACAACTACCCTTTGTATCTATAAGCTTGGTTTGTTTGGGTGTTGTTGTTGTTGTTGTTTTTAGATTCCACAAAAAGGTAAGATTATATACAGTGTTTGTCTTTCTCTATCTGACTTAGTTCACTTAGTATAATGCCCTCAACATCTACCCATGTTGTTGCAAATGACCAAGATTTCCTTCTTTTGTTAAGGCTGAATGATTTTCCATTTTGTATATATATTCCATCTAATTACAATGTATTCTTTATCCATTCATCCATCAGTGGGCACGTAGGTTGTTTCCATATCTTGGCTATTGTAAGTAATTGTTGGATATATGGTAGTTCTATTTTTAGTTTTTTTGAGGAACCTCCATACCTTTTTCCACAGTCGCTGCCCCAGTTTGCATTCCCACCCTTTTCTTCACATCCTCACCAACACTGGTTATTTCCTGTCTTTTTCATAAAAGCCACTTTAACAGGTAGGAAGTGATATCTCATTATAGTTTTGATTTGTATTTCCTTGATGAGTAGTGATGTTGAGCACCTTTTCGTGTACTTATTTTTATCTGCTTTTATTTGTTTAGAGGAACATTGGAAGGGTATAGAGGACACCAATAATAATTGCTACCTATTAGGGTCAATGCTGGGTACAACCAGGTAGGAAAGGGTGAGATTGAGACTTCTCAAAGAATATTCTTTTTATAAAGTTTTGATTTTGGTACCTGTAAATGTATTATCTAGTTCAGAAAGTAAAATTAATTTAAAAATAAAAAATAGAACAAGTTTTATATTACTGTTTAGGCTTTCGAGAGCAAGTGTATTATGGTATCAATGCCCTATGAATCAGAAATAAGTCTGTATCGTCAACATGATCTGATTAATAGTATATTTGGATCTCTTCAGCTTATCCCACCAAGTAAGACAGAAATATTAAGTCAGTAACAGTTACAGTCAACTGTTATCCCCTCTAACTGAGGTTTAGAAGGATGATAAACAATGAAGAATAAGCCCCTATTTCTAGTATTATAATCTAGGAGAGTAGGGACTAATCAGAAGATATCTTTGATTTAATAGAGGAGTGGAACGGTCATAGAAAGAAAATGCTGTGGGATCTCTCTTGTAAGAATAAACCCTGATACCCTACTCTGTACGTCTGCTGTCCTAACCAGGGAAGACCAGGGCATCATCAGCACCTTTTCCACCTGGGTTACCTTCATTCTGAGGGGATGAATCCACAGACCATTAAAAACCATCCACTGACACTAGGAGAATGTAGAGACACATTGATGCCATTTCTTCCTCTTTCTTTTGGTTTGCACACACCTTAAATGATGACCTTTTTTTTTTAAACCTGATACTAAAGAGTACATAATTTCATTGAATATGAAAATGAGCAGGAAGGATTAAAATAGGTGGATTATAAATTTCAGAAATTGACCTCAAAGTTATTGTATAAAAGTTACACTTGAAAGGAGAAAAAACAAAATGAAGGGAAAAGGTCCTTGTAAAATAAACAGTCATGAAAAATAATTCACAGTGGCTTATATAAAAATGTATGTATTTATTTATTCAAAACTAACAATATTTGGAGCTCTATGCACTAGGCACTGGTTTAGGCCCAAGGAATATAGTGGTGAGTTAGACAAAGTCCTTAACATCATGAAATTTACAGAAATTGTAATTAATCAGATATAGGTAGAAATTACAGCATGTATTATAATATATAGGTTAGGATAAATAGAAAAGTGGTTTTTCTACTTTTTAATGATAACACTGATGATGGCATGATGATGATGATGACGATGGCAATAGTTTACACATATGAAATGCTTAATATTCGTTGGGCGCTGGAATAGGCCTTTTTACATAGATTATGTCTTTTAATTCTCACGAGTACCTTATATATCAGGTAAATAATTTACACAAATTCATATAGCTACTTAACTGGCAACACAGGGACTGTACCCTAAACAATATGCGGTACCGTGTCTCTTGTAGAAGCCAATATATATGCAGAGTGAAAGGAACTATCAGCTCAATAATTTTCTGAAGTGGTTTTTGGCACACATATAGTCAGCTACGACAGCCTCAGAAATGTTTAGCCCTGGTGTATGACGTAGCATTTTACAGTAGCTTATTTCAGTTGTTTCTACTGGTTGGTTGGTTGGTTTTCTGTAATCGCAGCCTGATATAAAAATTTTAACCTATACCAAGGGGGTGAATTTTGCTTTCTTAGTAAAAAACATATCACGACCTAAATTTTTGTAACAGTGATAACCTCTAATTATATACCAAGTAGCACTTGCTCATTTGCTGAATAATATAGTATCTTAGTTTAGTACCAAAACTTATCTGATAGAAGCTACATGAATTATGGTAGAGTGTCTAGAAGAAATAAATCAGACTCTGTAAGGACTTTCTTTATCAAAATTATTAAATCATAGTTAGCCTAGAGAATTATGTATAGGTACCAATGAATCTTTCCTAAGAAGTGATTGAACTCATTCTCTGCAAAAACTTGTATGTTTTACTTAATAAAGTTAGCCATAGGCTTTAGCTGATGTTGTCTCAGCCTCTTCTTACAGCCAGCTTGAGACACAATTTGAATGACCTACTTCCCAGAGTTGGTTTGGGAATTATTGAGCCTGCTTCTCTAGGCTATGAGTAGAGCTCTTTAAATACATAAAAGGTCCTCATGTTTTGCCACAGATCAGTATTTATCAGTAAATACCTTCAAATTCCTTTTGGAAGTAATCAGATTAAATATAAATATATAAAATATATATTTATTCTGCAGAATTAGTGTATTCTTTTTTTTTTTTTAAGATTTTATTTACTTATTTGACAGAGAGAGATAGACAGCGAGCGAGAGAGGGAACACAAGCAGGGGGAGTGGGAGAGGAAGAAGCAGGCTCCCAGCGGAGGAGCCTGATGCGGGGCTCAATCCCAGGACTCCGGGATCACGCCCTGAGCTGAAGGCAGACACTTAATGACTGAGCCACACAGGCACCCCAGAATTAGTGTATTCATTCAAACTTTCACAGCTCTGTTTGGTGCAGCATAGGGAAGGAAAGAAAGGGAGTTGGTCTCCCCTTATTGAGTGCTTTGAAATATTATTGACACCTGTACGTGTCTTAATCTAAGAAGGAAAAATGAAGAGGAGAGAAACATTTCAATCTGTATTAAATAATTGGAAAACATAATCTAAAAACTCTGATAAATATTAACATTGTTCACTGATTACTTAAGAACAGTTCAAAGGCCATTGTTGCTAAAAGTTTCATCTTTATAACTGAAGTTATGTGTTAGCAAGGAACACCACAATATGGATGTGGGTGCTCTTTAATTACTAATACCGAGACTGGCATTTTCTTCTTTTTTGATTTTAATTCATCTTTGAAAGATCGCACGCAATTGGATTTTCAGCTGATTCTTATTTACATGCATTAATATAAAAGTAGATATATGGTAGAATAAATTTTTATTAACATTTGGATTTTTCAATCTGGGGCAGGGAATAATTTAGACATTTAAAAATAATTTGTTATAATTTGATTCAACAAATGGATTAAGGACCTGTAAACATGACACTCTTAGACAAGTTCAGCCAATATTTTTCTTGCATTCTAGGAATTGGCAGTCGAAACAAATGGTAGTGACATTTATCAAGTTCAATTAATTAAATCAATTTATGTACAAAATGTAAGTGGATTAAGTGCTTGAGAAAAGGGGGATAATAAGTGAATATTAGTAAAGTAAGACCAGGACATTTTCTGCCTTTTAGTGGAACATTTCATGGAAGGAGACACAATAGCTTCGATGAAGAAAAAGGATTTGTAAAGTATGAGACTAAGAGGAAGAAATTTCACCTATTGAGTGCAGCTTAGCAGACTAAGAAAGCATTTACCAAATGTATAGAACAAGAGCAGAAGGAACCTATAGCTAATTGGATCCACGGTCTTTGGTTAAAAAAAAAAAAAAGTCTTTGAAATGCTTTCTCAGTTATTGTGGGAAAAAATTATGCCAAATTCAATGACTTAAACAATACATTTATTATTGCTTATGAGTCTACCAGTCAGTGTATCTGGACCTCGCTCTGTTGATCGTGCCTGGTGTCATTGATTCACTGTGCAGTCGGTGGATGCGTCAACTGGTTAGCTGGGTGTTGGCTGGGAGTCGACTAGGGCAAAGTTGATGACTGGGTTATATGTCTTTCATCCTTTAACAGACTTGCCTGGGCTTGTTCTTATAGCATGGCAGAGTTCTAAGAAGAGTAGAAGCATAAAAGGTGTCTTAGGGCCTAGAAAAAGAGCTGGCACATCATCACTTCCACGGCACTAAGTTGTGCAAAGGAAGACACACAAGACCAACCCAGATTCAAAGAGCAGGAAAACAGATGCCCCCTCTTGAGTGCAGGAGTGGCAAAGTCATTGGGCAAAGGCACAGATACAAGGAAGGCATAGATATAAGGAAGGGTAAAGTTAGGGACCGCTTACAATCTATCCACCATGTTGGGTGAGGATCTTGGCTCTAACCTTGGGCAGCGGGAAGCCAAGAGGAGTAACCTAGGGGTGCATGGGCAAAGATGCTTGGTTAGGATAAAAGCCAGAAGGTTCTGATGACGAAGGAAAACATGGGGGATGGTCAGGGCACACACTTATTAATTCAAAAAGTTAGGAAGGGATGGGTTAGAAATCTGTTGTGAGAGGAGAAGCATGACAATGAATTTGAGACTTGACCAATCCTCACAGCTACTGTGGCAAATCCAAATTACATGTAGGAGAAAATGAGCAGCCTCTCAAAAGTAATTTTACTAACTCAATTTATAAAAACATCAATTTCTAGAAAGCAAAAGACTGAAGGTTCTGATTATGCCTTTTTTCTCTTATGTTACAGAATGGAAAAGACTCCTGCAACTTGATGACCACTTTGTGCAGAGAGACTCGTTTCCAATAGAGCCAACCTCCAAGAAGTCACAGGATTTGTTCCCAGCACTGGCCAACCAATCTGGTGAGGGTAAAGGCTATAATAAGCCAATCCTGCCAATATTTCAGAAACTGATGATAACGTGCCACTCCTAGCTCACCCTCTGGCAGCCTGCGTTTGTTTCTAGTCTTTTCTGAATATTCACTTAGATGGCTGCAATGAGAGAGATGTCCAGAGAATTCGGTTTGCTCTTCAATTTACAGGTCACCTCCCAAATTTGCTCTTGTCTTAATTCTTCTGAACACTTAGTTTGAATCTGGACTTGAGAGAGACTTCTAGTGACCCCCCCCCTTTTTTTTGCATAATACTTCTCTTACTAAAGTAGAATTCCTTCTCTTTAATCCTGATCAATGTTTTCTGAGGCTTCTGCTTTCTTTTATTATGCCAGAAGTTTCTTATAATTCCTCATACTTTGTTCTAGTTGGAAGAGTGCAGTTTATCTGGAAGGGAAGGAGTTTGCAAATACTTTTTGGTTGATACGAGTAACACAATCAGAAGTTTGAGGGCACACAAATCATGAGCTTCAAGTATTGGTCTTGGTGCATCCAGTGCCTGGAAATAAGTTCTTTTATCCTTTTTAGAAGGACATTTCCTAAAGCAATGCTAGAGACTCTCCTTCACAAAACTTACTTGGGTACCTGTAATCTAAACTTTGTGTTGTCATCATGCCTTTGTATAAACTAAAAACTGGGCATGAGGTTATGCATTTGTCGTATATGAGAAGGGCTATAAGGCAATATTATAAATGTATTTTCCTGAGGTCATGATTCATACTGGTACACTAGAGCAGAGGTTGTCAAACTTTTTCTCTAGGGGCCAGATAGTAACTATTTTAGCCTTTGCAAGCCATACTGCCTCTGTGGCAGCTACTCCAATATGGAGGCAGCCACACGCAATAAGTAGATAACCAAATGGGTGTGGCTATGTTCCCGTAAAACCATTTTTATACGAATAGGCAGTGGGCTGGATTTGGCCCACAGGGCCCTGCTCTAGATCAATGTTTCACTTAGTGATCAATTTAGTGGAATGTTACCAATAATTTAATAAAATAAAATATCAGCATACATTCCATATTGTAAAAGGGTACGTATTTATCTTTTAAAACACAGGTGTTCAAGTCAACATGCAAAAATTCATCTCTTTTTGTAGGTTCCAGTTAGTGAAAGTCTGAAAACTGTTAGTCCAGAGTGTTAGAGCTGAAGTCCAGCTTTTGATAGTATGTAGTAAAGACTTCAGCCTTGCCCAAAGAGAAGCTTGGCTTTTTTCCTACCTCCATCCCTACCCCGCCCCCCAGCCCACCACCACCACCAGCTGCTCTCTAAACCCTTTGAGTGTCTTGCCTGATAAGAGTGTCTTTGTCTACCTGGGGACTTTGGACCACGCCAGGAAGAATAACAGTGTGACTTCTGGTGTGTCTTTGAATCTTGTGGTATCAGAGTGATCTCTGGAGAGGCTGGAGATTGAGACCAAGCATGTGGGTAGTTGACTATGGAGCCCCAATAAAGACTCTGGATACCAAGGCTTTGGTGAATTTCCCTGCTTGGCAATGCCCTATCCGTATTGTCACACATGGTTTCTGAGAGAAAGAGGAACATGTTGTCCATAATTCCACTGGGAGAGGGCAACTGGAAACTCCATCCTTGGAACTTTCCTGGACTCAGCTCCATGCATCACTTCCCTTGTCTGATTTTAACCTGTCTCTTTCAGCTGCAATGAACTGCAACTGAATATAACAGCTTTCAGTGAGTTCTGTGAGTTCTTCTAGCAAATTATTGACTCTAAGAGTGGTCTTACGTACCCCTGAACTTGTAATTGGCATCACAAGTGAAGGGACTACTGTGGACTATGGCCTTTGAGTTTCTAAGATGTGGGAGCCGTGGGTCAGTGACATTTATAAAGGTCATGCAGCAAATTAGTGCAGTAAAACCACAACGAGAGTATCTGGTCTGTAGTCTCCTTATTTAGAGGCTTCTTCCTATCCCTGTGCCTATTCCTGATGCCTGTTGACATTTGTTGAGTTCATCTGACTTTGTCCCTGGGGCCTTGTACATACTAACCTATTTTATCCTCAGAAGGACCCTATAAGATTCATACTAGTGATGCAGGCTGGCCAGGTCCAAGGTCCCAGAGGCAGTTCTGCAGGACCAACCAAGAGTATCCTTGGCTTCATGCAGGATAGAAATCAAACGTGAGCTGAGAGGAAGTGGGAACAGAGTTTACTGAAATTTATTGAGGAGAGAGAGCAGAGATAGACAGACCACGTGAGAGTCTCAGAGAGGAAAGGAAAGAGAGTCTCATCTTTGCTTGGGGGTCTGGGGTTTCTATAGGATAGTGGTCTGCTGTGTGTGTCCTCTCAAGCATCCAGGAACTGGTCAAAACAAGGATGAATGCTCAGGTGGCCTCCATAAGTCACTTATGCCCTACAGCCGGGGGTTTTGGCATCAAGGTGTCTGAGTAGTCTTGGAATACATACATGATGTCCCCATCTGGTCACTCCTTAGATGTTATCAATTGTGCTGAAAGACTCCAAAGAAATCATTAACTTGACCTTTACAAGGAAGACATTATTGGTACTCTAAACCGTGTATAGGGTCAGGGTGCAGGTCCTAGCAAGAACAGAAGCAGGAAAAGGAAAAAAAAAAAAAAAGCAGGTTCTTTTTTTCCTGGGGTCCCTCAATTTCCCTATCTCAGTAGGATTATACCCATTTTATAGCAACAAAACTGAGGTTTGGAGAGCTTAGGTAAATTTCCCAGGATCATACAGGGTTTAAATGGTGAAACCAGGGTTCAAAGCCAGAGACTCTGTTTCCACCAGAATCTTATACTCTCATTGCTTAATATCGTTTCCTTGGATGTTGTACATTCCACTCTCTAGAGAAGCTGATTTTAATTTACTTCACATGAAACCATCAGGTTATCTTGGGCATATGTACATAACAAAGACCTGCATCATACACGTCTTCTGTATTCCCCTTAGTACCTGGCATAGTTAACCCTTAACAAATAGAGGGTGACAAAAATGAATGAGGATAAAAGATAAAGGGCATCAGGTTTGAATCACATGTGTCTTCTTGGTTTTCCACATTGTTGTTGACATACTGGTTTTCTTTCTCTGCATCTTTTTCTTCTTTCGCTCCTCTCTCTCCCCCACTTTCCTCCCCCCTTTCCCTTGTGTCCTCTAATTCTTGCCCCCATCTCTATTATTTTTATTATTATTGGCAAAATCTGATTAGACTAATCTAAATGTCTTAATTGCTTGAAAAACTGAGTTAAGCCAAAATTGCAGCTGACTGGAGTATTTGGTTGGACTTTGCTTAAATAGTTTTTTGCTATAATACTTTCTTTAACAGTGTTTTCCTGCTATTTACTACACAATGGAACCCAAATTTTCCCTTAACCCCCTCTCAGGCATTTAGGGTAAGGATACCCATAAAAGGATATCTGAGAACAAGCAATGGAAAAATAGGCACTGTATAATTCCTGCCCATATAATTTATAATGCTCTGAAATCTAAAGTCAAAAAGACTATTCTAACCATCTAATTCATAATTTAGGCCGCTTAAAGAATCCAAAGGAAATCTCCCTTTTGAAATGTATTTAATTTAATTTCTTTTTCCAATCCTAATTCCAGAGTAGGAATGAGGAAATTCACCCATTAACTCACCAGTGGGAGGAAAAAGATGTTTTCCTGCTCCTCATGTATTCGATATTCTAGGAAAAGCTAGATTCTTGGGATGAATAAACCAAAAAGTAATAAATAAGCGTAACACTAACAGTGACTTCTATCTATCTCTGTGGTCTTTTGATACTTTCTGGGCACCATCACATTATTTCATTTGATCCTGAGGGGGAAATAGTGGAAGTATTAAACCCCACGGGATATTGTTATTTGTAAGTAAATATATATATCTGGTCTTCCTCCGGTTTCTGGCAACAGAGCTGCTAAAACCCTTGGCAACTCCTATGTGATGAGAGCAACAAAGGTGTCTGTTGCTATGTTAATGAGGTGACTTTTGGAAAACACCTAAGGATGGGGGCTGGTTGGAAGAACCAACCATGTGAGTGAGTAGAAGATTGGTACTTTCAGTCCCCCACCTGACCTGGGGCATGGGAGAAAAGAGGCACTAGAGGTTGAATCAATGCCCAAGGGCCCATGATTCAGTCGTGCCTATATAATGAAGCCTCCTTAAAACAGCAAAAGGACAGGAGTACCTGGGTGGTTCGGTAAGTTGAGCATCTGCCTTCAGCTCAGAGCCCCGGGCTTCCTGCCCAGCAGAAGTCTGCTTCTCCCCCTCTGGCGCGCTCTCTCTCTAATAAATAATATCTTTAAAAAATAAATCAGAAGGATAGGGTTTGGAGAGCTTCTGGTTGGTGTGTAAGTGGAGATTAGGGAATGAGTGCCAGAAGAGAATGGAAGCCCCGCGGCCTTTGCTCCTGCCTTGCTGTGTGCATCTCTTCCTCCTGGCTGGACCTGAGTTAGATCCTTATCTAGTAAGTCGTGTTTCTCTGAGTTCTGTGAGCCTCTGTAGCAAAATAATCAAACCCAACGAGGAGGGCATGGGGACCTCTGATTTATAGCCAGTCTGTCAGAAGTGTAGGTAACAATCTGGACTTGAGCTGGTATCTGAAGTGGGAGGTGGGGGGGCCAGTCTTGTAGCACTGAACCCTTAACCTGTGGGATCTGATGCTATCTCAGGTGGACAGTATCAGAATTGAGTCAAATTCCGACACACGCAGCTGATGTCCAAGAATTGCTTGGTGTCTTGTAGGAACCGACCCCTCCCACACACACATGCACCCCTCCAACACTGAAATGCCTCAGAACACCTAAAGACCTTATGACTTATTTTCATCCTAGAGATGACAAGATTTACCCCCCTGCCCCCACCCAGGTCAAGGAATTTCTGAAGGTCATATGTCTAAGTCAGGACTTCTGACTTTCCTTTGTTTAAATAAATATCCTCAGTTGGTGAGCTCTTTCTTCAAACACACTTTTTTTTTTTTTTTTAAACCCAGAGCTGTAAACCTGTAGTATGCATGAATATATGTCAATGAGTTTCAGGAGTCAGCTAACCTTCTGAAATTCAGTTTAACATGCATATACGCTCACCACCCTCCCCCATGGTCAGTCTATTTTATTTTATTTTTTTAAAGATTTTATTATTTATTTGGGAAGAGAGGGAGAGTATAGAGGGAGAGGGAAGAAGCAGACTTCCTCCTGAACAGAGAGTCTGACATGGAGCTCGATCCAAGGACCCTGGGATCATGACCTGAGCCGAAGGCAGATGCTTAAGCAACTGAACCACCCAGGCACCCCAAGACAGTCTATTTTAATCTTAAAAGTGTCAAGAGTATTTACCTTAAGAAGGAGATTGCCTACATAACCCATATGAGAGAGGTTGTGTTGGGCCTTTAGTCTAGACCAGGTACTGTCTCACTATATTGAGGACTTCCAGGAGACTTAGAGCGCAAGCCCCATGTACCCTCCTCTGTGCCCTGTCTCCCTTCCATTCCACAGTAACCAAACTGACCCATATTCCCAATTATCTTCTTCCTATTATCCCAGTCAGTCCAAAAGACTGCTCCTTCTTTCACACGTTTTCCTTCATGAGTTGCCAGATCCTGACCACTAAGTGATTGCCTTCACTTAATGTTTGAAATTCAGGCTGTTGATTTTGCCCTCCTCTCAAACGCAATTAGTTACCTGCCACCCTTGCTTCTTCCTTGATGACATCAGAGACCTCGACTCCACCTGCCAGCTTCTAAGACGATGACCCTCTTAACACTTTAAACTTGGAATTTCTCATCTCCTTTACCCAGGTGATTACAATGCTGGTTTTGCACATCCCACTCTTCCATTATACTGTGCTACTTTAATGCATTAAAGTACTAGTATTTTTGTTGGCATAACACCCATCTGAGATATTAATAATTTCTAGCTAGAGCTATCCCAGAGAGTATTAAAAATGTGAACAAAATGACGGTGAACTTTTCACTTTTTTATTTTTGTGTTGTTGTTTTGATTTGTGGTTCTTTAATAATGAGCAAGTTGCGTATCTTTTCTTCTCTTTTCTGCTTTTTGGCAGTGAGTTTTTTAATGTAAAACTAACCTAAGTAACCTATGGGGTAAGAAGTCAAGATTGGGGTTGCTCTTAGGTGTATAGTGTGACTGCAGGCAAGCAGGAGGGGAGTTTCTGGGAGGCTGGTAATGTTTTTGGTGTTGGGTGAGTGAGGTCCTCCATTACACACTTTGTGAAATATTTCTTTGTGCTGTATTCTCTGATGAGATATGCACTGTTTGTGATCACAGAAAATACTCTGAGGTCCTTTCTCCCCTTTGAAGCTATCTAAAAGATAATGTTCTTGTTTTAATTTGGACTCCCCAGGTTACCAGTGAATTCGAATTTTATGTTTTAATCATTTGTAGTTCTCCCAAAGCCAGTTTGTCCTGCACTTTCTGAAAGGGACAACAGGGAGATTAGGAGGGTGTGCGGTAGGGGCTGTGGGGGTAGAAGAGAGCAATGGAGGGTGGGAGGTCACTACCTCGTCCAATCCCAGGCTGGCCCTGTAGGCTGATTACTGATGCACTTCACTCTCCTCCTCTTCTTATTTGAAGCCCGGTAAATTGTCAGGGGCCTGACCCCTGGTGCTCTTAGATGATTTATTTAAACAAGGATTTTTTTCATCAATCATCTGAGCCAGAAGGTCAAAGGCACCTCAGGCCTGGACCCTGACCCTCTTTCAGGGAGAGCAGCACCTCGGGTGGAATATAGAATCTGATGACAACCACATCCTGCTTTGTGATAAATCACCAACTTAAATATCAAAATACCAGCATTGTCTTCGTGCCTCCATGTTGCAGGGACCACTCTGTTTCTATTCCCTTCTCTTCCCCTTTATCTTTGCCAGCACGGGTTTACCTGAAAACGCGTTCATCTTCAGTCCCCAAGTGGTGAGTTTTCGGGGACTTTGTCTCTCCCTCTTCTTTATAGAAGCCCAGAGATTTGTCCACATCCTCCTTTCGTAGTCCCTTTACTTTCCCCTGTTTCCCCCACAGTCTGAGTTTTGTTGCTTCTGTCCAACCTGGCCCAGCCAGCCAGCCATTTTCACACCATTCTTCTATCACTCCAATGTCAGATGATTTCACACCATCCTTCAAGAGTTTGACAGAACTCACTCAGCTCTTCCGTGGCAAGTCTGCTGGAAGCCAAGGCCCACGGATGTGAATTCCTGAGGCTTACTTTCTCAAGGTCACTCTGGTTCTGAATCCTACCCAACTCATCCTCCTGCTACTGTGCTCTGCTCTGAGTCTTTTCTTCACCTCCCCACAACTGTTCTCAGACGGTAGTTTTGTGTGTAGCAGATATCACTGACCACTTAAGTGAAGAGGAAGTTACAAGATAAAAGAGGAAACAACCTTAAGTTGAATGTCTGCTGTCTCTGGTACCCTCTTCCTGCCATCCTTCTTGGCAGGCCTCACTATCCAGTCCTCCTTCTGCGTGTGTCCTCTGTACCCCCTATTTTCTTCTCTATCTCACTTCCAAATTCCAGTTAATTTGTAGTGAAAATCCATCTGTCCACTATCATCGTCTGAGGCTTCTTTTGCTTTCAGGCTGCCAAGTAGGTATGGAGAAAACCTGGCTAACCTTGGTGAGGCCCTTTGCTGACTGGGATTCTGTTATTTTCATTTGAATTCTCCACCGTATCAGTCACCAACTCTCTTCCTTCTCTTCAAAAGTCCAGCCTTCCTTCAGGCTGCCATCTTGCCAGCAGCTGTCCTACCCTCTTACTCAGGAGAAAAGTTGGGGAGCATCATGCATATACTCTCCTACTTCTCCTCCTTCCTGTAGGAGAAGGTCTCAAACGTTCATCTTTCTTGGTCCCTCTCTTTTCTGATGGACAAGCAAGCATTTTCCTTTTTGTTGCTAAGCCTATCTTTTCGAGCTCTTGTATCCGTGGATCTTCTGGGACTTAAGTCTATAAATTATGCTGTCTCCCTTAGATTTTCTAATTCTTACCCTCCATGGGCTTCCTCTTTTTGCCTAAAAATGTAACTTGCCCCCTCCACCAAATCGATAATAACCACGACAATTATAATAATAAAATAAATGGAGAAACTTTCCCTTGTTCTGGTTCCTGTGTGCACAATACCTTCCATGCTTTTATTCAGTTTCCACTGTTGAGAGCATCGCCTGTATCTTTTGCCTGACTCTGTCCCTTACTAATTGCTCATTCTTCTGAAATCTTGCAACCCTACTTCCATTGTCACTACTGACGTTCTCCATATACCTCTCTGTCAAATCCAGTGCATTGAAATTCTCATTCACTGGTGACCTTCTCTATCGCTGGAAGCGGCTCTTTACTCAAAGCCCTTTGCTTCTTTGACTCCAGAACTTCATCCACCATGCTTCTCCGCCTGCTTCTACCTCTTGGAGCTTTTCCACCCTGTATGATAAGCCATTTTTTCCAGGCTCTTATATGAAGACATGCCATGACCTCTGCCCTTCACACTTTTCTCTTTACCCCCTTCATGAAGAATCTCATCAGCAATCCTGTAATAGATTTCTTTCAGAAACCTCTCCTGGCCTTATTTTGCCTGCTTGAGATGTAGGTACAAACAAGTCAGCTTGACTTCAAAGTTCCACACCAAACATTTTGAATGTACTATTGTCCTCCTGTTGTTCTTATGCATACCTATCCAAGGGACTGCTAGATGATGGCTAAGTAAGCCGTAAGCTTTTCTGCATCCCAGTTTTTGCAGATGCCATTTACTCAGTCTGAAAACCACCTCGCCCCCTGTCCATGTGGCATCAACGTCAGCATGCACGCTCAGCAAGGGAGCTACAACTAGTTCTGGGTTATTCCAATAAGAAGCTTGCTTAGCTACTAGCCTGTGTTAATATATTATTCTTAAACAACAAGTTGACTTTTTCTCTGCTCTCTTAAATAATGTTCTACTTTCAGAAGAGAAAGAAATATAAATTCTATTCTATTTATGGAAGTGTTACATGATATAAGAAAGCAAGTCTATTCCTTTTTTTGAAGTAAGAATCCAAATATGACTACTGAATTTTCTTTTGGTAAGAAAGGTAAAATAATATTAGAATGAAGTTCCTCATTTTTTGTTTTATTTGGTTTTCTAACTTTTCAAGTTGTACATTTTGCTGGGTGCTAAAGCACTGGACTCTGTATTATAGGGTGGCTGTGGGTGGTATTATAGTTCACGACTGTCAGTGAAAGCGTGATCATACTGTTGACTGGTTTGGCTTAGACAGTAGGAAACATCTGGTAGTTTCCTGATATTTATCAAGACAGAGCTGTGTTTCCTTTAAAAACAGCTTCACATGAACAATGCAATACATAATAGCAGAGGAATTTTATAACACAAGTATAGGAACAAGAATGCAACTATTAAATATAGAAATTAGTTTCAACAATGTTAATCAAAAAATTAATTATACTCAATAAATATATCAGTATTTATATTCTTAGTAAAATGTGTTTAATGAAATGGTGGACCTTCTGATTTACTTTTCTATAGCTAATTTCTACATCCAGTTTAAATTGAGACATTGAAGCCAATGAAGAGGACTGCTGCCCCCTCCCCCAATCACACCCTTCTTTCTAGGGCCCTGACCAACATTTGCATCTTTGATAGGGGCTGACACTATAGAACGTATTTTGCCATGGCGATCCTACCTACCTTGCCACTTCTGTAGATACTTCTCTGTGTACAGAGATACTATTCCTCTCCTCCCTCCCTACCATCCTGTCTCTTTCTTCATCCCACTAAAAAGAGTACATTTTGAAAGCAATTTGATCCAGAATAGTGTTTCTTTCCACTGGGGAAAAAAAAAAAATCAGACAACCAATCTTGGATAGTGGTGCAAATTTTGGTCATACTTTCTTTAATGTAAAGTTCAAATGTGTTTCCACACCAGTCCCAGATGAACTTGGAAGAAAGAAGTGAACATGAAATCTGAAAACAGTTTAGAGAAATGAGAGGGGTCTGGCATTTCTACTTGAACTCTGTAGGTTTCAAAACTTGGGTTCCAAAATCCAAATCTCTCAGCTAAGGAATCTTAAAGTAGGGTGGCTTTGCCTGACATTTCTACTTTTATATATGCCTGTGATGAATATCTAAATGTTATCTTGCTTCTGATCTGTATATCAGAAAACTGGACTAAATAACTTATAGTTATGGTTCCAGAGTTAGCAAAAACATCAATCCTCTATGCTTGGCCCAAAGTAGACATGGCTGATCAATCACAGGGTACTCCCCTGCTGAGGTAGAACAGGTTTCATAGTCCTTCTCAATAGCACTGCAAGCTTACTAATCAATTGGAGTTGACATGACAGATTAAACCCATTTTCTTTCTCAGGTTTGGACTTTTCTAAATATAACAGATACAACAATTATTTGGGCAAAAGTTATCATTAATCACTTTTCAAAAAAAATGCTGGAAGACTATCTTGGCAGTCCCTCTTTTCTATTTTGTACATGGCCATTTTAGGAGATGAATGACTGCGGGTGATCCGATTCCTGCCTTATCTTTCTTCTCCAACAGTGCCTTAAAACTTGATCCCATCCATTTTGAATAGACTTCTGAGCACATCATTCTCAGGTCCTCACAACTGATCTATTTTCAGCAATGGTTGGAAGGACAAGGCGTCCTTCCTTTTTTCTGGAACTTATCTCTCTCTGTTCCTTAAATTCCATTAGTTTCTTCCATCCTCTAAGCTGTTTTTCACTTCATCGTTTCCTTACCATGTTATGTCTCCTCTCTCCAATAATTGTCCTTCCACACTGTATAAATATGCAGTCAGCTTTTCCTTTGCCTAAAATAAGCAAAAATATCAACTTTTCAGCAATTCTACTCCCTCCTTAAACTAACATAACTTTTTTTCCCCTTTAACCACAACATTTCTTCAAAGACTGGGCTATTTTCATCAAACCCTTCCTAATCCTTTGCAAGGATTAAAAACACTCAGAACTTGCCAAGTGCTTTTCTCTCCCCCTCGGTGTCTCAACATTCCTGACATGCTTCTCTTCCTTGGCTTCTCTGGCCCTGCACAACTTAAATTTCTTCTTCGTTTGTCCTTTCTTCATTTCCTTCCTTAACATTTTCTATGCCTTCTAAAGTCTTATCCTCAACCTTCTTCTCTTCCCTTTTTCTACATTCTCCTCTTTGGAAAACTCAACTTCAAAAATTCTGCTATCATCTCTTTGAGTGTGACTTTTAAATAAATATGAACACCCCAGGCTTCTTTCTTAGATGCTAGTTTCACGTTTTCAAATCCCCTTCTGAATATTGAAGAGTGATTCTCTTTTTCCAATTGCTTTCAACCTTCATGAGACTTTTAGCCTGAATTTTCATCTGCTGCATATCCTGCACATCAAATTTAGTTGCTATCTTTCACTGTGTTTTCTAGCCCATTCTTTCTTCTAGTTCTCATTGCCATCTTGATTAAGGTCTTTATTACCCCAAACAGAAAGCCTGAAATATTTATATTCCAACTTCACGTTCTAGCTTCTATTGTCTTTTTCCATAGAGCCACCTTGCATAAGGACCTGAGTGAGGTTTACCATCTTAAAGCACTGTTTTGATACCATTTATCCCTTGTTGAAAACCATCACGGGATTACTATTATTGTTTGAGTGGGGCCTGAGCTCCTTATATGCCTCCATGACCCAGGCTCAACCTATTTGTAAAGCTTGTGCTCATACAAGCGGGTTACTTCCTGATTCCAAAATTTACCTTGATCTTTTATTCTTACGGATTTTGCCTTCGCTTTGCCATTTTCGGTATCTGGGATAATTTTCTCTACTTGTATACATCACCTCAGAAAGGTCTCCTCAACCTTTAGCACCTAAATTAAATAATCCCAGTATTTACCATGCAAGAGAGGTATGCCCAGGTCTAGGTGGGGTGCTGAGCAAGAAAGTAAGAAGGAGGCAGTTGAGGGACATCTTAGGAGGTACGCAAGATTTATGTCCAATAGAGGCAAGGATGCTAACTAAAACCATGGAGTTGCTTAGGGAGAGAAGTGAAGGCAAAAGGGAGCCTGGGCCTGGCCAGGAGAACAGCTATCAGTTCCCTCCTGGGTAGAAGAAAAAGAGCATGAAAAGAACACCAAGAAGCTATAGCCAAATACAGGAGAAAAGCTAGGAGAGTGTGACATGACACATCAATAGAAGAAAGTGTCTCAAGAAGGAGACTGTGTTCCACATTGTCAAATGCTACTGAGAAATCAAACAAGGTGAAAACTTAAAACATAAAAAAAGATAATTGCGCTTAATGACATGGAGGCCACTAGGGACCTTACAAGAGCTGTCTTGGTGGAATGGTGAGGGGTAAGCCACATAGAAGGTTGATCAGGAAATGAGCAACTAGAAACAATAAAATATGTAAATGTTTTTGACAAGTTTGTTGTCACTGAAGGGGAATGAAGGATCAGGTAAACATTTTAATTTTTTCTTTAGGGCAGGCTTCAAAGAGCTTAAAAGCAATTGAAAATATTCAAGTTTAAAAAGAAAATTAGAAAATATAGCAGAGAGAAAAAATATTTGATTTTCTGAAGTTTCTGAGAAGGTGGGAGAGAATAGGCTACAAATCACAGCTGGGAGATTTTGAATTTTACAGGGAGGAGGACCACCTCCTCTCTTGCAAAAAGAGAGGGTACAGGTGGTTGAACAGAGAAGGAGTGTGTCTGGTGATTTTGAGGTTGAGGAAATGCCCAACAGATGGCATCTATTTTCTTTCTGAGATGGTAGGTAATGTTACATGCTGACACCAAGGAAGAAGTGGAAAGTAGCCCGGATGAAAATTTCAGGAGAATAGAAAAGGTTTAAAATAGTCACGTCTGAGTAATGTGATTACAGAGTAATATGAAAAAAGTTATTGGAATGCCAAGAAGGAATATAACAAAGATACAGTCAATTGGTGAGTTTATCCAGGACTGGTATTTTATAAAACCAATGAAATCAAAATGTAGGGATATACGTACATTTAGAGAAAGACCAAGAGTGTTACGGAAATGTTGGATAATGGAATACCTGCATTCTGGTTCAGAGGACAGTGAAGAAAAACATAAGGCTAGTGTATTTTTTAAAAAGGAGTTGTAACTGGACTGGTGGTCCTGATGAGAGTCAAGAAGGGTCTCAGATGCCTGTCTCATTACCCCAGCTAGAAGTTCTGGATGAAGATCCAGCCTCACTTACCACAATTGTTTGAACTGCTCATTGCTCTTTTTTTCTTTTCTTTTAAGATTCCTATCTACTTATTTGACAGAGAGAGTGTGCACAAGCAGGGGGAGCAGCAGGGAGAGGGAGAGAGAGAAGCAGACTCCCCACTGAGTAGGGAGCCCGATGCGGAGCTTGATCCCAGGACCCTACGATCATGACCTGAGCCAAAGGCAGGTGCTTAACTGACTGAGCCACCCAGGAGCCCCGCTTACCACTCCTTCTAACGTGATCCACCGTATGCTGCCGTGTTTTGTGTAGCGTCCTACTTTCTCAGGTGTCCTGACTGCACAGCATCCGTGGCCACACTCTTAGCGTTGCTCATGATAGGTGCTCCAAACATATTTGTTGAATGGATGAATGAATAAGCGAAGTGAGGAAGTAAAGAAGGCATAAAAGTAAGGACAAGTATAGTTTGTTTTTTATTCACAAGTTGTTGTCAACCCATGTCTTACTGATGCCTCTTCCTTTTCTGGCTACTTTCAGAGTTAGTGGAATGTATTTTAGTCTTTTATTGATCAAAAGATTGAAGCATTAGATTAGGTCACTCAAACCAACAAAACAAATGTTTTATTTGTTCATTAAACATACATTTGTGCTTTCTTATTATTCACATCATGAGGCAGAAAATTGTGAAATTTTCCAGTAATTGTGATTCTATCCAGAGGGCAAGTCTGGGAATGACTCACCAGCTTGTCTGGACAGCAACAGACCATTATTTACGTGGACAGACCCCATGGCTATGCCTGCAGTTGACCCTGAATGGTAGCAAACTGCTGCTTTTTCAATTCCTTTTTAGTTTCCTTCTTTAAGAAAACAATTGGATATAACAAGATAGAAATACACTGAACATCACTGTTAAGATAATGGGTTTCTGACTTTGTTACTGTTGACAAGAAGTCTGCTCCTATTAAAACTAATAATTAGTTATCTGCTAAAATGTGAATTTTTCCATTTTTACCTCTGAATCTGTAGAGAACACAAACAAATCTGATTTACTTCCTTTATGTTTTTTATTATGATTGTATTGATATCTTTCAGTCCAGTCTGTCTAACTTCACTTACATTCATTTTACCATGTTCCTGTTTAAACACATTTTATACAGTGTCAAAGATGCAGTTAAAAAGTAAAAAGCTTAGGGGCACCTGGGTGGCACAGCGGTTGGGCGTCTGCCTTCGGCTCAGGACGTGATCCCGGCGTTATGGGATTGAGCCCCACATCAGGCTCCTCCGCTATGAGCCTGCTTCTTCCTCTCCCACTCCCCCTGCTTGTGTTCCCTCTCTTGCTGGCTGTCTCTATCTCTGTCGAATAAATAAATAAAATCTTTAAAAAAAAAAAAAAGTAAAAAGCTTAAAACAATTTTTTAAATAAACAACTGTGAAGTGGATTGTGCAGTGTTATCTTAATGACAGGACTGAATCAATATTCTGATGTTTTATTACTGAATTGCATGAATTTTTTACTTACCTAGATAATGTCTGACCATTAAGTAACAGATCTATCTTATAGAACACATCAAAGTTTGCAAACTTGATGCCTGATGGCTGTATAAGGTATTATGTTCTAGGAGTTGAACATTGGCCTCCTTTTTTCCCCCTAATTCTTCATCATCGTCATCATCATCAGGTACCTCAAGGCCATTGTCATCACCAGTAGGTGATGTCGAGTGGATGAATGAGCCTTTTATAGAGGCATCATGCCCAAAGTGATTTCATATACACTCCCTCAAAGGGCCAAATTCTGTCCAGTGCTTTTTTGCTGTCTATTAATTTTCTGGAGATGTCCAGATATCTAAAGAAGAGTTAGTATGGCATGCTCTAAGAGGAATGAGAAAAAGATTCGTGTCAGTGGTCCAGGTTCAATCTTGGATGTACTGTCTATTTGTTTGATTCTGAGTAGACTACATTGACTTCTTTAATCCATGTTTCTTCATCTGTAGATCAGGCATAAGAATAGCTACCTGATAGTGTTCATTCATTCAGCATCTTTCTATTTCTTAGATATTTACTATGTGTGAAGTCCTGTGAGCAAGGTAACTAGTCGGTGGCTTTATGAATCCTGCAGTTTAATGATGTCATGAAGCAAACGGCTAATATGAGTGGCAGTATATGCATTGTTTAAGAGCTGGAAGTTCAGAGCCAGCCTACCTGGGTTTGAAACTCAGCTCTGCCCCTTACTAGTCACAGCACTTTAAATTGTCGATTCTGCCTTTGACTCAGAGTCCTTATCTATAAAATGAGGATAATATGAGTACCAGATCATAGGACTGCAATGAGGATATGAATTATTATGGATAAAGGTGGGGCTTTTTCTTTCTGAGGAGAGAATGGAAGTTCAGAGAGCTTGAAATAAGGAGTTAGGAATAGTTCATATCTCTGAAGGCAGCTTTTTAAGGAAGAAAACCTCTTATCCTTCAGAAACCTAAAGAGAAGTAGAGAAATACTGCGCTTCTGTAAATGGGTTTTTTATTTTTAAGGTCTGTATTGGGAAACATTCCTGGGACACAGAGGTCCAGTTGGAACCACTGAGCCATACCTAAATGTATGTGCTTTGGTGATACATGATGCTGAAAGCAAAGTCCAGGCCTCATGCAGATGGAAATATAGTGGAGATAAAAAGGGACCCCGATGGGGGGCACCTGAGTGGCTCAGCTCGTTAAGTGTCTGCCTTTGGCTCAGGTCATGATCCCAGGGTCCTGGTATTGAGTCCCACGTCAGGCTCCCTGCTCAGCAGAGAGTCTACTTCTCCCTCTCCCCCTGCTCATGCTCTCTCTCTCTCTGTATCTCTCTGTCTCAAATGAATAAATAAAATCTTAAAAATAAATAAGTAAAACCTTTATTAAATAAAAAAAGGGGGGACCCCAATTCACAGACAGGTCAGATACATACACTCAAGCTCTCTCAGAAACTCCTACACACACACACCATGAGAAACCTGTATTTTTGCTGCAAAGCTTTCAGTCTATGAAAATAGGAAGGCATTACCCATTCTTTGGAGAAGAAGAAAATGGTAAAAGTATTTAAAATTAATTTTATGACTCAACGTCTCTTTTTTCTTGTAATGAAGTATTCATAGGATCATAATTTCAAAACTAAGTTTAAACAAAATTTCTTTAAAAAGTGTAGCGATCCAAGGGAAAATATAAAAAAACATCCGTTGAACATCTACTTTCTGCCAGGATGAAAGTTAATATTGTATCATAAATTTTCACAACATGTAGTTACTTGTAGCATTTCTGAAAAGACAGATTAAAAATGTATGTAATTTTTTTTTCAAATTCTTTTTAGTGCTTACTTTGTACCAGGTACTGTTCTGAAAGCTTTATGCATAGTGTTTCACATGTAAGTAGGAAGTTAGCTGTTGGTTTTTGTAGACTCCTTTGATCAGATTTAGGATTTTTTCTTCTCCTACTTTGATGGGAAATTCTTAACATTTACGGGTGTTGAGTTTTGTCAAATACTTTGTCTGCATCTATTAAATGGACCATATGATATTTCTCTTTCATTTTGTTAGTATGAATTGCATGGTTGATTTTCTGTTGTCAACTCAATTTGGCATTCCTGGAATAAATCTCATTGGTCATGATGTATTATCATTTTATATATTATTAGATTAATTTATCTAAGATTTAAAAAAAAATTAATGTATGAGTTCATTAGGGACATTGGTCTATAGTTTGCTTTCCCTGTAATGTCTTCATCAGGTTGGTATCAGGGTTATGCTGGCCTCCTGAAATGAGTTCAAAACTGTTCCACTTTCCTTTATGTTCTGAAAATGTTTATGTTGCATTGCTATTTTAAGCCATGTATTTATTGATGGTAGTGAATTCAATTTCTTTAGTAGAGTGGTTTGTAAGTTTTAGAAGGCATAACAATCACCTGGCCGGCTTGTTAAGACACAAATTGCTGGGCCCCCTTCCAGGATTCTGTAGGTATGGTGTGAGGTCCCAAATCTGCATTTGCAATAAGCTCCCAGGAGATGCCGCTGGTAGTGGTCTTCCAGGCACACACTCTGAGAAGCACTTTCGCCACAGCTAGAGAGCTGTGGTTGTTCTGCCACTGCTGGTCGATACCAGGAGTTATTTTAAAGTCTCAGTCTGATCGTT
Source organism: Ursus maritimus (assembly GCF_017311325.1). NCBI lineage: Eukaryota > Metazoa > Chordata > Mammalia > Carnivora > Ursidae > Ursus > Ursus maritimus. The sequence continues at coordinate 68,336,828 of NW_024425563.1, read as the reverse complement.
TTTATGTCTGTGCCATGCCTAGGTTTTCATTTACTGACTGTTCATTCTTGTTTCTTGTTTTTTCATGTATATTTAACTTTTTTAATGGAATGCTGGTCATTGTGTGTAAAAGGCATACTTAGCAGAAGATCAGGAGTGCTGGAGAGTCCTCGTAGGTTCTCCTCCACCCCCAGACACGAAAGGGCCTTCATTTATTGCACCTCACCGAGGGCCCCTCTCTGCACGGCCGCTCCTCCCTCTGACGTAGACCATCACTGCCGTGTACTTGGAGCAGGACTACAGGAAGTTTTTTCTTGGTTCTCCTGTTCTGCCTCAGTCGTAGGCAAACCCCCTGCATCCCAGTGGTGAGGTTGAGGGGTGTCCCTCAGCGTCCTTTATGTCCTGAACGATGCCTTGGGTTGGCCACGGCAGTGATTTGTGTGAGGACTAATGAGCAAAGCTTTTGTCCCAGGAGGGATCTAAGGCAATACAAAGGAGTGAACATATGCATAGGATTCTTTTTAAATGCTTAAGTAATTGCAATATTGGGAAACAGCACCCAGTTAAGAAGAACACACCCTTACAGGAAGAATGGGAGAGGGAAGAGGAAGAGATTCTCAGCTGTGTTTAGAATTGAAAATGTGAATCCGGGAAGGAAGTGGCTTCAGTGGGTTACCTATGAGCCTGACATAGGGCTATCCAAATGAAGTAAACACTAGAGTCTCACCTAGGAGAGAAATTGAAAATTGGGTAGAGAGGGGAGGGCAAGATCTTGGGGTGGCATGTGCCCTTAGAAAGTACAGGGCTGCTGGACCAGGTAAAATTTTTTTTGTTTTTTAATTTATTACTGTGGGTCATGGCCCGGCTCCTGAGAGGTCACAGAGAGTACTACGATTAATTTTACTTAAGAGTTTTAAACGAACAGTAAGGAAACTCTTCATCCCTGAAAGGCAGTGCTAACCGTAACAGTGTAGCACATGGCTTTCTTGTTCAAAACTGCTTCAAGAGGGTAACAAATGCCTTAGGGTTGATCATGCTTGGAAGTTTCCAGGAAAGTTAGCATCCAGAACTTTAATTCTATAACCGCCCCGTAAAGTGGGAGTTACTAATCACATTTCATACATTACAGCAAATAAATTGAAGCAGAGATTTGAGGGTGAGCAGATTACGTGCCATAGCCGAGCACACAGATCCGGTATAAGGCAGGGCAAACCAAAGACTTTAAATCAAGACAAGTTAAGCCTACATCTAATGTCTTTTCTCCTTTGCTACCGCTACTTCTTTGTAGTCTTTAAATAATCTAGATTGGACACTGCCACTTTAATAATGTATTTTATTTTTATGTTTTTGCATTTCCTTTGTTTACTTTTGCGTTGTTTCTTAGAATAGTTCCTTTTGGAAATTATATCCTGGCTTGACTGCATTGGAGAGAAAAAGGAAAAGGAGTAGACTTGTCCATGTTGTGCCCACAGGGACCCCTGGTTCACAAGGCTGCGTCCAAGCAGAGGTGGGAAGACCCCTAGGGCTCGGGCATTTATTATTAAGTTCTCCCTGGAGAATGGACGGAACAAAAAAGACTGTTCTTTTCTCACCTACCCAGAGCAATTTTCTTGCAAAAGCACAGGTGAAAATGGTTGAAAAGGACAAAGTACTGTTTAAGTGTGCCAGATATGACATTTTTAGTGCGGTTGACTGTGGGTAGATTGAGTCTAAAAGAACTGTGTTGTTTATACACAACACAGAGTCTCTTAAAAACAACACAAAATTGGGACTATAGTGGAGAAAACCTAAATGCTGTGCATTTAATGCAGTTTAGTCTCTGGATGATGTACTTTCAGGCTCTCAGGTATGGAAATAATTTTATTTTTTTAAATTCTTTTATTTGAGCATAGTTGACACGCAAGAAAAAATTTGATTTTTATAGTTATAATACCTGAGTATATAGTTCTCTAAAAGGAAAAAAAGGTAGAACATTTTTTTCTGTTTCAAGTACATGTACATCCCTAATAAGCCCTTCTTACTCTTTAACTTATAGTACATTTTTAACCCTTTGTATAGTTACAAACTTCAGTTCCCCCCTAAATTAAATATACCTCTTGAAAGACTGTTAGCGTTCATCTCAATTTTACTGATTGCTTGACACCTTATAATTTCCTTGAGACTTACATTTTTGGTTCTTAATTCAAATGAGTTTTGCCATCGCTCTCAGCTTACTGATAAGATGATTATGTATTCTGCATCTAAGTGTGCTTTCTGGTGATAAATTATATTATAATTGTCCCTGCCAGAGCTGCTTTAGTTAAGTGCCTGGTAGCATTTTCATTATACAAGTCATTTTCCTCCCGAAGGGTTTGTAACTTTACCCTTCTAAGCTATGTTTTTGTTATTCAGTTACTAATAGAATCTGCATATTGGAGCAGGGCAAAAACAGATATCCCTAATATTTACACCGACTCTCAAAGGAGAACTTCTATGATTAGAACTTGTACAACGGAAAGGAAGACATTCTCCCTCTCCTTGTTCAAGAAACCATGATGGAGGTTTCGTGCACCATACCTGTTGTTGGTTTGAAAGACATGGAGAAGGGCAGAGTTTATGCTAAGCCTGAATGTTCTCTCCCTCTTACACACATACAAATGTGTAACCAGGAGCCTGCTATTGGTGGTTTTCACAATGGTTCCACAGAGTTACATAAAAGAAAAAGAGAACTGCCAAGATGTTAAAAAGATGAGCTGCTCATCAACACAAGTTATTTTATGGACTGTCAGCATTGCATGATTAGGACATGACACTTCTGTTGAAAACAAAATTGAGTGCACCCAATGGGACACAGAAAAGGAGATGCAGTTCCTGACATGCTAGAATAGTGGGAAATCACAGATGTGTATTTGGAGGAATTTCTGTGTATTTTAGGTAACACATTGTAGCAAATACTTAAAAAGAGTTGCAGGTGGAGAATTTACAGAGACATACAGGTGCTAATATCTAAATATAATATACATTTCCTTGGTCAAACTATTTGGTCTAGAAAAATGGCAACATAAGTTGATATGTATATATTTACATCTGTATGTGTATATGTATATATGCCTGAGGTATATTTTATATCCATTATTAATAGCCTGCAAATTCCTTCCTTCCTTCCCTCCTTCCTTCCTTCTCTCCCTCTACCTGTCTGTCTGTCTATCTACCCAATCTATCTCTTTTTTAAGACAAGGATTATACTATCATAGCATTTGTGGATGAAGATACTTCTAGTCTCAAAATAAGTAGATCATTCCTCTTCAAAGCTTTAGCCTTTAGAGGCCTATTTAAAAAACAGCATGAGATCTTTAAGTGACAAACAAACAAGTAACAAGCCGGTTGTACAAAACTCTGTTCCCTTCAAATTCTTATTGCTATTTACCCACATTATGTAATTATTCTTTGGTGACATAAATACCATGGTGCATCAGAATGATCGTAGAATCTGGAATTAGGCAAACTTGTGTTTGAATCCTTATTTCCTGTGTAACACTGAACAATACTTCTCTCGTTGGAGTTTTAGTTTTCTTATCCATAAAATGAGTGTAATAATTTCTACCACGCAGGGTTGCTATAACAATTAAATGTCATGTAAGGTACTTAACCCATTTTTACCACGTCGTAGGTGGATAATAAATACTAGATATCTTCCCTGTATCACCTAAGAAGAATTTTAAATGGGGGGGGGGTATTAGATTAAACCAATTATTTACCATATCAAGACAGATGAAAAATATCATTTAAAAAGGGGAATGGCAACTGTGTTTTAGGTAATATTTGTAATAGTTCTTGACATGCAGGTAGAGAATGTGATGACTGAATCTCTAAGTTTCCTCGGGATCAAGATCACAAATGGCTTGATTTTATCTTTGTGCTGTTGCAAGTTATCAGATTATCAGACTATTTTTTATTAAAATATTAAGTACAAAGATATATTTCAAAGTCATATAAAACAATGAGGAGATCAATAGTGCTTCAATCAAGGAGTTCACAAGCTAGTTAGAAGACAAGCGTGTTAGCAAACACTACATTGTGAAAAGTGTGGGATTAGATATTTGGTAGAAACCCTGCTATCTGATGCAAATGGGACCAGAGTTGGTCAGGTAATCAAAAAAGCTGATTAAATAGTGAGTCATAAAAAAACTGATATATTCTGTAAATATTTCATTTAAATTTAAAACTTACGAAGGTATGTTCACTTGAAGTTTGAATGAATTGCTGCTGAATGGACTGCCTACTTTTTTTTTCTCATAAACCACAACCATATGCAATGCCTAGTGCCCAATTCTGGCTTTTAAGAGAAATGAAATGAGTTTAGAGACTTGAAAAGCAATTTGAATGCTGAATAAAATTTTAGAAATTTCACTAAAATCTTACCCATCCCATTTAGTGGCAGTATTAAACAATTCCTCTTCTTCAACATTATTTATAAATGTCTTCAATTTTGTTTTCATTAAACAACAACCTCCTTTCTTTAACCCTCTATACCATTGATTTATGTCATGTTTACTTAAGCCATATAATTAAAATGACATGTACAAATGGCATAAACAGCTTGGAGAAGACACGCAAACTGACTTGGTGAGCGCACAGTTTCAGCTTGTGGGAGAAGTGCAGGGACATCCTGACCACATCGTGCAGCGTGCTTTAGGTATCAGTTCGCTTGTGCTATTGAGGAAATAGAGCGCATCAGTCCACTTGTTAAGTGGAGGTCGGTTGAGAGAGCTTTTAGTAAGTCAGTTTCCAGTTCTGGTGGTAGAGCAAAAGAGGGGATGTTCCTGTGGTCGGGGTGGTGGAGCCCTTGTGATACATTTACATGGGATGATGATCGTTGCATTAATAATTAATTACGTGATCTCAGGCAATTTGTTCTAAACCTTGGTTTCTGCTTTTATTTAAGATGATCATAATTGAGTTGTTATAAGGAGGAAAGGCACTTAGAACACATGATGTTCCAAAATATTGGGGAGAAGGAGGATGAATGGTAATGAAATATCAGAGAAGGCTTTAAAATGAAGAAGATGCAATCATATTTGATCAGATGGGTTATTTTATTCCCCATGTGGTGTCTTCTTTCATGCTTTTCTGTAGCAGTTGCTGCAGTTGTTAGCGTCTAAAAATTCTCTAGCAAACACGGAACCACATTTCAGCAGGTACTTCGGGGTTCAGACATCCCCAGGTATCTGTAGGGACAATGACTTTACTAAAAGACAGGACCACATACTTTGGAAATGCTAGCTTCTGACAGAAGACATAGAGAACTTCAAGTGTCACAGGCAGAGCCACAAGCAAAGACTTGGTGGTGGTGGAAGTGTGGGAGGGGGTGATTAAAAACTAGAGTGAGTTCATGAAGACAGAGCTTCTGCTAGATTGATTTAATTTCCTTTTATGGTACAGTACCTTGTTTTGTGTACAAGATGAATATGAAGAAAGTTGCAATATATCTATTTGGTATCAAAAATTTCAAAGTATTTGGTTTTATCCCTTCTGTGAGTTTTACCTAAATAGGAAGCTGGAATCTCTTCCTTTGTTTGATTCTCAAATATTGGTGTCTTCAGGCTTCTGTCCTTCACCTCTTCTCACTTAAATGCTTTTAACGAGAAACAGATTCACTTCCATGGCCCCAACTCCAACAAAAATGTATGTCTTTGTCTTGCTTATGAATCTGTGCCAAAGGCCCACAGGCCTCTTGCATACAGCACGTTCTAAAATGTAATAATTTTTGTCTTTCACTCCTTTAAATGTTCCTCGTCAAAGGTCTTTTGCTCAAGCCAGACACCTGGAAACCAACTTTGACCCTTATGCCTTCTTTACTCCTCCATCCAAATAGTTCCCACTAGACCTATTGGTATTTCTTTATGAAAAATTTTTAAAGTTTTATTGCAAAAAGTAGATACATTTTGCTAAAATAACATTTAAAAATGCCAAAAATGATCAATTATAAAGGGTGGGGGGTTACTGTTAACAGTGGTTGAGGATAATTCTATAATGTAAGAATTCAATGAAATAAAAGCTTTAAGGATAGGGGAAAGTTTGAAATGAGGGTTAAAGATGGGTGAGACTCTGAGGGACTGATATAGGAAGGCAGATGGAACCTGTTAACCAAAGGCGAGAGAGAGAGAGCAGAGCATCCGGAGGACTAACAGAACCAGCACTTCAAATGGGGTAGGCAGCTGGGGCCGAATGAGGACTGAGGGAGGGCATGGGATCCAGGCACCAGGGAGTTACCAGTGGCCTTTGAACAGTGCCACCAGAGTTGAACATGAAACCTTACTGAAACATGAAAATAAGATTTAAGAGTCTGGAAAGATGGTGAAGAGAATGAACTGAGGTAGTAAGGTAAAGAGAAGATTCCTTAATGAGAAGCTGTTTGAGGCAGTTTTTTTAGGTTCAGAAAAGATAGAAGTTGAAATGAGAAAGAGAAGTAACAATAGAGCAAGTTAGTGTAACAAAGAGTAGATGGTGAAATGGGGAGTACACACAGAGGCATGGTCTTAGAAAGTATATGGGATAATTTTCCTCTAAGATCTCAGAGAAGAAGGGATGTATGAGTGATGATAGCTGAAGAAATTTGAGGTATAACAACAACAACAACAACAATAATAATAATAATAATAGAGATTTTATTATATGGTTCTGATCATAGGAAGTAGGAAGTGAGCAGTCTGCAATTCAACTGGGCAGCTTTTTAAAGTATCAATGCTGGGTTACATTTCCAGAGATTCTGATATATATGGTCTGATGTGGAGCACTGATACAGGTATCAGTATTTTTAAATATTTCCCAAATGATCCTGGTGTTCAACCAGGGTTGAGAAGCACAGACTAGAAAGAAAGTCTAGGGTGGCCATATATACAGGCGGTAAAGAAAGGTAGAGACGATTTGAATACCTGCTGAGTTTAAGGAGCCATTAAGGAATGTCATCTTTTCACTGAAAATCAGGAAACAGTGGGACTGGAAGAGGAAAGAACAATGAAAATGCAATTTACCATCTCTCTGTTAGATGCGGTCTTTTGCATTAGTCTCTCCCCTTATTTATTTCACTCCCCTTACTTATTATGTCCACCTGTTTTCCATTATTTCTGACCAAGCCCACTGTCTCTAGTTTTGGCATTCCTTCCCTTTTATCATTTGTTTTCCTTGCATCTCTCATTCTTCACACTTTTCGACTTTTCTTAATTTTCTGCCCATTAGTTCCTTTCCACCTTCCTCTAGCCAAAGTAGCAAAAATAACTTTGGCCAGGCAGGGAACAGAAAACCAGACAGTTTTGATAAATGAGCCAAGCCTGAGTTGACTGCAGAACAGAGCAGGCCCAGAGGATCTAGTACTGCCATAGCGACTCCTAAGAAAGTTGAAGCACAAAGCAAATTGTCGACAGAGTCCCCGTGTTGTTCATTTACTCACAGAGATATAATCTGGGGCTCTTTGGGGAAACTGCTGTTATGTATACCAGTCTCTGAGTATGAGCAAAATACTGGCAACCAATCCATGTTATCTTGTGCCAGTGGGTATGACTGGGAGATTATACTAGTTGGGACTGTTTTAATTACAAGTGAGAGGAAGAAACTTGAAAAAGCTTGAGCTGAAAAGAAAATCATTAAACAGAAATGTCCTAAGAATGCCAAAGACACAAAAGAACTAAAACCGAGAACTAAAATGGACTCTAGACTGTCTCTCCCACAATTCCCCCCTATTCTGCTGTTTTGTTTGTTCCCCCTCCCTCTTGCATGCCAGTGTTCCCTGCTGCTTTTCTATCTAAGTGGTGGAAACTGTTTCATGAATCACGTTCCAGCTAGAGAAAAAGTGTGTGTGTGTGTGTGTGTGTGTGTGTGTGTGTGTGTGTGTGTGTGTGTAGGGGGGAGGTGAGGAGGGAGGGAGGAAGAGGGAAGGAAGGAGGAAAGGGAGGGAAAAGGAGAGCTGCCCTAATTTTAGCACAATCCAATTGGTTTATTTGGGGTTATTTGTTGACTTTAGTTCTGGTCATTGACAGCTTCAATACCAACGTGGCCGCCAGGTTGCACCCCGCTAAATGAAGGGCGAGAAACATGAATCTGAGCCACCAAAAGGTGGTCACTCTGGAAACTGGCTCTGTATCTTGTTTGTTGATGTTAATTCCCCATTTTTCTAAGGTAATTAAGAATAAATATATCTTAGCGTCCCTTAGGTAGTTCAATACATAAAATTTCTCTATTTCAAAAAAAAAACAATATATTTCATAAATCAAATCAGGACTCACCCTGGAAAAATGCTGTAAGTTTGCTTGAACATAAAGAAAACTTTGCCTGAAAAATGACAGAGGTAGTAAATGTAGACAGGTACCTAATTTCATTTATGCTCTCTGAGTGTGAAACGGAAGGTAGAGTAGGTCTTCTAGAGAAGTATTCTGCCCCTTGCACCTGATGCGGAAGTAAAAAGGAGAGCTAGTTAGGGGGCAGTGACAAGTGTGCAAGTTTAATGTCACTCTTTCCATTCCGTATACTACTGACTTTCAACCTCCTGTGGCTTCGTTTACATTTAAAACATGTATGTGCAAAAGTATTAGTAACGGTAGTAATAGCAGTAATGGCAGATGGCAAGAAAAGTTTTGTTTGTTTGAAAATCATATATTTAGGAGAAACTGAAACTAGATTTTATATCTGTTTTTAAAAGCTGAATGGAATTTTGCATTAGAAAGTCTATTCATAACTCGGGGCGCCTGGATGACTTGGTTGAGCATCTGACTCTTGATTTCTGCTCGTCATGATCTCAGGGTCCTGAGATCCAGCCCTGTGTTGGGCTCTGTGCTAGGGCACGGAGTCTGCTTGAGGAATCTCTCTCTCTCCCTCTCCCATGGCCTCTCCCCCTGCTGGTACACACTCTCTCTTTCTCCACTCACTCTCTGTCACATACATAAATAAATCTTTTTTTAAAAAAGTCTACTCATAACTCAAAATTTCTGTTTCTTTACAAATCTTTAACAATCTCTAATGAATTCTCTCACACTAGAGGACCAAAAATGCTGTTATTCATAGATGATTAAGAGCTGCATTTTTTAGTTTAATATATTTCATTCCACAGAATTTATCACATATTTAGTTCTATTTGTGAAACCTCTGCAAATTATCACAGTATTCCACGAGTATTTGAAAAACCAAGCTACTAATGAGCATTTCCATTGAGAATTTCTTTGCCCATGAAGGACAACCAAACTTACTCCTGGGAGAAACTCATTTGACACATACTGACCAGAACATATTACTACAGAGTTGTCCGCTTTACATGAGACAGTAAAATGGCATTTTGTTTGATCTTTCTATTTTCTTAACGTAATAATGGGCACATTCAATTTGTATCCATTTCGGTTTAGTTATAATCTATTTCCTCCATACTACTCCCACCATCTCCACTTCAAGTTTAGCATAATCCTTCTCTTGGTGGTTCATCAAATCTATAGATATTGGTAAACATAATTAAACAAATAATAATTTTTTAGCTTTATTGAGTTATAGCGGACAAAAATTTCAAATATTGAATATGTACAGCTTTGTGTTTTGATAAACATACACATTGTGAAATGACCACCACAAAGAAGCTAATGTATCCATAGCTACCAGGAGAGCACTTAGGATCTATCCTCTTAGGAAATTTCAAGTGTACAGTACAATATTGTTAACTATAGTCAGCAGGCTATACATTAGATCTCTTGAATATATTCATCTTGTATAACTGAAACTTTGTACCCTTGTAATAAGCCTTCAATTGTTCTTAGAAACAATTAACTGCAAATGTGGTGGCATTGTTTTACAAAAGATATCTAATTGGAAAAGCAGATTATTTCTAATTGACCAGACTAGAATATTTGAACTCTAAAAATATACGAGTATTCCAAAGCCATACATACAAAAGTAGTATCTACTCAGTAGCGGCTCCCAGGCAGGGCAAGGGAGCTTACTATTCATTAAATCATTCAACACTTTTGACAATGCATAGAATTCAAAAGAGATAACGAATGCCTTCTGTGGGGGAAAAATACGAGTGTCAGTATGACTAACACACATTTAGTAGATGTTTTATATGCATTATTGTTTGTATGCCCCATAACAATACTAGGAGTTAGCCCATTTAATAGAGGTGGAGATCTTGCCTCTGCAGAGTTAAATAACTCATCCAAGTTCACACACCTGGCAAATGGCAGAACTGGAATTTGCACCCAGGTCTCTGGGAACCTAAAGCCCAGATGCTTTTGCTGCACTATACTGTCTTCCTATTGGAATACACACACACACACACACACACACACACGCACATAAATTTATGTTTTATTTATATACATTATATATAATTATATATTTATAATCTATAGTCGGGGAAGGAAAACACACATGTAAAACATTTAAGTAATAATGAGAAGTTAAATATGATTTTCTACCAGAATTCAGTGTGTGTGTGTGTGTGTGTAGTCAGAGTATATATATATATATGTTATACACACACACACACACACACACACAGAGCAAGTATAACCTATTGAAGAGGATTTTGTCTCTTATTGCATTTGGTTTAGAGGATCTGCATTTTTTCCCTCAACCTCTATAAAGTTCATTCTTTCCTTCTCACATTCTTCCCCACCCATTCACCAGTGACTTCAGCCCTCTGTGAAGGATGAGGTAAGAACAGCTCCTTTTCTCTAAGGTGATTTATCTAACCACTGGTTCCTGTTAGGCAAAATTAGGGTGCAAAATGCCCAGCTCATATGTCACTTATCTTTCTGTCACTCTGTCCCTCTCTTCTTCTCTTCAGCTTACTTTAGGAGCCTCACATGTCCCTCTTTCCTGATGAGAGGAAAGCCTGCCCTGCTGCCCAGTGTCTTTGCCCCTGACTGGGTGAATAGCTGGGAGTGCAGAGGAGAAAGAATTAGAGGCATATTTTTGTTCTTGGGTCCAAGGGAATGCTCTAATCCAGGTTTAATGAAATTTCAGTAGATGGTTTGATCACTATCTGACTCTCGAGCCCACTTCTCAATTTGTTCAGAACTCAGACAGGAGAAGTGTGTGATTATTTGGTAACAAGGGACTCCAACATCGAACAGCTTTAGGAAGGCTCCGTCTTCCCTGGAGAAAGTCCTAGCTCCACTAAAGAATGCCCCCTCCCTTGCAAATTACTGTAACTTGGTAGTCACTCTCCAACTGTCAATATAACAAGTCAGCTTATAAATTTGTCTGGTGTAATGTTGATGGATATGAGTGACCAGGACGGAGACATAGATGCTGGGCCACTTTGCCCCTTGGATAAAGATGCGTTTATGACCTGCTTTTGTCTGGGAAGCAGAAAAAACCCAAGTCATAACAATCAGGACACTCTCCTAAGGGTATGCTATCTTCGTGGATATATTTTCCCATTTCTGTCAGTTTGGGAAATGAGATTTCAGTAATCTGAAATCTCATACAACCGATCTTTCTATATTTTAGTTTTGGGGTTATTTAAGTTGTTTATGTGCTTATTTTTCATATGTTTCTTTTGACCTTGCCTCTTTATAATTTTGGAAATGTCAGTTTGTTTTTAAATGTCTAGTCAGCTTCTTGGAGTTTAGCTTTGAATTTCGACATTGAACTGCAGGAAATTTAATATATAGTATTTTAAATCAACCTTGGGTAAGTCGCAATTAGCCAAATATTTATTAATTTGATGAATTTTGGCAAGTCTTTTTGTCTTCACAGAGAGAATATAAATTGCTAATCACGCTCAGTCACTGGTTCCTTGTTAATGAAATATCTAAATTCACAATCAATCTCTTATACAAAATTGATGTTATACAAGAGCATTTGCATTAAAGATATTTTACTCTGAACTGAAATTTCATATAATCTAACATTCATGAAGGAGGTAAATGGGTGGGTTTTGCAAAGACCATTTATCAAGACCTTTGTTTAACGGAGAAAAAAAAATAAAAGAAATAATTAAATATCAGTGAAAAATGGGATTTCTCCTTTGGGAAATGCACTCATTCAGCCTGACCGCCCACAGAACATTCGGTAAGTAGCTCCTCTTGTCTAAATAGAGTGGCAGTATATGGAGAAGCTAATGAATACATGGCCAAATTGAACCTCTTTGCTTGGCAGATATCCCTCCATCTCTATTAGCTCTGGAGAGGAAAACACTTTTTTTGACCTTTTAAATAGCTAGACTTCAAAAGAAGCTTAGAATTTGCATATTTTGCACACTGTTTTTTTCTGAACCCTGAGCACATATAAAACACAGTCATAATCCTTACCCCTGTTACCTTATTCTAAAGAACAGAAATGAGGTAGTGAGCCCTGTGACACAGGGCCCATGTCTTATTTTCTTAGTCATCTCCCCCTGATACTCATGCTGAGCATATAGAAAATAGTTCAAGAATATTTGTTGGATTATAAAATGAATGAATCATATAAAAAAGAAGGGAAAAGGGAATTTACAAGTGCAACATGTTAAATATTATATAGTATCTGGGATAAACATGTTAAATATTAGATAGTATCTGGCTTTTGACAAAAAACTTATTAATCAGGGGTTTTAAAATGCAACCATTTCTTTTTTTCTTTAAATCTTTTAGTGTCTCCAGTAATATAACTAATTAGAAGGTAGAGCTAAGTGGTGAATTTTCGAAGTGAACGTAGGAAGCTTGAAAAAGACAGGGCAGAGAGAGAATAAATAGGCCTTGCCTGAATCCTGGAAAAGGGGAGAGGCCATTAGCAGAGCATTTTAAATAACTGTGAGTTACATATAATAACAATTACTGAGGATATTTATGTTATTAGGCAAATTATTTGACAGAAGGAATACTGCACAATATCAAGACAAGTCCCACCTAATTGATAAATCTAACAGACTCAAATATAAACTGTATACACTGTAATATTTAAACAGAAATATCAGAAAACAATAATATATACATAGGCACTCCTCTTTCCCTTCACACATGATCTGAACGCCTACATTTGTCTTTTAACCATGTGTTCTCATATCTGTTGAAAATAATGTGTCCCTTCCCAGGGGAGGAGGGTGCCGAATGATGAGGTTCAAATCTAATCATCACAAAATTGCCATGCTGTCTCTAATGCATTAGCAAACAGTAAATCAAGGTGTAGGCCATCAATAAGAGAAATCTACTCCTGCTCTGCAATCTGGGGACAGTTTAAGGCTGTAGAGTTTTTCTTAGAATAACAGTTAATGCTAAAATGAAAATTCCATGTGAATCTTCCAATTCGAGGAGAAAAAGAATCACAGTGTGTTTCTAAGCAGCCCCACTTCCTGTCGTAGCACACTTGTGCAGTCCTTTTAGACATTAGTGATCAAGCGAGTTGACCTTTCTGGAAAGTTAGAGTAGCCCTCTGTCCACGTTTTCCCAAAACTATCTCTAAATATGTTTTAAGGTCCCAGCATAATTATTAATGAAGCCCACTTTTCCTCCCCAAAGCATTTCAGTCTGGATAATAAATTATATAGTTACACTATTTTAGTTAACGCAACAAATAGGAAATTTTATTAATGATATGGTTGTGTTGCTAATGAGATTTAACTAGGAAAATTTTTAATTAAACAGTAAGTTTCCATGAAGTCAGCTAACTTTTAAAGGGGCAGAAAAAATGCTATATTAAACAAAATTCTTTTTTATATTTTGCAGCTCTTTTCAGCAGCTGCAATTTTTTTTTTAAAGTCCAATTGTGATTTTAAAAAAGGGGGGGGGCGCCTGGGTGGCTCGTTAAGCGTCTGCCTTTGGCTCAGGGCCTGATCCCAGGGTCTTGGGCTCTAGCCCCTCATCGGGCTCCCTGCTCCGCTGGGAGCCTGCTTCTTCCTCTCCCACTCCCCCTGCTTGTGTTCCCTCTCTCACTGGCTGTCTTTCTCTGTGTCAAATGGATAAATAAAATCTTTATTTTTATTTTTATTTTTATTTGTATTGTTTTTTAAGATTTTATGTTTATTTGACAGAGAGAGACACAGCCAGCGAGAGAGGGAACACAAGCAGGGGGAGTGGGAGAGGAAGAAGCAGGCTCCCAGCGGAGGAGCCTGATGTGGGGCCCGATCCCAGAACGCCGGGGTCACGCCCTGAGCGGAAGGCAGACGCTTAACAACTGAGCCACCCAGGCGCCCCATAAATAAAATCTTAAAAAAAAAAAAAAGTAAGATTTTTTAAGTTCCCCAAAGAGGCTTTGTTTTTTTTATTTTATTTATTTTACTTTTAAATTGTTTGTCACATGTTTGAAATTTAACTTCAGTTAATGAACATATAGTGTATTATTAGTTTTCGAGGTAGAGTTCAGGGATTCATCAGTTGTATATAACACCCACGGCTCAGACTTTGTTTTTGTTTTTTTTTTTTTAAGTAGAGATTTATCGGAGGCGTCAGGCTATTGTTGTATTCTTCCCCACCCAGAGAATGACACTCTCTACATCCGCTCTTTGGCCATAATTCTGCTGTAGACATTAGTGTATCTTCCTGTTCATATGTGGTTGGCTGTAAAGTGTCAGCTCTAGAGCATGAGCTGCCATCCATCGGAGACAAATTTTGTTTCTCCTGAGTTATAATGTCCACCTTAGTGCCAAGTAGCCAGGGAACAAAACCAATATGCATGCAGTGCAATCACTGGCTTTGCCTTAAAGGCAAAGTATGTTGAACCACATATAGCCGGTTATTTTCTGGTTCAATTAACATTTCTAGAAAACCTAGAACCAGGCACAAATGTTTTCTTTGATCTTAATAACAACCCATGAGGTCTGTGTTACTTTACAGGTAGGAAAACAGAGAGCCAGGGAGATTAAGTGACTTCTTTAAAAAGTCACTTAGCTGGTAATTGAGGGAAGGCTGATTCAAATCCTGGCTGATTGATTCAGCGTGTGTGCTCTTTCCTCCCCACCCCTGCTCGCAACCCGAGCTCCAATCTTTGATCTCTGGCTGAGAAGAGCGTTTTCACATGGGTAGAAAACCATTTCCTACTGGACTGAAATAAGAATCCCTGCATGGAGATAAAATTGAATATTCCTATTTTACTTGAGAAATCTTCAACACTCGCCTTAGGAAAAAAAGTGGGCAGACGGCATCATCCTTACCTTTTTTTCTTCTTCTCCCATCTGCCCTTAACAATTTTTTAAAGGCAATTGTACATTTCAGTGGGAAGACTCTCGATTGTACTGCCTCAAGACAGCCTTATCTTCTCCATTTTACTTATTTTTTTGAAGCTGTAAACTGGCTATGTTCTTCAGTCTTTTCAACTTCAAATCTGGAAACTTGGCTCCAAAATTAAAGAGTATCAGGAATCCAAAGAAGAGCAGGAAAATTTGAGATTCTTTTCATTTAACTCTTGAGGATCAATGAACCATTTGATTTGAAGGAGAGTTCACAGACATCAAAAAAGTCCTGGGCTCCTTGCAGTCTCGGTTGCCACAGATGTCCAAACTTCTTCACATGTGGGATGAAAGATTGTCCATACTATGGGACAAGAGAATCGAGAGTCCTTAAAGACACCCCAGTCTTACTACTGTCCCAAAGCCTGCCATTTTGGAAGGCCTCCTCAAGGATCCTGGAACAGAAGGACATTAATAGGAAAACTGGAAAAATTTGAATACAGTCTGTAGTTTAGCAAACAGTATTGTTGATTTTTTAGTTTTGGTAATTGTACTATGGTTATTAACCATGTTCATAGCAAGGTATTAACATGAAGGGAAGCTGTGTGAAACATAGAAGGTAGCTTCTGTGCTATTTTTGCAACTTTTCTGTAAGTCTAAAACTCTTTCAAAACAAAAACTTTAAAAACTTCGAACAAAATGTACCAGAATATTAAGAGCAGTTATCTTCGGAAGGTGAACATATAGATTTTTATTTTCTCCTTCATACTTTTCTGTTTTCTAAAATCTCTATACAGTAAGCATGTATATTCAGAAAAGACATTATCATTTTAATGTTCGGTCAGGAAATTCTCTATGTGTGACTTCGGTTGTAAAAAAAATTAACACATTTTTATTTTAAAAATAGAAAATGCAAAAATTTTTGTATCACGTGTTAGAAAGCATCTGAAAGCTTTAACAGCAAAGGGGATTCAGCTTTTGACAGGAGAAATTCCATGCCAGTTAATGCTGTGTTTGTATAGATACTTAAATTGTCATTCAGTCATCCTTTTGTTCTGAACACAAGCAGTCTCTTACCATTTTCCAAAGCTGAAATGATCCCAGTAAGAATGAGCAAGTGTGGAAAATGCCACTTTCTTTTTAATAGTTGAAGAATGTCCTGATACTGTCTTTTAATATTATGCTCAACCATACCGCCATATATTGATTTTCAATTTTTAAAGTATTATGAGTCTACAAAATATACTTGTTAAAAAAAAACAAAACTAAACCTTACATCTTTTTTGGAAGCTTTGGAAGGCATTGCAGGATTTCACAGTGCCTCCGAGTCATTATTTTGACATGTTATTATATAATTCTGTGGCTGTGATAGATGGAACTGAAAGGAAGCCTGTTTCTTTTTAGGCTTCTGGACAAATGCCAAGGAACAGCTGAAATGAGCAGAAACAGGTTTCCACTGGTATCAGTACTTGGAACCTGAAGGATCCACTGTGAGAAAATCCACATTGTAGTTTCTAAGCTATTCAAAAAAATTGTTTAAGATGAAGGAAGACATAGTTTCAGGAGAGCTGCAGAAAAACTGAACAGATAATTAGTGAATTAATGGAAGGCTTATATGATAGGAAACCTAAATCATTCTTTTATCCCTGTTTCTCCCCACCCCCCTCACATCCAGAATCATTTTCCACATTGCAAAGAAAGGATGTTAAGCTTTCACTTTCAAAAGTGGAGCAAAGAAGGTATGACAAGATCATTTTGAGAGCTTTACTAAGCAGGATACATTGAAAGGTGTCCCCTCAGTGGCATATGGAGATAGATATATCTATCTCCATATATCTATATATCTATCTATATATAATATTCATATTAAGTGGTGGGATAACAATCAGATATATGAATGTTTTGATGCTATCAGCTTTATTTTTTTCACTGGTCAAGCCGAATACAGGCAAGATCTCTGAACAATGGTTTTCTGGGTAACTGTAAAAGAAAAATTTTAATTTTTATTGTATTTGAAACAATAGGAATTAGCTTACCATTGCAATGCTTTTTGTTTCATATTTTACCTCATCTCAGTCATTTGTGGTTAATAAAAGTGTCATGATTTAATGATGAACATTTGGATACTTCAGTGTGGTGTCCTATAGATCTTTGTCAAAGGGTCATAACATGGGTTACAGATTTGTCCACTGTTCACAGAGTTTTCAGCCTCGAAGGTGATGAAGCATTTTTCTTTGACAATGACTTAGAATCTGCTCTAACTTGTAAACCAGGATAGTACTTGGGGTATTTCTGGTCCTGAATACACGTTTGTCTTCGTACATTTGAATTTTATGTATGTTGAATCGGGAGACGATTTCCTAGCTCTTGACAGGAGTACTTGATCAAAATGTTGCATGGAGCATAGTGATGGAGCTTTGTTACTGCTCCTCTTAAAGATGATTTTATTTGGATGGTCTGTGATTGTTTTCCTCAAGGCAATTTTTCAGTGAAGTTAACAAGACATGTAAAATATACAAATACCTCAAGGGGCATCAAGCTGAAAACTTTCATAAGCAAGATATTTGTTCAGCTCATACTGGATAATTTAGCAGCCTCAGCTACTACTCTCTGAGATTCAGTAACTGAACTTGAACGTAATTTTGACTAAAAGGAATATTATTGTTAGAATGTTTCTTTTGGTGGAAAGTTAATACAGACAATTAACCTACTAATTAAATTGTAAAGAGGCAAGTGCCAGACTCCTTTTTATTTGAATGTTTTAGAATTGATGACCTGTTCCAAGATTACATATTCCTAGGTAACTGTATTCAAGATTACTCTTTTTCTCCTCTTTGAAAATGTCTCGGGCACTTAGGCTTAAATGATTATATTAACACTAACAATGAATTTCCCCCAAAGGCTCTTATTGGTTGCTATTTTACTCATTAGATTTGCTGCCACTGAAACTCATCACAGCTGTTAGCACACATCCAGTGAAGTGTTTGTGTGCAAAGCAGAAGGACTGCAAGAGTGTGAGTAGGTGGGGATGGGGGGGGAGGCTAGCTGAGACGCGGAAGTGCTGCATGTTGCGTGGGGGCTGGTAGAGCGCCATCTCCCTGAGTCAGCCTCTAGCCCCTTGGACTTGATATTTCCTCTGCTCAGCTGGCTTTTCCTCCAGGCTCTTTGCTTGGCTTGGCTTGTCTGCATCCTCCCAATCTCAGCTTCTCAGAGAGGCCTTCTCTGATCGTCCCACCTAAAGTGGCCTCCTCAATCACTCTCATGCTGATTATCCTACTTCTTTATCAAAATAGGCTTGTTTAGGGAGTCTGTGGATTTAGCTTCTCTTTTCTCTGCTTTGTGCTTCGTGGTATCCCTCATGCCTAGCAAAGTGCATGGCACATGGAGAGGCTTATTAAATATCTCATTTGGTGAGTGAATGAATGACCCCCTCAACAGTCCTGTGATATAGGTTAAAAGTATCCCCAGTTCCGAGAAAAGGAAACGGGGCTGGAGAGAGATTATATGACTTGCCACCCTGCTAAAAATAGAAAAGCTCAAATGTAAACCTAAGTATTTCGGACTCAAATTTCTTGCCCCATCAAAACTTTAGTTGATTGGCTTTTTAAGACCTTGGGTAAATTACATTCTTAAAATTGTGGTAATATTAGTCTTTGTGTAGGCAATTGTTCTCAGATAGTACTGTCGTATAAGCTGCGCAGCACCTGAAACATAACAGATGTTTAAATGAGCTAACATACATTCTAAGCAAGGAAGGTGCAATTTATTTGGCTTCTAGCATTTTCCCCTTAAAAGCATTTAGTGTTATTAGTGACAATCTTGATATTTCCCCATTCAGATGGTTAGGGCTTCTCTACATGTAGGGCATTTCATTCTTTCTCCAGTTTCTTCCCTCAAACCATGATGGTTTTTCAATAAAACAGAAAAAAAATACCTATAGCATAGTTTTTCTGCACTGACTTCATTACTAAGTTGGGTGAAGCTGAATTGAGGGGAAAAGCAAGCATGACCTAATGAATAAATAAGTGTATTTTTGAAAAAATTACATCTTCCAATCAATATGGGATTTCAGAATCTGGTTTTAAATTCTAGGGTATTTTTTTTTTTTGTCTTGCATGTTATCCATTTAAAAATCTGCTTAGTAATATATTTCATGAAGCAGATAGGTATACTCCGATATCAAATTTCATCAGCCTTCTGTCTTCTGGTAACAGTTTCACAGATACATGAATATTCATTAATCAGTGAATGTATAATGAAGTGACTATTTTCCCTGCGAAGCTCAAGGGAATAGCCATTTATATATATATATAGCCGTTTATATAATATATATGTTATATATATATTATATATAAAGTATAGTTATTAATGCTGCTCACCAAATATCTCTCTTTCCTTCTAGGCACACAGGAAGATTTCCTTTCCTGCCTTCTAAAGTTTGGGTGGCCATGAGATGGGCCCTGGCAGTGAAATATGAACAAAATGCCACATGTCCCTTTAGATACTTTAAAACAAACAAACTTGCCATTAACTCTATTTCCTTTCACTAACATTCTCATGATAAAAGTGATTGAGAAGCAAACATGGCTGAGGTGAAGTCTAGATACTGATGTGAGCAAACACTTGATTTAAAGGTAACCAGACCTAGTTTCAACTTTGCCCCACCTACTTCTGTGATCTTAGTTCAATTCATCTGATGATTTCTTAGTCTTATCATTTTTTAAATGGCCACATTTAAATTTTTAAGTGGATCATATTGCCCCTAAAATCTCTTTCATAACCATTAGTTTTTTTAAAAAAATATTATTTTCCTTTCTTGTGATAATAGAAGCAAGTACAGGTCAGAAACAATTTTTTTAAAGATTTATTTATTTGAGAGAGAGAGCGCGCGAGAGCACAAGCAGTGGGGAGGGGTAGAGAGAGAGGGAAAAGCAGACTCCCCACTGAACCGGGAGCCCAATGTGAGACTCAATCCCAGGACCCTGGAATCATGACCTGAGCCTAAAGCAGATGCTTAACAGACTGAGACACCCAGGTGCCCCCAAAATAATAATTTAAAATTATATTAATTCTTGTGGAATAGAAATTTATTGTGGTTTTAATTTTTCTTAATGTCATATCTTTTTATGAAACTTTTGTGGTAATAAGCAGGAATTTTTAATGTTGCTATTCTACTCATTAAATATTACTAATTATTAATATTTTCCTATGTATTAAGAAGTTATATCAATCTTCTCTATTTTTTATAGTTCTCAACTTTTAAGAAACCACTTAACCAGATAATGAGCTTCATTGGATACAGTTGAACTTGAAAACATTCATCTATGCATTCAAAACATTTTGATAAAAGCTATATTCCCCTTCTCTCCTAGAGAGATCTTTACTAGTTATTTCTGTGTGTAAATTATTATTTATTTAAATTGTGATTGTAAAATAGTTACACATAAGTTACTTAAGATAGTTCCAAATAAGTAGAAAAGGATAGTTGCATGACTAGGAATTGTGCAGAAGTTTAATAACGGCTGAATGGTAGTCAGGGAGAAGTCAAAGGAGGAAGCCCATCTGTTCTTTAAATAGGGTATTAGGGCCAATGAACAGTTAATTCTTCCTTAATTAAGGAGGTGACATATCCCCTTCTTTTTTAGTACCCAGAATCACAAATTCATAAAGATGGACTGAGAATCCACAAGTAATAAGGCACTTTTTTTCTTTTTCTTTATTTTAAAACAGCAGACATCATCATTTAACATGATCCAGGCTTGTAGAAGACAACTGAGGGATGGCACCTTCCCGTGTTCCCTCCCCTCAAATATAAACTATTAGACTTAATAGTGTGTGGTACAAAATATCTTCTAAATGACAAGAATCCCCTTGTGTTGCCGATAGGAATCATGATCAATATTTTTACATTTGGGCCCTTTGGAGAATAAACATTTCTTTTAATGTATCTTTCTGCCACTTCAGATTGGAATGTTTTTATTCTTTTTTTCATTATTAAAGTTTAAATTTCTCCTGACATGACAAAGTCCCTGAATTAATGAGGGAAAGGCAATTTAAGTGCAATTATGGGTATATGTAGAATTAGAAGATTTTCTGCAATAGAATAGATACATCTATGTATATAATTCCTTTTTCTTTTTTCCTCTCCTGTAGCAAAGAGAAACCATTTGGAATAGCATCTAGTTTTCTTCCTCTAAAACTATGATGATGTGATGTAGCCCTTTAAATTACTTTAGCATGTAAAAGTTAGTTGGTTTTATGTTTGTATATGACCCAGAAGGATGTTCACATGATGAATTAGCATCGATATGTCCCTGATCAACTGCTACTTCTGAGTCATAGGAAAGTAACATCAGCGTATAGACTAAAAACATCATCAATATCATGCTCCAGAGAGGTCAGTTACCTAATTAAAAATGAAACGTGCCTTTGTAGTAAGGATGTATGACGCGGCATAGTCAGATTTTGAGCCAAACATGAAGAGTCATCTGCGGCTGTTATGGTCTGCATTGCTGTCTGCATAGATAACAGCGATACATAATGCTAAGACAAACTAGAAGTCCTTCTTCTTAACAAATTAATTAATTCACCCCACAATTCATAGAAATTTTTCTTCTCCAAGTTCAAGTGGCAAACATGTCAGGTAAGGGACCATGTGCCCATTTTGTGTGTTTTCTCTAAGTAATATTAAAATTACTATGGGACACCTGGGTGGCTCAATCAGTTAAGTGACTGCCTCGGTTCAGGCTCAGGTCATGACCCTGGGGTCCTGGGATCGCGCCCCACATCAGGCTCCCTGCTCATTGGGGAACCTGCTTCTTCCTCTCCTTCTGCTCCTCCCCATGCTTATTCTCTCTCTTGTGCGTGCTCTCTCTTTCAAATGAATGAATGAATGAATGAATAAATAAATAATAAAATCACTCTAAACAGGGGCACCTGGATGGCACAGCGGTTAAGCGTCTGCCTTCGGCTCAGGGCGTGATCCCGGCGTTGTGGGATCGAGCCCCACATCAGGCTCCTCTGCTGTGAGCCTGCTTCTTCCTCTCCCACTCCCCCTGTTTGTGTTCCCCCTCTCGCTGGCTGTCTCTATCTCTGTCGAATAAAAAAAAAAAAATCACTATAAACAAATGAACTTGTATCACAAATGGCCAGGTATATCAGTCAGAATTTTATGTAAAGAAAATGGTTTTTTGGGGTGCCTGGGTGGCTTAGTTGGTTAGTCGTCTGCCTTCAGTTCAGGTCATGATCTCAGAGTCCTGGGATCGAGCCCTGAGTCAGGCTCCCTGCTCAGTGGAGAGTCTGCTTCTCCTTCTCCCTCTGCCTCTCCTCCTTTGCTCATGCGCGCTCTCTCTCTTTCTCTTAAATAAAATAAAATAGAAAAGAAAAGAAAATGATTTTGGCCAGCTTGAAGAGAAAATTAATCTGTTTGAAAGTTGTCCAGGGGCGCCTGGGTGGCTGTCAGTTAAGCAGCTGCCTTCAGCTCAGGTCATGATCCTAGGGTCCTGGGATTGAGCTCCATGTGGGGCTCCCTGCTCAGTGGGGAGTCTGCTTTTCCCTCTCCATTGCTTATGCACTCTCTTTCTCTCTCTCTTACATGCACTCTCTCTCTCTATCAATAAATAAAATATTTTAAAAAATAAGTTGTCCACATAATCATTCTGGACGTTGGGGGATCAAGAACAGAAAATTGGTATGGGCAAATGAAGGTTGGCAAAGAGCAGGAAGCACAGACAGTTGTGACTGATGAGCACTCCTGATGGTTGCCACTGGCACTGCTCGTAGTGGACACCAAGGCTATGGTTGTATTGTCTCTGCCAGACTGTTCAACACAGGACACACAAAGCTGCTGCCACTGGACTCCACATCTATCTCTGTTGAGCAACTGCTGATGCTGACTTTTGTCACCCGTAGCTTCTCAGCTCCCTGCATCTTTCGAAGCCCTAGTTGGAAATACCCAGTTGGTCAAGCCTGGATTGTAGCTTACACTCAGGCTCCCAGGACGGCAGGAAGAGTGTGTCTCCAGCCCCTTTGGCTTCTGAGATGGGAAGCAACACTCAGATGGAGAATGTGCCATAATAGGTGGGGTTGCTGGGTACATAAAATTCCCCACATAAGCCTTGCTCTGTCACTTTTCGGTGTAATGGCAGGGGTATACAAAAAACTGAATGGTGCCTTATAAATATTCATTTAAAAATATGTTTGCATGTCCTGAAAACGGTAGAATTTTCCCTTAAGTGTCATGTCATAAATTAGTAAACTCAATTTAACATTATCTAAAATTTTTATAACCCTGTCCTCTTTTAAATATGATGGCACAGAATATCAGTGGCTAGTTTGTTTAGTTTTTAAATTTGTCTTGAGAGAGTATGACGTATTTCAGAGGGATTTAAGTTGCCTATTAACGTCATACCTTCCTTTGTGTTTCAGATTACTTTAATTCATTCAGTCAGTAAATATTTCCTGAGCATGTGGACACGGAACAGACCAGGGCTGACAACAAACAGCTCTGAGTCTTATGGAACTGATCATTTATTGTGCCAATCATTATGGCCAGTTTCAATCCTGTGCTCTTTGACCCGTCAACTTCAGGGGTGGAAGCGAGGAACTTACACAGCAGTGCCTTGTTCCCTCTAGTGCCAGATGGTTCACCGCTGCTGTGGGCATTAGTGCAACTAGTGCAGGGTCTGATGTTCTAAGTGAGTGAAATACATTTTCTTCAACGACCGTAATCCTATGTGTTTTCCCAGATTTGACTCTCAACTTTGTTTATTACTGTTTACTATTAGGATCCTTTCCCTTGTACTAGTGGGTACAAGGTTTGAAAAGGAACAGCACATTTGAGGCCATCCTATCTCCTCATGCAATAGCAGATGTGATATAATTACATGAGTTTGGGGCATAAATTTAAGTGCAATTCCTCTCTGATCCCCGTTCCCTTAGTCCTCACCTATATGTCTACTGTGGTGCTGCTTTAGGCTCCATTATGGAGTTCCATAGACTGGAATGGTTTTATTTCACAAGCCATTGTACCCCCATTTTTCTTGGTCTTTAAGCCCTGAGAATAAGGCAAGGAACAGTTCACATTTGCAAGAATATGACCAGATAAATCAGGTACTCTGATTTCCTTTAAGTGTTGCTCTTTGGCTCATCTTCTTGCTTCTATGTTTAATTTTCCTCTTACTGAAGAAATAGATTTCCTCATCTTCAGTGTTTTGCATTTTTAATACGGTGTGCCTAGCTATGGGGCTTCTTACCCTGTCCTTCCCTCCCCTCCCTACCCCCCCCCGCCCCTCCCCTTTCCTTCTCTTTCCTTTGTAATACTGCTACCATTGTACTGTACAGGTAGGTAGTGTGGCATATCAGTCTGAAGACTCACGTGCTTCTTCAATTCTGGAGAATTTTCATCCATTATCTCTTCAAAACTTGCCTGTCTTCCTTTTTTCTGCATTTTTTCCCTTGGGGATATTAGAGACATGTTGAAGTTCTCATTTTACATATCTTTATTTCACTTTCGGTTTTTGACTTGTTGTCTGTGCTGCATTCTGAATAGTTTGTTCAATCCTATTTGGTCATCTGGAGACTTCCCAGTCTTCTTCTTCTTCTTTTTTTTTTTTTTTTTCTTATATACCCAGGACCTAGCACATCTTAGAGTTGGTGATTGTATTTGGTGTTTGCAGTGAACCACAGTGGTCCTCTTGTGATGTGCGGATTTAAATGATTTTATCTTTTTTCTGTTCCCCTAACACCAATCTTCTTTTCTTACCAGTTCTTCTGCTATTTCATCAGCGAAGTTAAAGTTAATGATTAGAAATTTGATAACGAGAAAAAAGGTAGCTAGACCAGCAAGACAAATCTGTTTGGCATTGTTTCTCCGCCTGCCCGTAGGCTCTTGACTCAATGGATCCTCTGTTTTCTCTCAGTTTGTCCTATGAAAATATGCAGGCCAGAACCTTGCATTTATAAAACAGTGTGTCGGAGTTAGATAGTGTCTCATTTTCAATTCAAAATTGTATAGTACTCTGAACATACCAGAAATGTTTAGCTCTGAAAATCCACGGTAGACCCAAAGAACGGAGTTTCTAAGTTGCTTTTATCACTTGCCTTTCCTGAAGGAGAATGGACTGCCTGCTCTGAAAGATATAAAATAAAACTTCCATTTCCTCTGATTCCCCTTTTCAATAGGTCTCAAGATAACAGATGTTAAGAAAGGTGAGGACTGGATCTTCGATGGCCACTCAATACGGATAACCAGGCAAGCTAGGCTGACTGCGTGAGCCTGCGTGACTACACCGGAAAGGTCATGCCCTGCTCCTTGACCCGAATAAGCCCTTGGTCTGTGCGCCAGTGCAACTCCATGGTAAGTGAGAAGCGACGACTTATATTGCTGACTACGTGGGTCACACATCTGGTTGCAGGACTTCGTGTGAAATGCAGACTTCCTTGCTAAGGATGGGAGTCAGGTCTAATTACTTAGGAATAGAAAGAGAAAGAGAAAAAAAAAACTGCAAAAAACCCTGGGTTTTTTGGAATGGAATGCCTGTTTACCTGATCGGCTTGGGTCCAACATGCTGAGAAACTTCTTATGTTTTGAAATGTGAATGGTGGTCAAGGAGGAGGAATATGAAATGGCTTTTCTCGACTCTGCGGCTGCTTGTGCCTGATTCAGGGGCATCTGTTCTTGACCCTGTAGACAGAGCATCTGATTTTAACCCATCTTCCCTTGGCTTGATAAAAGGGAAAGCCATGAGAAGAATTTGAAATTAGCAACAATTTTTGGCCCCTCATTAACTTAATGGCTGCAGTATTGTGCCTCCAGTATTCCACGAAGCTCGGTGAGTAACTGAACTTGGTATGTTATTAATCAAGGCACACATTTTTATTGAGAATTTTGTATGGTCTCAACACTGGGATTTTAGTGAGAGGTGATAAAAAAAAAAAGATATGTTCTGTGGTAGGGCACATTAATTGATTCATCAAATACTTCTTGGGATTTACTCTTTTGCCAAGTACTCTAGGGAAAACACAGGTGTTTAATGTAAGATGTTTAATTTTAAGATATCATATATCTTATATTGGTGGATACCTAAGATTTCTTTTCTGAATGAAACAAAAATATTTTATTTTTGATGTTAAAATTTTCTTTTCTGTGCATAATTTTCATGTTCTTTTATTATGAGAAATTCATATCTCTAAAGATGTAGTAAAACTGAGTGCATGGGATGTGTGGTCATCAGATGCCACACGGATTAATTTTGAAGATGTAACAGTCTTTAAAAAGTTTCTCATTGGTAATGAAGAAATGGGTTTTAAATACCAGATGGTACAGCACCAAGAGGAATGTATTTATAATAGCTCCAAGTTAGTACTAGAACAAAAATTGAACAGTCATGAGTAAATTATATATATATATATATATATATATATATATATATAACAGAGAAATATATCTATATATATAGAAATATATATATAGAAAATATATATATGTAGAAAATATATATAGAGAGAGAAAATATATATTCTTCCTTCCTTCTCACTTGCTCACAAATACTTAACTTATATTAAACCTTATTACATGAGAACTTCCTGGTGATTAATTCTAGGGAGTATGAAAAGACAAAGAGCTTCAGCAAGTATATTAAAATCATAGTAGCCTTTAATTTGAATATGAGAATGGTGTTGTTTTATGAAATGGTTTCATAGTTTACATTTTTTTAAAAGATAAATTGAAGTTTGAAAAGTTTGGAAAGAGAATTCCGAGAGGCTACCCTGAAGGCAGTTGGCTAACCATGCCCAGCAGGTAGATTCAGATACGCTACGTGTACAGAAGCAGATGAATTAAACTTTGCATTAAACGATTTTGCATTAAGCATTTGTCTTATCTCGCCTGTGAAGAAGTTCACAGTAAGAAACCTGGCATTGCCACTCGTTCTATGTGACTCTGGTTGGGAGTGCAAAGACAATTTTCGTGCTTTTCTAGTTTTCTGCTAGAGTCGTAAGTATGCCATGTCCTTGGTGCTGTTTCTGCTGAGCCTTCAAAAAAGAGGTAATTTTGTGGCAGTTTTGAAGATGAAACTGTGTATGATCAATAAAAAGAATGTTCTCTATCCCCATTGATCTCACTTAAAAATCTCTCTGTATGAATTCTGGAAACTATTTTAGAAATAGCTTAAAATTAATATGAATTATTTAGTCATGAGAAGGAAATGCAGACAATGTAAAAAGAATCTGAGGGAGCAGACTAGTATCCACCATTCAGAAATTTTCTTGTCTTTCAAGCAATAACCTAGAAGATAATCCATTAATTATTGAAGGAATTTTAATCTGATAGTATGGATATCTTTAACAAAAATCACTATAACAGGGGCACCTGGGTGGCTCAGTTGGTTAAGCATCTGCCTTCAACTCAAGTCATGATCCTGGGGCCCTGGGATCGAGCCCTGCATGGGGCTTCTGAGCGGGGAGCCTGCTTCTCCCTCTCTTCCCTGTTTGTGCTCTCTCTTGCTATCTCTGTCTCTCCAATAAATAAATATAATCTTTTTTTTTTAAGATTTTATTAATTTATTTGACAGAGAGAGACACAGCCAGTGAGAGAGGGAACAAAGCAGGGGGAGTGGGAGAGGAAAAACCAGTCTCCCAGCGGAGCAGGGAGCCCTATGCGGGGCTTGATCCCAGGACCCTGGGATCGTGCCCTGAGCCAAAGGCAGACCTTTAACGACTGAGCCACCCAGGCGCCCCCAATAAATACAATCTTAAAAAAAAATCATCAAAACGTATTTGTTCTCCATGGAAACCTGGTGTGTATGTGTGCATGCAGAAACATAACAAACTCAACTTGCCTTTGGAATTTTAAAAAATGTTTAAATAATGTAAATGTAAATATACGTATGTGAATTTAAAATATTTTTTATTTTTTAAATTTTAATTTAATTTTTTAAAAATATTTTATTTATTTATTTGAGAGAGTGAGAGCATGAGCTGGGGGTAGAGGCCAAGGGAGAGGGAGAAGCAGACTTCCTGCTGAGCAGGGAGCCCAATGAGGGGATCGATCCCAGGACCCTGAGATCATGACCTGAGCTGAAGGCAGACACTTACTGACTGGGCCACCCAGGCACCCCTAATTTAATTTTTTTTAGTGGAGCCCAGTGCGGGTCTCGAACTCACGATCCTGAGATCAAGACCTTAGCTGATGTCTAGAATCGAATGCTTAACTGACTGAGCCCCAGAAATTAAAATACTTTGAAAAGAGACTTTAAAAACACTGAGCACTAAATCTATCTGTAAGCAGACTAAAGCATTTCATTCCAATAACTTTTCTGTATACAGGTTATCTCACATAACACTTATGTTCCAGTTTCCTTGAAAGTAAAGAATATATATTTAAAGCCAATGGATTATTAAATAATGCAGAAAGCTTAATGATCAGTTTCTAGGACTACTCATTAATAATATATATATATATATATACAAGTTGAGGAGATAGGAATAATTTTAAATATTTTTTAAAAATATAAATTGATGACCTAACAAAGTTTTTTGCTGTTTATTAAAATCTGTTTTATCTGGACTTTTTTTTTTTTTTTCAGTTATGCTGGGGTTTTTTGCTTATTTCCAAATTTACTGTAGTCATGAGAGCAGCTGTAAGTACTGGTAAAGTCAGATTCAGCTGCCTGCTTTCATGTGAATCACACCATGATTGTGGATCTTTGAAAAAGGATAGTAGGAACAATTTTTATATAATTGTATTAATATTAGACCCTTGTTGATGTTAGCAAAGTTGACTTAATTAGTAAAAAGAAAACATGACACGTTTTTCTTTATAAATATCATAGAAGCTTTGTAGAATACTTAACATTTATAATGGATAATGTGGTTATATTTGTGAATTTTAGAATCTTACCTGTAGTATGTGGATAATATTTTTGTGAAAAACATATTGTGTATATCTATCTTTCTGTTCATTTTGGAGAGTAAGGAAAGATTATTTTAAGACCTGGTCTTTGCACTTTGCAAATCTCTTCAGTTTATATGGTAGTCCTTCAGAGGCTTGTGAAAAATTCTTCTAAAAAGCTCAAGGAGATGAGACCCCGTCAGTTGAACTCCTCAGCCAAGATAAGCTTTAGAAGCCAATATACTTCTTTTTTTTTTTTTTTTAAGATTTGTTTGTTTATTTTAGAGAGAGAGAGAACATGAGCAGGAGGGGCAGAGGGAGAGGAAGAGAAAACCTGAAGCAGATTCCACACTGAGTGTGGAGTGATGCAGGGCTTGATCTCAAGACCCTGAGATCATGACCTGAGCCAATACCAGGAGTTAGACACTTAACTGACCGCACCACCCAGAAGCCAATACATTTCTAAAGAGAGAAAAGCTTTGTAAAATATACAGAGTGATTCTCACACACTGTTTGAACATTTAACTGCAGGGAAAAGCATGGAGAGTAACAATAATCACCTACCCTCTTTGTATATGATTCATATACAGTATTTGTACTATCAGAAGATGGAAGGTCAATAAATGTAGCATGAATTTACTCATACAGATTGAGAAAAAGGTTGATATATACAAAATGCATAAATCATCTTCTAAAAGTCTACTGTCATTGAAAAATATTATTCTCAAGTTAATTTATTAATTTAACTCCATGTTGCCTAATTTTTCTCCATTAAAATTTAAGTGAGAGATTCTCATGTTAAAAAACAAATAACTTCCCCTATTTTTTTTTTTTTTTTTTAGAAAGAGAGGGAGTGAGAGAGAGGAGGGGCAGAGGAAGTAGGAGAGAGAAAATCTTACGCAGGCTCCACCTCCAGTGTGAGGGAGCCCATTGCAGGGCTGAATCTCATGAGCCTGAGATCATGACCTGAGCTGAAATCAAGAGTTGGATGCTTAACTGACAGAGCCACCCAGGTGCCCCAAACTTCTACTTCTTTTAAAAGAATATTTATCATCAATATAGCTAGTGGTACATTAGCGCTAGCTTGTACCAGCTCATGAAAATCAATTTTATGTATATTTTCACAACTCTGTGTTCAGTGATGTCACATCAGTAGCTTGAAATCAAGTGTGGTGGGAGTATGTACACCAAAGAGAAAGAAATTACTATAAATCACACTCCTAGCCCCAGAAAGCTGGTTACCACTATACCATTAAACATTAACATATAATGAAAGGAAAAGAGAAATTTGCTTGGGGTTAAAATCCAACCTTCCAATTAGGGAAACATTTTAGAGAATTTTTTTTCAGAGGATATATAAAAGATTAACGTGGTTCTTACCAAAATCCACTATGCTTTATTAAAATATTATTGAAGTATAATGAAGTTCATCAGAAAGAATGAATAGGTATCTATTAGCTATTAAAGCACTACAAAAGTCCAATAATTAAAATAGCATGGTACTACTGGTACAAGGATAAAAAATTGGATAAAACAAAGTACATACACCAGAAAAAGACCCTATCATATACTATAGCAATATAGAAGAAGAGTTATCCAATATTTACTGTGAGAATAACTGGTTGGCACTTTGTAAGTTAAAAAGAAAATTATTTGTGCCCCGTAACTTATCCAGTAATTTAGTAAGTTTCAAACTAGAATTTAAAAACATAACTGTAGAAAAAGTAAAAGAGTATAGGATGTTTACCAACTGTTTATCAAACCTCTACAGGTAGAGAACTTTCTAAGTTTCTCTCTTCAGATTTCTGCTTCCAAAGTTGACATCTGTTGCTCTCATTCTAAGAACTCAAATAAGCTAGATATACTGGAAAATCATAGATTTTTTAAAAATCCCATCAGATTTCTGAGGCTGCAGAGAAACCTGATGAACTAAATTCCAGGAACTGGTGACCCGTCGCTAGCAGAGGGAAGACAAATAGCTGCTTCCAGCCCTCGCAGGATGGTGGTGGCAGGGTGGGGGCCTGGCAGCAGGGAGAAAGTGGCCAGAATTATTTCAGCAACATGTGGGTGAGCGGGACCGATTAGATTCGGAAGTGTCCCCACCCCAGAGCTACAAAGGCAGCAGCTACCACTGAGTCCCAGGAACCCATTCTAACTTCTTCACGAGGTGTTACCGCTACCTACGCACAATTTTTACTGCCGTTTTACAAACAGAGTAACTGAGGTGGAGAGGCCATCAGCCCAAACTCATAGTGTAAGTGGGAACCAGGATTCATGCTCAGGCAGGGTGACCCCACAGCTTTCAGTCTTAGCTATGATGCTATTCTGCTTCCCAGTAAATATTTAGTCAAAGGTTATTCATCAGTATAGCCTGATGAAGTTATTTACTGACTGAATGTACCCAAATTATCAAGCACTTTTCCCACTTTCTCTACAAGGAAGCAAATTCAATACATATAATTTGAAATTTGAGAGCATTGAAAAATTAGGACAACTGGTTTATTTTTTAGAAACAGCAGCTCTCTACGGGTGCAGGTGCTGGGGTTTTCTGTTCCAGAATTCTGATGTTTAAGATGATGCATATTTGTTTTAGGTTTAATAGCTATTCTCTATTCAAGGAGTATCCATGAATTAATTTCCATGCTAATTTAAATTCTACCAGTAATGCGTATAATTCTCCCTTTGCTCATTGTAGAGACCTACCCCTTTTGTCCATAGGGGATGGTAGAAGTAGTTACACTTTCTATCATTTGCAAATGTGTCCGCACTTCCAAGGACCGACTCCTAGTGAAATGAAGTGAGTAGATATTTTCCAGAAAAATTTGGACATTGGGATTTTCATAAATTGTTTCCTGAATTTGCTTCACCATTTAAAATACAGAATTTTAAGTGTATCACCCATCACCAAAATATCTGCAAGTCTTTTGCTGTTTGAATAAAAACTACAATGTGGATATGTTGCCTATTCAACTATTATAATCAACTTCCCAGGCACCTATAGCAGTAAGGTACTTTTCAGAGTTAGCAATGGGTTTGTAAAGGATTATAAAGGATTAGAGCTTTTCCATACTTGATGTTTCCCCCAAATTTTTTTTCTGGGAGTACTTTTTGCTAGGGGTCCCCCAAACGGGAGGAAAAGGGTGCTGCTGGAAGAATCTCTGATGGGGCAGGGACAGGCCATTCCAGAGGAGTCTCCTGCTTGCCAGGAATCTCAACCAAGGCAGTGATGAGGGAGTAATAGGAAATGCTGGTTAGGGACCTTAGGCACGTCTTAAAAAAGAATCATAAAATAAGAAATGCTGGACAGTGCAGTGATGAGAATCACTTTTATAACACCCCAAACCCCCTTCCCTGAAATCCCCACCTCCTTGATAATATCCAACATTGAAATAGTGTTTTAATACTTTACAAAGATGGTCATCTAACAGCCAAACCTTAACCTTGAAATCCATCCTTCACTTGCCATCACTCTTTTTCCCAAGGCTTTGTTCTCACTTGCTTCCATTGTTGATGCTCTTCTCTTTCCATCTTCATTTTTTCTTTGGCCTTCGGCTCCTCCTTTTGCAATTTTAATTATTGACATGCGTCTTCCTGAGCTCTGATTCACGTAATTGGCACAGAGTACACAGTTAAATAATTGTTGAAAACTGAATCAATCTGTAATTGAGAAGTATTTCTGCTTGGAAATCACAGCATCACCTCAAAGCCTGAAACCACCATATTGTCTCGCTCTTAAAATAACTCCCCTTTCTGACGTGTGTGTTAAGATAGGGAGAACTAACATTTATTGAGTGATTATGTATCACGTATTTTCAATAAATTATCTGACAAAAATCCTATGAAATAGGTGATTTAATGAAGAAACAGGCCCAAAAACATTGAGCAAGGGAAGGAATGGAGATTTGAACTCAGGTCATCTAACTCAAATCAGAGTCTCTCACATCACATCCAAGACCTCAGGCCTGTTTCTTTGAGGTTTTTTTTTTTGGGGGGGGGGGTGCTGTTTCTTCTATGTGAAGTCACTTAACCCTTCTCAGTTCTGGTGTTTCTATCTGTCAAGTAGAGGCCCAAGTGATGACAAACACAGCCAAAGACAGGACCTGAATTGATAGGTATTAGGGATGAGCAAAAAAAGGATTGCACCAACTCAGCAAAATCAATAAGAGACTTACAACTAAAAATATAAGGAATTAAAGAGATTTTTGAAACTGCATTCATGATTTATCTCATTTGTTTGAAGCAAGTTCTGAAATAATAAAAATTTATTATCTTTTCCAGATTTTGTTTGGGACCTGTTTTCAGGACCCTCAGATTCTATGTTAAAAAAAGAGAGAGAGAGACTTGAACAAAGAGACAACAATGACAATATATTTCATTAAAAATTTTATTTTTAGAGCCCATAAATGGGCAAATTCCAAATAGTAGCAATACAGAGTATTTAAGAACATGTTAATATTTCTTTCTATCCATCTTTGTTTTCCTTTCCATAAACAAATATACTGGATTAAAAGCAACATCTTAACCCCAAGTTCAATGCCTGAGTACTTTCAATATTTATTTTGAACACATAATAAAGCAGAGGCAGTTAATTTTATTTCCATTCAGAGCTGAGCAATTACTTTAGCTTCACATTATTCTGTCACAAATGATAACCAAATGGCCTACCTAAGCAGCTAAAATCACTGAACTATTGTAAGCCAAGTCAATGGTATGTATAAAGTTAATGTAAAACAACAACTAGACTGGTACACATTTATTTGGGGCCCTACAAGAAATGTGCCAAAATAACAAGCTTTAGTAAAAGATAAGGTCACTGGGCAGAGGGGAAAGAGGAGTCATGTCATCAAAAATTTTGAGGAAAACTGTAGGTGAAAGGAAATCAACCTACAATTTTAACCAAATAGAGGAGGAAAGGGCAGTACAATATCAGGGCTGATGACAATTCGGGAAAATACATAAACCATTCCCTCACAAACTTGTTCACTACCTCAAGAGTTCAGCATCAGGCTCTCCAGGGATTCTGTTATTCTCCCACTATGTTTCTTCACATGGAACATAAACCTACATTTATGCTAACAGCAGAGTATTATATAGCTATTTAATCTGACAGCGAACAACAGGAAAAAAAAATTGTTAGGGCCAGAGTGACTTCGGGCCATCTCAATACCCCTGAAAATAGGGGCAAAAAATGAATCATTAAGCAACAGTATTCAAAAAGCACCTGTCATCTGTCATCTAATGTGATTTATAAAACAAGTAAAATTCAGTAATCCTCAATGGAAAAAGTCATCGTATTTGAAATCAGGAATGTTTTGATGCTGATTTTTTATCAGAGTGGCACTCCAAAGAGATAAGTTGGAACAAATTCCAAACTCACACTTACTTGCATCACCTCAGTTTAATAATCCAATAAATGACCAAAAAGACAAACAATGAAAACAGCATCATATAGCACAGCAGCTTTGTCTGGCTTCCTCTAGATAAAATCTTCAGTTTCCCCATAGTTTTACCTAGAAATCCAGTTGTAGAATCAAATTGTGAATCCTGTGAGGAGAAAAGGAAAACAAAATAGTTAGATTCTAATATTCTACATATGCACATTTAAGTAATTGAATATACTGTTATTAGAATACATTTTTAATGATATTTTTAGTGTTTAATCAATTCAGGAGCCTGTTTGTAACTTGGGTAATCAAGTCTGATTACTCCGTGCGAAACAGAGTAATTCTCTCAATGAATAAAAAGCTCTTTCATTATCCAATAAACAGTTCTTTCAGCACCAGAGTAATTCAAAATTCCAAACTACTTAGGTCTTTTCCCAATCATGTGAATTAAAAAAAACATTAACAACAAAGGTATGTAGTGTGTCTATTATCATACAGGTGTTTTCTGTTTTTGTTGGGGCACTGCTCTCCAAGGTCAAATGGTTGGTTGCTTTCAGTAATTCAGTACAATAATTCATCCAAAATTTAATATGGTTAGCAGTTAAATGTACTTTAAAGATCCTTTTATTGAGATAGCTGACCTTGAAGTACAGTAGAAGCTATTAAAAGTTAAGAGAATATCATGTAGATGTGGTAAAATGTGGTTAAGACTACAAATATGGATGGGGAAAACTACCATATTAAGTCCTTAAGATGAGAGGACTAGGTGTGGATTAGAAATACTGCACTTTCATAGAAATCTCAATATCCTAAGAAGTAAAGGCCCCAGCGTAATGACAGCCTTTGCACAGCTCAGTTTCTATGGAGTTCAAGCACTTTAGATCTATACTTCTTCACTGGGGTTTTATATCACAATGACCTGGGACACTTTCTGTTTTCACAATACGTATGTATAGGTCCCTGCCCCTGAAATTCTCTATCAGTATATTTAGATTGGGAACCAGGCGTAAATATGTGCAGGAAGTTCCCCAGGTGATTCTAATGTACAACCTCCATACGAACTTGCTTTTAATGCCATATTCATTTTTTAATAATACAATTTTAAAAGCAAATGGAGAGACTAGGGAAGGTACAGAGAAGGGGTATCCAAAATAAACATTCAAGAATGGAAACAGGCTCTACAAGAAAGGGTATATGTTGCTGAGCTCACTGAGCCCTGAGAGAAAAGGCTCTGGGATGTTACTATGTTCAAATCCTTATTGATTTGTTTAGAAGTGATCCTTAGGAGATCAAGCAAAAGAAAGAGGCTCACATTAAGCGAAAGACATTCAGCTGGTTGGATATGAAGTGCTTTTTGATTACTTGGTAGTCTGTATCCATTGAGATTTCCAAGAACAAGCAAAATAGTCATTTGCCCTGGGTCTTCAACAGTGTTTCTAAATACAAGATGAAAGATACCATGGCTTCTACCTCATCTTCCCACTTGCGTTCGGCAAGATGAAAAATGGGAAAATAAATAAACTTATTAGTTATTTCAAAGCAATGAGATACAAAAGGGCAGGAATCCAGGACTTATAATCTCTAATTTCAAAATGGATAAAAGTTAAAATGATATTATTCCTGATTAGCAGACTAAAATTGAGAGTAATAGATCAAATTTCTTCAATTTTAAGTCAGAACCACTTACCATTTCAGCTAATAATTTATTTTGATGTTTAACCTCATGGCCTATTTCAATGGAAAGCTATTAAAAAAAAAAGCACATACATTATTACTCATATAAAGGTATTTAAGTGTTTTAAAGTAAAAATAATACCACTCTAAGCATACTCATTTTCTCAAATAAAACTGTCTTCTATAAATATAAAATACAAAAATTTCTTCTGATATTTTTTCCACTGACATTAAAGGAAAATAAATTTAGAATTGCTACTCCCTCCCAACTATGCAGACTGTCTCCTGCTCTTCATTTTGATTTCATCTTATACTCAGGTCCATCTGTTAATTTTGGTACATACGTCTCTCTGACTCTAGCCTTACATGCTTTTCTTCTTCCTCTCTTTATATTTATACAACAGCATTTATCTATATATTTTTTTCTTTACTTTTTTTTAAGATTTTATTTATTTGAGATAGAGAGCAGGAGCAGGGGAGCAGAGGGAGAGGGAGAAGCAGGCTCCTTGCAGAGCAGGAAGCCCGATGTGGGGCTTGATCCCAGGACCCTGGGACCGTGACTCAAACCGAAGGCAGATGCTTAACTGACTGAGCTACCCAGGCGCCACCTTCTCTACATTTTAAAAGATATATACAAGTACCCATATTACCAATTCAAATCTACATTAAGTATTTAATATTTTTTAATGAAATGGGACATTACTTTGAATATATGCCTAAACTGGTTATTTATATAGATTCCAAAGGTATTTTTCTTTAAAATATGATAATAAGGGCACCTGGGTGGCTCAGTTGGTTAAGTGTCTGCCTTCGGCTCAGGTCATGATCCAGGGTCTTGGAATCGAGCCCCAGGTCAGGCTCTCTGCTCAGAGGGGAGCCTGCTTTTCCCTCTCCCTCTGCCTGCCGCTCCCCCTGTTTAAACGTGCACACACTCGCGCGCTCTCTGTCAAATAAATACATAAAAATCTTTAAAAATAAATAAAAAGAAAAGAAAATATGATAACTGGGAAAAAATTGACAAGTTATTGTTACCTCCATCCAGAGATATGCAGAAAGAGGCTGAACCTAAAAGAAATACTATTTATGTGGTTATGGCTACTATTCAGAACAAAACCTATCTAATATTTTATTTGACAAATTCATCAAAGGCTTCACTTCCAAGATATTTAGATAAA
This sequence comes from Ursus maritimus, assembly GCF_017311325.1. Taxonomy (NCBI): domain Eukaryota; kingdom Metazoa; phylum Chordata; class Mammalia; order Carnivora; family Ursidae; genus Ursus; species Ursus maritimus. The sequence goes on along the minus strand of NW_024425563.1, from coordinate 68,299,619 downwards.
TTATAAGCAACAAATGAAAATCTTGGCAAACCACTGCAAATACTGTTCTCAATTTATCTTATGTGGAAAGTATACGGGGTGATGTGGACACAAAATCATAGAATTCTATAGATCAGAACATGAGCTTTTCTCCCAAACTTAACAATTCAGAGATAATAAAGCAACTATAAACCTAAATAGCTCAAATAACCTAACTACTTTCTACAACTGTCATTCATGCCAAGGAAAGATATTTCCGGGGGGGGGGGGGGGCTTTCTTCTAATAAGGAGCCTAAATTATCAATGTTGGAGTTAAAAAAAAAAAAACCGGAAAACCACCAACGTTTCTTAATTCCCCCTAAATGTTGATTTTCTAAATTATAACATTATACGATATTACTTAGTTCATTGATCAACTCCTTTTGATTTAATACGACTTTGAAAACAATTCTTGTTTCAAAATGTAATAGTCTCCAGGCTGAGTGCAATTCTGTTTTCTAAAGACTAATGAAATACCAGTTAAGTTTTGGCAACATGAGCTTCTACTGAATGCTCTATTAGTGTATAGCATGTTTAATGTAATATAGACTCAATCACATATGCTGTTAAAATCACCTTTTTGTAATTCCTTTATTTAATACATATTAAGCTCAATACCACCAATAAGGAATTATGCCTAGGTACTGTGTAAAAGATAAAAATAAGTACAATAGAAAACCCTACATTCTGGTAAATTTCTTTTACATACAAATAATTCCAATGCAGATCCCTATGCAATACATGCTAGGGAAATGATATAAATGGTCTTATGTTCACATGGAAAAAAGATGCTTTTGATGAGGTAAATCAGGTAAAGCTTTCAAGAAGGAAGGAGTGCATTGAGGTGGAGCCTTTACTATGGGCAAGCCTTCAATGATATGAGGAGGGAGAGGACACCGCTAAGGCAAAGGGATAGCAGGATCAAAGACAGGGGGTTGCAAGTGATAGCCAGCATACACAGGGCACAGAGAGTACTCTAATCTGTCTGGCAGAAAACACATACACATTCCAGAAGTGCAGGGGATAAAGTCTGAAAAGCTGTGGACAATCTCTGAAGGACCTATTTGATCAAGCTACAGAGTGTAAATTTCATTCTTACATCATGGGAAGACAATGGAGACTTCTGGAGCATACGATGCAATTTAAAAAACAAACTCCAAAAAGATGGCTGTGCTGACAGTAAGTAGCTCAGAACAGAACATGCAGAAATGAACAAATAGGTTAAGAGGCTCTCTCAGTTCACCTAAGAAAACCAGGGATAGTATTAGAAATAGAAAAGTAGAAATAGAAACAGAAAGAAAGAAGCACAAAACTCAGTGACTGACCTGAGGTACAAAGGTGGGAACGTGGAACATTGAGATGTGTAGGTTAGAATACAAGAAGAAGAAAATTCAGGAAAAGAGCAGCTTGGGGGCAGAAGATGGACTGCTCTGAGACATTACTACAGACAACATACAATACTCTAGATTTATCCACAAAAAAACAGTGGAAATTAAAAACAAAAAACAAAAAACATACCATATGTTTTGATTGGCCACATTTTCTAATCTACTCAAATCATGTTTAAATTTTGAATGCATTTTGACCTTGCTGAACAATACACAGCTTGGATAACTGAATTCCTTAGTATGATGCCAATAAAAATAAATGTAAGTATATAATATGTACATAAATACATGAATTTGAAAGTATATAATATCTGTTAAATACTTACAGATTTTATAGCAGTTACTTTGCTTCTCAGACTTTCAGTGAGCCTCTCGTTTTCTTCTTCACAGGCACTGTAGCCACTGTTAGCATAGCCATAGTTCCCATAGTTGCCAGGAGGTACTCCTTCACCTGCAAGGATCAGAGTCACAGTATAGTTGTAGCAAAAACAAGCCACTTTTGAAACCTTGATAGGAAAGAACCAAGAAAGACCCCTGGAGGGCGTTGCAGACCACGTATGTCTATAATATTCACACTTCAAAGAAATTTTAAAAATTAATAACCAAATAGAGATCAGAACAATTCTTTCTAATGCCCTCTTTTAAGCAAAGAATGTTCAATTCATTTTTATACTTATTTATTGATTGCTTATTGATTGCCCACAAGACGCTAAAATAGGCACTGATATTCAAGGATATTCAGGATTCATTCCCTGCTCCATAGAACTACAAATTTTAAAAAGGATCTTTAAGTAGTAGCGTCAACTATCCATTGAAGAATCCTGGCTATAAAGGAAAAGGGAGAAAGAGGATAAACATAGCAGGAGGGAGCTCATGGGGGGGGGGGTGTCCTTTACTGGCACCTCTTTCTGTTAAATAGAAGAGAGCTGGAATAACTTATGGAGAACATTAGCTGAGAGTTAACAGGGACATGCATTCATTCAACAAATATTTGAGAAACTCCTATGTGTCAGATCCATTTTTCTTTCTAGGTACTACTGTTGGGAGTTTATCTTCTAGGGAATTGCACTGAGAATACGGTCCCAGCTACTGCCTAATAAAGTACTTGGTATTCATCAGGCAATCAAACAGGTGGAGTGAGCCTTGGACAGTGAATCTGTATATAAATGTGCTAGAGGACTAAGACAGGGAAGTGTAGTTGAGGGTGTTATTGAACCACTTTTTTTTTTTTTTAAACAATTGATACGATCAATTTTCTCAGTAAAGGAACAGATAAAGTCTTATCTTTAAAGAAGGGTATCATTTGGAAAAAGCAGTAAAGAGAATAATGGGGGAAAATGACTGGACTACACAGGTCCTACAGGGATAAAATGATCCTGGCTGAGGCTACACACTGGGGTGGTGTCAATCCTCCTGGATGTGGGACTTTTCTGAAGAAGTGCTCATTGGCTGGACGGAGTTAGCCTGTGAACATCTGGATGATTAGCTTGATCAAGAGTTTGATCAAGAGGTTTACAGCGCTGGGGCTGAAGAAAAGAGCCCCAAGAGGCTGAGACTGCTTGCCAAAAGAGAGGTTGAATATAAGGAACATGGGGACTACACTGGACAGGGATAGAAGCAGTTTTAATGGAGAAATGAGGGAAAGGGATGATACAGGCACTAGGTCTCCGTAGTAAACTCAAAAGAGTAGATGAAGCAACAGGGACAGTGAAAGATGGAAGGACAGGAAGTTGCAGTCAGTGCCAGTAGTTGAAGGATGGTTGAGGTGTAAATAGGAAGCTCTTTCAAGAGATGGCACAAACCTCACTTTCTCTTAAAGGCAAAACTCCCTCTGCATTCTTACAGTTCTTACTGTACACAACACTAATACCATACTCTAGATGATACTATAAGGGCAGAAACTAAATCTGTTTCACTTAGGGCTGTGTATCCCCCACAAAGTATGTACACACCACACACACACACACACACAGAAAGAAACACTCAATAAATACTTGTAAATGAATTAATAAATAGAATCTGACTTCACTGTTATTCAACTTTGAATGTGCCTGCCTTTGCCAAGAATTTCGGAATCATAAACTTCTTTGAGGGCAGAGACAGTGTCTCATACTTCTTCTATATCCCCTGTACCTAATGACTATATACAGCAGATACTTACACAATTCCCACCACTACAAAAACCACAACAAAATGTTAAACAAGTATGTTCCTGGGAAAAGAGTTGCATTCCTCAAATTTTTCCTCAATTGCTGATACACTATCCATAAAACTGCAAATATAGTATGAAAAGTTGCAGGAAAGCTAGTGAATGCCAAAGATCATCCTCAGCCTTTGTCCACTTAGACAAATGCTACTTCTTTAGGGTAGTTTCTATCATTAACTGAGCCAATTCATTTAGAGATTCATGGGAAGCGTGCCACATGAACATCTAAGTTTCATTATTTATCCCAAGTTTAAAATTCCAGGTCAATGCAATCTGATACTTGAAAAAAAAAATCCAGAATAAAAAAAAATCACATCATACCAGTGTAAATGATAGCAACAGACACTTAAGTAAGCATCTTTCCACTCTATCCTACAGATTCTAATATAATTAATCTGGGCTACAGTCCAGGTATCAATGCCTTAAAAGCTCTCCAGGTGATTCTAATGCACAGTCAGGGCTGAGAACCACAGCTTCTCAAGTCCCTCTTCTGCAATTTATCATGGCACACTGCTGCACAAAAACATTAAAGGGAGCCAAAGGACCTATTGATAAGATCTAAACTCCTTGGCCTAGTACTCAAAGATCTCCTCAGGGGGGTTCTGGTTCCATGTCTCCTACTTCAATCACACTGGCTTAATAATAATCCCTTATACACACCATTCATAATTCTAGTCTTATAACTTTTGGGGGTACGAGGAGGGGTAGAGGAGCCTTGCTTCCTACTGGAACTTGCTCTCTCACCCTCGATTAATCAAGCTCTAGTTCAAGTTCTTATGTCTCTACAAAGTAAGCAGTGCTCTGTCTCTGAAATCCCTGAGACACTAGCTGTATAACTTATTTGATATTTGGATGTACAGCTATCACCTTGTACTACAATTTATCTTTGTACATGTTCCTACTCACCAACTAGACTGGAAGCTGTGGGAGCACAAACAGGGCGACAATCAGCTGTACACCTAGTGCTTACTCAAGTACACAACAAATGTTTGTTATCATTAATAATGATAAAAAGAAAAAAACATTTAAGCATATAAAACTAAACTGCTCAATATTAGTTTTTTTTTTCTCTCTACAATTTACCTGGCCAACTTTCTATGATCCAAGTATTCATAAAAGCTGTATTTTTCAAAAGCTCTTTCTCACACAATTTTTTAATCAATGAGCAAGTCTAAAGTTACTGGCAACTTTCACCAACTTTAAATACCTGACACTTTTAAAAAACTTTTTTATTCCTTTTTCCATTTTATTGTAACCACTGAAAAAGGTAACATTATCTTTTTTCAAATATTCCACATATTTTCTCAGGTATGCTGTATGCTGAGATAGCAGGGGCTTTTTTTCTTTTTAAAAACAGCTTCTTAACAGAGAGCTTCAAAGCCCAGAAAATGCTATTTATTAGCTGTGCGTTATAATGGCCCCTCAAAAGTCTTTGTGCTTGGTGAACCTGTTTCCTAAGTTTTCACAGTGGAACAAGACTCAGATAAAAAACGGTCTAGGTAAAATGGCCTTTGACCCTGATGTTACATACTATGGCCTTTAACAGTAACGACAGGTACATTTACCTTTGTAACTCACTGTTACCAGATTAATGATTGTTATTAGTGTGCTTCGCATGCAACATTCATTGTTCAGATTTCGCTTCTGAAAAAACTAAGATCCAGGACGAGTGGAGTACGAAAAACCAAAGCCAGACTTGGGGACATTCGGCAGGTTTCGTAATTACTCTCTGACAGTCCATAACACTAAAAAACTTGGTAGTTCAGTTGGCACCTGTACATACCCACCCCCATTCCTCCACTACTCTCTACAGACCTACCATTCAAACTTGAGACTGACCCAAACTACAGGAAACCCCTAGATCTGGTACAAATGGTGTGTTTCTACTTGGCTCCGCCTCCAAAGACCCCTCCATTCATCCTGTTTTCTGGTCCAAATTCCAGTGACATAAGACTGGTCCGATTTCCTTCCGCGTCCCCGCGCCCAGCACGGCCGGTTCTGGGAGCCCCCGAACTTCGAATCTCAGCCGTCTTCTTACCCAGGCCTGCACGCCTCATCCTGCCAGAGTAGGGAAGAAAAAAGCAGATGGAGGGGTGGATAAGAAGAAGCCAGGGGTCCCCCGGACGGCGTCTTCAGTACCAAGGCCCAGAGAAACACCAACTTCTTTCCCCAAAGCGCCACGACATCACTGGAGTCTAAAACATCGCGCCGGCTGATGGCGTCACCCAGGCACTTATTGCTGCCTTGCGAGTCGGCTTGAATGGCATTCTGGGAAATGTAGTTCACGGTCGACGCAGGTAATGAGGCAGAGGTGTGGCGTGAACTAGGCTCCCAGAGCGGGCGGGGCTTCCGGAGACCGGCGGGCGCTGTGGGGCCTCGGAGTGTGGGTCTCTGCTGCTGGGAGACTTATTTTCAGCTTGTCGCCCTCCCGAGTTTAATTCCGTAGGTCTGACCTTCTCAGACCTTGAGAGGGTGGTTGACTCATCTTTCCTGATTCCTCCTCTTACTTCCTCTGACCTCTAGAGTCAGTTCAGGGAAAGTCCAGGAAAACTTTGTCCAAGTTTCTGATCTCACACATAAGTAATCTGAGACCCGCAGAAGGAAAGAGGGTAACAAATTTGTGCTGGGTCACCATGTAGAGAAAACCAGGTCCCGTGGATTAAGACTCCTGCGCGGAATGAGGCGGTCAATGAAAGGAACTGGGTTTCCCGAGGCACTAAAAAACTTAGTTCCCTGTTAATGGATTGGTTGCATTTCTAGAAATAACCAGGCATGGCTATTAGCTGTTAAGGGGCAAAGGACCCCTAAACTCTCTCCCACGTAGACCTTTTTAATGTACACAAAGAATATGGAAATACTATTTACACATGGTAATGTGCCAATGTAAGTGTTTAAAAGCCTCTTGGCAAGGGTGGGGTGGTACTGGAATCCAGGTTAGTTCCAGAATTTCATTTTATCTCACAGGATTATCGTGAGGATTAAATGAAATAACAGGGGTTTTTTGTTTCTTTTGTTTTGTTTTAATCTGATACACAGTAGGTGCTTAAAAACCACTGGGTGTTTGCGGCTTTGTTGTTGGTGCTGTGTGATAGTGGAATAATCATTCTAGATATTTATGAGAATGCAATCTCTGATAGTTTAAGTGGTCCCTGATAGTCTCCCAATATGAACATTGACTGTGGTAGTGGCATAGAAGTCTGTCTTAAGGTTGCACACGAAAACAATTTTTAATAAAAGTAATTAACCTGGGAAATAAACTTAATCCACGAACGTCTTGAGAGAAGAACAGTCTTCATAAAAATAAAATAAACAACCATTCTTTAAAAACTATGGAATTAAATGAAGATTGCATCAGGGACACGTTTTGCAAATAAACACCAAATGTTCAATAAGAGAAATGATGACAAGTCTTCCCTTTTTAATTTACAATCTGTGACAGTCGCTTCTTTTGTAAAAAGTACACATGTTCTATAAACAAAACGTGGCAGAAAGATCATCTTACTGAAAGAAGGCTTTCTCATATAAATGTACTTTTTAAATTTTTTTAATGTTTATTTTTTAAAGATTTTATTTATTTGAGAGAGAGAGAACACAAGCCGGGTGAGTGTCAGAGGGAGAAGCAGACTCCCTGCTGAGTGGGGAGCCTAATGCCAGGACTCGATCCCCGCACTCCGGAATCATGACCTGAGCTGAAGACAGACAACCAACAACTGAGCCACCCAAGCGCCCCTATAAATGTACTTTTTAAAAACATAATGTTAAGCTTACCTAAACAGATCATTTAGATTACATGTGTACTTGTCCTCTTATAAACCACTTGCCTTACCTGGTAGGGAGATCTGAGAATATAGCTAAAGGGGGGGGGGGGTAATAAAATATAGCAAGAATAGAACTCAAGACAGGCAAAACTGGTTTATATTGAGCTTGTTACCTAAACGTCCAAATACAGGCAGTTGTTTATGGCTACTGTTGCCAGTCTCAAATTATGATGGTAGCAATTGAGAAGATTAGGCATTCAAAAGATGAATTGGAAAAGATGGATTTTAATACACAGAAGAATAATTATTAAACGTGACCACAACTGACATAAAGACTACAGGGAATTCTATTTTATCTTTTATCATTTATTTTTATTATTTCCTTTTTCTTTTTAAGTTAAAATGCCTAACTCTTCTTACTGATTGAAGATGAATAAAATTCATGGAGATAAGTAGCATTTCGAAATTTTTCTCTGTTCTTATAGGAAAATTTCATAGTAAATGGCCAATCTCTGAGAGTTTGAATGACTAAATGACTAAAGAAAGGAGTGATTAAAAACGACCTAAGTATCCCTAGTAGTCGGGGTGCCTGGGTGGCGCAGTCCTTAAGTGTCTGCCTTCGGCTCAGGGCGTGATCCCGGCGTTACGGAATCGAGCCCCACATCAGGCTCCTCCACTGTGAGCCTGCTTCTTCCTCTCCCACTCCCCCTGCTTGTGTTCCCTCTCTCGCTGGCTGTCTCTCTCTGTCACATAAATAAATAAATAAATCTTAAAAAAAAAAAAAAAGTATCCCTAGTAGTCATTACAGAAGCAAGAAAATGACTAGGAAATGTCTGAATTTTGGTACAAAATTTGAAACTTTTTCCCCCCTGTATTCTGCTTCTTGTCCATATGCCCTGCCTCTTCCTGACCAGGGCTAATCCAAAGGACAGTAACACACCAAGCTCTCAAATAAACATTAACAAATTTTCCAATCATTAAGCAAATTTAGTATCTATCAAGCATCATATTTGAACCATAAGAAAATGTAAACCGAAAGGAGATAGCTCTTGATTTGCAAACAGGCTATGGAAAAAAGAAAGTTAGTTTGTAAATTAGTTATTTGGCACTTAAAACACACTTCTCCTGGAGACAGATGATGATAAGGTTCCCAGCCCAGCCCTAGAAAACACATGGTGGTTGTGGCTCCTATGCTGGCCAATCAAAGTCTATGTAGCCCATAGTACAGCTGAAATACTACATCTTTTCAGTGAAAACCAGTAGGAAAAAAAAAATTGTAATCCTTATGATAAAATAAGGCAATATCATTAAAGAAGAAATAGAATTTTAAAAAAAAACTACTTTGGTTATTGTGTTTGAAAAGATAAATATATCGCACATGTCTCTTTTGCTCATATGCACGCTCCATTGTTCCATTAGACTTCATTTACAAAGGGAGAGAGTGATCGAATTTAAAAAAAAAAAAAAGCTACTTTGGTTATTGTGTTTGAAAAGGTATTAGTTTTACTCAAAACTTCTTGGGAGTGCCAAGAAAATTTTCAAGGAGTTTTCAAAGAGCCACATATTTGATCTTCCCTTTCTATAACTCAGGAATATTGCTAGTACTGATGTAATTCTCTCAGCCATAATTAGTAAAAATGAGGCACAGAATTGAAACTGAAAAGTCTTCAGCAGGGCCAGCTGCATGATTTGTGGGGCCCAGTGCCAAAAAAAGTACAACACCCTTCATTCAAAGAGCAGGAAAAAGTGCCATTAAAGGTACTAAAAAAGTAAAGCTTTTTTCTTTTGTCACAATCTGTACAACTTGCCAACTCGTCATTATGGTTTTTTGTTATTTAATGCCCTTCTAATTTAAAAAAATGAAATTTTAAATTATTAGCATGATTTTTACCTTTCATCTTTACATTGTGCGATGACACGGTTTTAAATTCAAACATAAGAGCATTTAACTCATAGGTGAAATCACCAAAATCACACAATTTGGATTTCATAGCTCATATATGATTATGTATTTTGTAGAAGTACTGCACAAAGCTAACTCAACTTTTTTATTCTATGTCTTGATGTGCGCTGTGTCTTGATAGTCTACCAACACATTACCTTCAGCTTACTGATGAGTTAGGAGGGATGGAAAATAAAAGGGATTATGGGTTGCTCTACCTTTTCCTTTCCTTTCATGTTAGCATTGTCCATGTAACTGGCTAATACAAGGAAGTAAGATGAATAAGGAAGAATATAACAGAGTTCCTTGGATAGTTCTCCTTTCCGCAAAAGAAGTGTTGGTTCAAGAAGAACATGAGGCCCTTTGGGGCTGTCAGTACCACACTTACTAAGTCACAGACTTGACACACTTAAATATTCACTTTGAGTTTCTGAACTCCCATACCTTATGGGTCCACTGGAATTCTATATTCATGGGGCATGGCAAATGTTACGTGTGAATGGGGTGGTGAGAAACGATAAATATGTATATTGCACATATCTCTTTTGCTCATATGCATGCTCTATTGTTCCATTAGACTTCATTTACAAAAGGAGAGAGTGAGCGAAAATAGAATATATATCCACAGGAAGAGATTGATCAAGGTGAAATAACTATGCAATGAAATTCACTAGGAAGCAAGAAAATGAAGTACACGTGTAATGCCCCAAGCAAAAAGGAAAAAAAAAAACAACAACAACAGCAAAAGGAAAGAACAAGGCAGGGAAGAGGTCCTAAGTTGCATAGTTCTCCCCAACCACGCACCAAGTTGGTTTCTGTCTGCAGCAAGTGGTTAATGAGCCATAGATGAGTGAAATTCTTGTGACTTGGCATGTACAGGCAGTAGAAAAAATTTCCTCAAGGCAGGCACAATCCCAACAACCTGAGTGATGAGGTGTGATCCCAGAGATGAGGCTCTATTCGCGTTTCACTCCAAGATGTTTCACTCTTCCAGCAACTCTGCTGTGTTACTAAGACCTCATTCTGGGAAATGATTCCTTCCTGAATGTCAGTTAATCAGTAACTTTGTGTTGTTGTTTTTTTCTTTGAATATCTGAACCTACAATAGAGCTAAGTTTCAAAACGGGCACTTTGCATAGGCTGCCCTTTTAATATTCCAATTTTAGAGACATCTTTGACATTTCTAAAACATCATTTTAGATTAAAGACCATAGGTTTAATTTCCATTGCCTAGAAAAGATTGGTGTTGTACATTTTAAAAGGCTCTGCGTTTCCTATATTCAAGACTAATTTAGTCAAGTTGATAGTCATTTTATTTTGATAGCATTTATTCCTCAAGAACTGTATTGAATTATCATACTGATACATTCAAAGTACAAAAAGAAAAATGAAGTACACAGTGTAGTTTTATTTGTGCAGCACTGTTAGACACTTTGACAGACATGTTATTTAATTACTTTGCTTGCTGACTTGTTTTTTCCCAATAGCGCAGATTAGTTATGTATATGTGAGAGATTAAACATTTTCAATAAGTTGTTCAGGGGTAGAAAATGCTATCAGTTGTTATGTAGGAGACAATCACCTAATATTTTTGTTTTGTTGCACTCAATGGCCTCACTACTCTTGATTTCTAAAATTGGGCCAAGACTATGTCACAGATGTACCCAAGTTGTCTTATTTCAGTTTGCCTTAGTTTATTGACACAGAAGTACTCTGTAGCCAGAGCCTAAAACTAAGTTTATCACTTTGTTAGTAACCATAATCCCACAGTTAGCTGAGATGATCAGATGTTTATATCTTCAATATTTGGTTCCTTTCATTCTTACAGACTGAATGTAATAGTTTCAGAGCACTAGGTAACATTAAAGTGATTTGAATCATGAACCAAGAATCACATTGTTTGACACCCACATTCCAGGAGGATCAAGTCTGGTGGTTCCCTTAAAATTTATTTGTGCTTTCAGTAATTTTTTCCCGCAACTGATTTGAGACTTCTTAATTTGCTTTATGGTACTTCTGTATCAACAGATCTCAATTTTGTACATTATATATTGTCACTTGACTTATGCAAAGGTGACACTATAGCACAATGGAGGAAAGGTCATTTTTTTCAATAAATGTCACTTATTCAATTTATATTCATATGATAAAAACAATTATTACTCCTACCTCTTTTTTATCCAAAATCAGTTTGAGATGGATAATAGGCCTAAAATGAAAGGTGAAATAAAACCTTGAGAAAAGTATATGTATCTTTGAGTTATTTTCTCAATATGACGCAAAAAAGCATTAGCCAAAAAAGGAAAATTAGATAACTCATACTACGTTAAAAATAAGAACTCCTTTTCATTAAACAACATCATTAGTAAAGCATAAAGACAAGTCACTAATGGAATATGATATTTGCAAAACATGTATCTGATATGGTACTAATGTGGGGAATACATAAAGAATTCCTGCAAATTAAAAAGGAAAAGAGAGTCAACTCAATTAAAAAATAGGCAAAAAACTGGAAAAGCTCTTCACAAAAGAGGATATCCAAATGGCCAATACATATTTGAAATGTTGCTCAACATCATTTGATATCAGCAATACGCAAATAAAAACCATAGTGAGATAACACTATGCCTCCTTCAAAATGGCTATACATATGCACATACAATGCCAAGTGTTGATAGAGATTTGGATGTGAAGCAACCAGAACTCTCAAATGCTACTGATGAATGTGTAAATTAGTATAACCCCCTTGAATAATGGTTTTACAATGCCTATTAAGCTGAAAATATATACATATGCCCATGAACTGCCACTTCTGTTCCTAGGCATATACTAACAGTAGGTGAACATATGCACAACAAAAGAGTGGTCAGACGTGCACTATGCACAAAACCTACAAACCAGAAACAGTGTAGTTGCCCATCCACAGGAGAAATGGATAAATAAACGATAACAAATGCATACATTAGCACTTTATGGAATATAATTGAAAGCCTTAGACAACATACAACAGCATAGATGAATTTCACAATATAATATCGAATGAAAGAAACTTAGATGGAAACAAGAGCATTTAAAAAAAAATTTTTTAAAGTAATCTCTACACTCAACATGGGGCTTGAACTCACAACCCTGAGATCAGTAGTGGCATGCTTCACCAACTGAGCCAGCCAGATGCCCCAAGAACAAAAGCACTTTTGTCTTAAAAGTTAGAAACCAGTTAAATGACTAGGAGATGGTAAACAAAGCCGATTTTGTTTCTCTGGGTCTATGTGGTGTCTCTTCTCCACATTTTTCATCTACTTTATTCTTCTGAAAATTAGATTTCCATAACTATCCAACATGAAAGTTTTAGCCCTGTGTCTCTGACCCTTTGGTTTGAGCCCTATAATTATGTGTCTCAGGCAGTTTCCCAATCCCAGTTTCCTGGAAGAGAAAATCTGATTGGTCAAAAGTGAGTAAGGTGCCTGTTCCTGATTAGTTCAATCAGCTGATGATGAGTGATGGGATTTCCAGAAGTTTGGGCAGAGAAGATTCTCTAAGAAGTGGTTGCAAGGGTAGGAAAAAAATATTATTTATTAATACATTAAAGCATGTGTGCAACTTGATCATTTGCATAAAAGTTATTGATCTCTGTTCTGAACAATAAATAGATTTCATAGAATAGCTTAGAAAAGTAAAGACTATGGGCTCACTCACATCACTGGGGCCTTTATCACAACCATAAACTGGCCATAAAAGTTAAGGTTTGTTAGTAAGGGCAATGATTTGTATTCCTACCCCAGGTGAGTTTGGCCATCAACCTTCACTGCTGTTTATTTTATTGAATTTCTTTATTGGGGTCAGAAGACCATCTTCTCTGCAGAGGCAAGAAAAAGGCCTTATCTTATTTGAAACACACTGAGTTCTGTCACTTCCTGCGGTAGAGGTGAAATCTCAAGCTATGGATTCCACACAGACTTCTACAGAATGACAGTCTGAATTCCCTCATATCTGTTTAGAACCCATTCATTATTGACAGGGATTCTGAAATCAAATCCAATCCCCACATTTTAATGAAATAGAGGAATTCATTAATTTTAAATTCTTCTATAGCAAGTTTTGTTTTTCTTTTCTATAAGAAGATCATTTCTGTCATTAAAATGGAGTCAAAATTTATACTGTTGGGGAGGAGGAAATTTTCTTCTGTCCAAGATTCTTCTAGCTCAACTAAGAATTACATTTACATGAGAGAGATTAACAGGAGAAAATCAAATTTAACTGTACATAGGGGGAATCCACACAGATGTGAAATTCCAAAGACAGGCAACAAGAGGCTTATATGACATTCCAAGCTAAGGAGAGGTTAGGGGTCTAGGGATACAAATAGGAGGAAGGTCATAGCAGGAAGGTGAGAGGAAATGTTTGGAAAACAAAGGTTACCCTATTATGCAGATAAGTTTCTTAGGTAAAAAGGCAACTCTGTTAATAGCTCTCTTTGTGATATAGGCTCTCCTTTCCAATGTAAATTTAGGCAGTGAGGATGGGGAGGTAAAGAGCTTTTCCTAAATCTGCTGAGTTCTGATGGCTTATAACTCAAAATAATTTTGCTAATGTAATTTAAAATTAATGAAAGGTGGTCTGCCCTTGTTCCCTACAATACTCGTTGCTGGAATAAAGTAAATCTTTGCTTCATTGTTTACCTGCCCATAAAAGCTGCTTATGGCTAGATGGGAGACATTATGAATTTGATTTCTTCAACTGCTAAAGTACTTCCCCCGCCCCCCAAATTCTTTTAAATATGGCCCCAAAGTCAAAAGATAATTTGATCAGTGACTATTAGCAAGGAATTATGTGGAAATAAGAATTCTTACAGAAAGAATTAGAAAATTGATTTCTTAGGAGTAGGGGAGAGAAAATTTGCCACCTCACCCCCAGCCCCCAAACTTGATTAAAGTGTTAATATGGCACTTCTGGGCACTTATCATGGATGCCTAATTCTAGGCTAGCATGAATTTTTATAGCTCAATTAGGAAGCTTTGAAAGAAGAAAAAAATGTTTTTAAATGGTAATGTGTTACATAAATATTCATGCTTATGCACTCCTTTGAAATTTGGATCACTTAGAACTTTATTCCATTAAAGAATAACTTTTTTTTTTTTGTATCCAGGTGCCATCCATTAGAGGAGTGGTGGCCAATGACATCCATCATGCATGGCCATGAGTATTTATATATTGCCTTATCCCTATACTAGAAAGAATAGGAAAAGAGGAGTCAAGAATAGGATTTTCTTCCATATCAGATGACTGGTATCCTTCCTTAGCCCACCTGAAGAAGTTAAGTGGTTTGGTACTCAGATGTAGCATCATCCCCTACTAATATTCTACTGGGTGAAGTTTAATTGATGAAAGAAGGTGCCTGACAGATTCTAATGCTAGTGAAAAAATGGAGTGGCTTGCCAGAGTCTACTGAAACATCTCTTTATCTAGAAGGTGTTCAGACAAGGCTAGTTTAAAATTCTGATCAATGTTCTGTGTGACTTAAGAGTTACTCAAGGGCAGCTCTCAACAGAAGTTGTCAGTCTCTGTTAATATCAGCACTTGTCCTCTCCCCTCCATTCCAAAACCAGGCTAGTGATCTGCATATGTAGATGATGCCACAATTGTAACTCAAGGAACAGATGTGAGAGAATTGAGACAGACAGTGACTAGCCATGTGTCATTTATCTGCAGACACTTCTGAATATCCTATTCCATCACTCTAGCCCTTGCCCCTTTCTTTACTGCCAATAACTTATTTCTTTGGGCATTTCCATTTGCATATGCCTACGTCATCTCAAACTCAATAATTTTGTCTCCGAAATCAGCTTGCCTTCCTGATTTTCTATCCTTAATTAAAGTATAAGACTCAAAATCTCTGGGTCATTTAGACTATTTTCCACTTTGCCCCCAGTATCAATCCAGCTGCTAAGTCCTATTGAAATGTCTTTTTGATTTGCCCTTTTCTTTCCACATGCCCCTTTCTTTCCATTCCCAAAATAACAATATTATTGTAAGTTTCAATACCTTAAATCTTGCTTCTTAAATTCCTTGCTTTTAGGTCCACTCCCCTCAAACACACCAGAACTCTAACCTAGTCTCATCACTATTTAATGTCATTTATGAATTCTCCATGATTTATTGGGGGAATGGATGAATAGTTATGTTTTAGCTTCCCTGAAGTCATCTGGAGATACCCCAAAGGTGGGGGCTGTGTATGATTTTTGCTATTCACACTTTTGAGGAACAATGCAGTAGACATCTGAATCTCTGTAGCACTCTCAATTATTAGTATTTTGTTATTCACATTTATAACTATACCTGTAATTGATTTTGTTTATGCTATGAGATAGGAATCAAGTTGCATTTTTTTTTCTGTATGAATACCCAATTTTCTCATTTTCATTATTGTTGAAAATATTGTTTTTTTTTTCTTTCTGTCCCCTGATCCTTCCTCATAAACTAAGTACCTCTGTGTCTATGGCCTTTTTATAAACTATGTTATTCCACTGGTCTATTCTTATATCCTTTTAAAAATTTTTTCATAGTTTTTATTCTGTATCCTTTCATCAGCAACATACTATCTTATATAGCTTTACAATTCTCAATGTTCAGTAGAACAAGTCTTCCTACCATGTTCTTCTTCTTGAAGAATGTCTTAACTATGCCCCCTTTGCAGGTTTTTTTTTTTTTTAAGCTTTTATTTATTTGAGAGAGAGAGAGAGAGAGAGAGAGGATGAGTGGGGGTGAGGGCCAGAGGGAAAGGGAGAAACAGACTCTCTGCTGAGCAGGGAGCCCGACTCAGGGCTCAATCCCAGGATGCAGGGCTCAATCCTGGGATGCGGGGTCATGACCTGAGCTGAAGGAAGTCGCTTGACCAACTGAGCCACCCAGGCACCCCACCCACTTTGCAGTTTTGTATAAGTTTTAGAAAAAGAACTTGTGTGGTTTTCCTTTAAAAAAACCTCTTGGTATTTTGACTGGGCTTGCATGGCATTAGGAGAGCAATGGTATCTTTATGTTTATGTTAGGTTTCCCCAGTTTCTCACAGTAATGTTTTATAGTCTTCTGTGTAGAAATCTTGCATAGTTTTTGCTAATAGTATTCCTACATATTGATATTTTTGATGTTATTATAAATGGTACCTTTCTTAAGAATTTCATTTCTGTTGCTGTTATATAAAAAGGAAATAAAACTGAATTCTTATAGATTCAAGCAAATTGTCTATAAAAAGTAGACTTTTATTTCTTCATTATAATCCCTGGTCCTATTACCTTTTCTGTTTTTCTTCATTTTACTGACTAAGACTTCCAATACAATATTGAACAGTGGTGAACTTATTTCCAAATTCAAGGTGAAAACTTTCAGCACTTATAACATTAAGTAAATAGATAATTCTCATAAATAGTTTGGCAGATTAAAAAAGTTTATACTCCCAGTTTGCCAAGAAGGTTTTTAAAAAAATCATTAATGTTATAGAATGTTATCTTTTTCTGAACGCACTGAGATGATCAGTTTTTAAAATCTTCTTTAAATGTGGTGAATTAAATTGGTTTCCAAATGTCAAACCAATTCTACATTCTCAGAATAAACTCAATTTGGCCATGATATAGTATTCTTTTTTTATATAGTATTTATCTTGATTTGATAATATCTATTAAAGATTCATGTATCTTTACTTATAGGAGAAATATGCCTTTAATTTTCCTTTCTTGTAATGACTTCTCAGGTTTTAGAATCAAGGTTGTGCCAGCCTCGTTCCTTACATATTTGGAAGAATTAATTGGTGAAGTCATAGGGTTCTGATGATTTTTCACTTATTTTCTTGAAAATATGCATTGCAGTTTCTTAATATATGGGTTTAACATCCGAGTCACCTGTGGGTCTGTTTATATTGTCTTTTATCTCTTTGTTTTAAGTTATTGGCCTTGTTTCTTAGCATCTCTATTAACTCTTAGTTGAATTGTAGAGTGTATGTAATGCTACTTCATAAAATCTGAAATGTTTTTCTTAAAACAAAAGCAAAAACAAAAAACAAGTTCAGCATTTTCTATCTCAGTATATAGTATGTTGCATTTTCTGGTTTGTTCAATGCTTTTAAAATACAAAATGAGCCCTGTTTTGAAATATACATGAAATACACATGGGCCTGAAGCATAAAGATTTAAGCAAACAGACAAGAGTCGCAGTAAAAATTAAAATAGAGCAAGTTAGTGTAAAGGCAGAGCATATCTGTTATATATTTGAAAAGTACAATACTCATAAAATTGAAATTTCTACAGGTAAAATGAAACTATTCTGGAATTGATCCACCACAAGACTCTGAACTTGTTCTATTATAAAGAAATTGGAGGGGAACTAGCAAACTACACCTAAACTTTTAAAAATCTAAATGCAACAGAAATCCAGAGCTTAAAAGTATATTTATTTTCTCTACTTTATATACTTTATAGTGAATCTAACATAACTCTTAGGAACTAATGATAAAATATTTCATAGCTACAAAATAAAAGCCACTTTCATGAATACTGGGCCAAGGGCAGGCAGTCCCAAAATGTGCCACTTTAGCATACTGATTATTTTAAATAAAAATTACAGGGGCATCTGAGTGGCTCAGTAGGTTGAGCAGCAGACTCCTGATTTCAGCTCAAGTCATGATCTCAGGGTCCTGGGATCTAGCCCCGTGTCAGGCTCCACGCTCAGCAGAAAGCTGGTCACAGGGCTCCATCCCAGGATCCTGAGATCATGACGTGATCTGAGCCACCACATTCCAATAAATAAATCATAAAAAAAGGAGTTACATAAAAGACTACCTGTGCAGGAAGGACACTCATACCCTCCTCTGTTGGCCTGAAAGCAGAAAATAGATCTCTCCTCTGAAAGGTGCCCTCCTTGAAACAGGAGGTAAAGAGACATCCTTATCACCAGAAATAGGTGAGAAGCCCGTATAAACAACCCTGGTTACTTCTTACTAATTTACTACCCCAGTCCAGATCTGTTTAATATTCTTACTAATTGAAACTTGCCAAGTTGAGTTTTCTTTGTCCTGTCAATTCCTCACAGATTAATTGTCTCCTTACCTACAAAGTATGAAACTGTCTGCCTTGGTAACTTCTTTAGGTCTCAATTTTATAACTGGGTCTCTGCGCACATGTAATAAGACTTTGATATTTTTCTTCTGTTAATTTTTCTTTTGTCTCATGTAAATTTGATTTTTTTGTCCAGCTAGGAGACCTTGAAGGGTAGGAAAGAATTTTCCCTTCCCTTTGATATCCTTAAAGTAAAAGTATAGAACAAAAGTAGTTGTTTTCTCCCCACGTGCCCTATAGGATTTAGTCCACTTTTGTAAAACATATTGTTCATGTTTATGTAAGTTCCCAGCTATTTTAAGCTGTGTGTGTGTGTGTGTGTGTGTGTGTGTGTGTGTGTGTGTGTGTGTGTGTGTGTGTGTGTGTGTGTGTGTGTGTGTGTGTCAGGGGAGGCAGGATTCTATTTCAGACCCAAGCACTTGTTTTGATGGCAGTAATGAACCTAATTTTTAACTTGGATCCTTACTTTCTGTCCACACACACATATGCAGTTATAATATGCTGTACACAAGCTGAAATACAATAGGATGGCAATATAACAGTAGGAAAGGTTTCTGCTCTTTTTGCTTCACCCTCCATTTCTAGAATCTCACATTATATTCCTTAAAAACCCATTTTGCATGAGAAATAAAGTGTATTTACTAAAATATAGTTAGAAATTATTTCCCACTCCAAAACACCTTTAACACAAAGGCTGATTCTCTTCTTATTTGTTAGAAGCATAAAACATTTAGTTTCTATTGCTTTTTTCTCCTTTAGATTTTTCCTTAAAAAAAAGTTAAAGGGAAGGTATTTGCACAAAGTAACAAAATGAGGTTTTTTTTTTTAATTAAAAATGTGATTTAAAAACAAACAAGCACATTCAGTGTTCATGAAGAGAGCAAGTATGGAGCATATATAGTTGACAGTAGAATGAATTTTTGCCTCCAGTTATACAGTCACATTAAAATAAAGGAATGGAACTACATTTTCATATTGAACACATAAACCAATTGCTCATTCTACAATTTGTTTTTAAATGGCAATAATAAATTCTACAGTTGTAAAAAGTCCAATTTGTAACCAAAGCCAGGTCAAACATGAACACCCCTATTTCAGAATTATAGGATTTCCATGGTCCACAAAAGATAAAAAGAAAGAAAGAAAAATATTTTTCTATCATTCAGCAGAGGCTTCTTAACCTATGGTAGTACAAGCAAATCATATTCTCTGGAAAAAACAATTAATTAATTAAAACAACCTCATGACCCTAAGGCAGTTAGCCAGCATTCTTTCAGTGTTCTAAGTAAAACCCAAAGGTGAAGGAAAAAGAGGGGAAAATATTGAATCATTCTGGGTTTCCTGTAACTAGTTTATCGCTCTAGTCATAACTGATACAGAGAGCTTTTAAGTGGAATTGCCAGATATAATTTTTTTCAAGAGATTCAGTTCTATTCTAGTAGGTAGTTATATCCAGTTGACCTATTCTAGTTTTCTTCTGCCCTTCATCCTACAGCATAGCCCCTTCAGGCTCTCGTTCCTCCTGGGCCTTGGCCATTCCTCTTTGGTGAATTCAAAATTATATCTTCCTGGCACCACTTAATCACTGTGTTCTCTGCTTAAAGGTTTAGCCCTTTAGAAGCTGCTTTCTGCGTGGTTTCTCAGAGCCTCTCACCACACTTGAACTGGTTAGGGCCAGCAAATGCATTGAGGGCATATTGGATACCGAGGACTAGACTCACTTCTCTGCAGGTCCCTTTTTTCTAGGCTCTTGGTCCTTCAAGTCCTGGTTGTCTTGGAAGCTCTGAACTCCAATTTCTGTCTCCAATGAGAAGATTGTTGCAAGTTCTAGGCTATCAATTTCTGCTCAGTCTCCATGGTGCCAGGCAGTGAATCAGAAAATAATTTGCAAGAAGAAACAATGATTCATTTACCCTTTATAAACCTAAAAAAAAAAAACCAAAAAAAAACCAACCCCTGCTTGCCAAAACATCTCAATTAAGTTATATCATAGATTGTACCTGTCTTCTTTTTTTTTTTTTTAAGATTTTATTTATTTATCAGGGAGAGACAGCCAGCAAGAGAGAGAACACAAGCAGGGGGAGTGGGAGAGGAAGAAGCAGGCTCCTAGTGGAGGAGCCTGATGTGGGGCTCGATCCCAGAGCATTGGGATCACGCCCTGAACCGAAGGTAGATGCTTAACGACTGTGCCACCCAGGTGCCCCTGTACCTCTCTTCTAAATCTTGTTGATCCTCTCTATAATATGCTGCTGTAGATGGGAAGTAACAGCCCAACCAAGGACTAAATTTCCCCATCCCACTTGGCACTAAGTGTAGCCAATGAAATGTGAGTGAAGTAAAGTATGCTAACTTCTGGGTTAAAAAATTATAAACTGAAAATATATAATATGCCAAATATATAAATACATTATTATAATCTGGCATAAGTTTTAAAATTCAATAACTAAGAGAAGTATTTAAATGCTACAGTAAAGGCCAATTCTCTAAAGAAGGTATTATTAAGTTTACAATAATGTTCAAATCAATTACAGGTGTTCAAACTAACTACGATGTTAATACCATGTATTAACAACAGGGTAGGGCATATAGCCTATGAGCTTAGCCAAAAAAAATTTTGAATCAAAGTGTCTAGTGCTGACTGATGAGAGACATGCACAGTCAATAAAAATGTAAATCAATAAAACCTGTTAGCTGTTTGTCAATATTTAGCAAATTTTTAAATGATTATATACTTTTAAATGATTATATACTTCAGAAATAACACCAATGCTTTCCCCAAGAAGAAAATGAGTGTAAAAGCATGTATGCATCATAATGTTCATCGTTATTAAAAACTACCTAAAGAAAAAGAACTTCAGTGAGATAACCATTATATAAATTGTGTAATATCATAAAATTACATATATGACATATTTTGAGTATTATTCTTTTTATGAAAATTATTTATTCAAATGTAAATACATACATTTAGTTTATATGTACTTGTGTGCGTGCATATGTGTGCGTGTGCACACACATGGGTGTTTAGAGAGACAGAACAGAATCTGCAAAGATATTTACCAAAATGGGAACAGTGATTATCAGTTATGATGGTATTCCTGCTTTCGTGTGTATCACACAGAGCAGTTTTATAGCCCTAAAAATCTTATGCTTTTTGAAGTCAGATAACTATTTTTTTTTAAAAAAGATTTTATTTATTGGAGAGAGAGAGCATGCAGGAAAAAGAGAGCACAGTGGGAGAAACAGACTTCCAATTGAGCAGAAAGCCCAAGCCCGATACTGGACTTGATTCCAGGACCCTGGAATCGTGACCTGAGCAGAAGGTAGATGCTTAACCAACTGAGCCACCCAGGCACCCTGAAGTCAGATAACTCTGGTTAAAGCCACAGTCTCCTTTTCCCTCCAAAAATGGCCGTGCAACATGGACCTACATGGATAAATTTGCAGGTAATGTCAGGAGTTTCAAGCTCTGCCTAAGAGCCCCTACTCTGGCACAAAGAATTGCATTTAGATTCAGAGCAGTAGTCCCTTTGAGGTTCTTCCGATGGGCGAAATAGACTAATTATCTTATGTACTAATGATCTTCCTGAGTGTCTCTGAGGACATTTTAGATATGAGAAAGAAAATAACATTTTTGCATTGCAATATCTGCATTACAAGTAATGTTGGCTGGTAATGATAACTTATTCTTTCTGAATTATCATATCAAATAGATAAAAACTGGTTTGCCTGAGTAAAAAAGATAACATGGAAAACTTTCCTTCTCTTACTAGAAGCTCCCCATCTATTATGTAGCTTTCAAGAACAGAGACCTTTCTTTCATTTGATATTTCTGTCAGAAATTTAAGAAACTTGAACATAACTTTAAGCATTCCCAGAAATACATGAGTCATTGCAAAGGAAAATACGCACTTTAAAACTAAAGGTTGGATATCTCTGCACATTACTTGGATGAAAGTTTTGGGGTATATTTGCTTTAATATGAGTCCAGCATATTTCCGGTGACTTCTTTTTTTATTTTGTTCATGTCCTTTGCCAAAATTATAACCTTAACTGATTTGTTTGCAAATTTATTTCTGTGGAGATCCTACCTCCTAATCACCATCCTCCTTTTTTTTACCATATTCCCCTTCACTTTCTTAGTCAGGTCACACTGGAGTTTGTTCACCTTTATAAATGCCATGCTCCTGTCACTCCCTGGGTCTCCACATATGTTGTTGATGGAACAACATGTGTTTAGAATGTTCTTTCCCTTCTTTTAATGCTGATAAATTCATATCAGCTATAGTAAGCAGAATGCTATTATCAAAAATGTCAGTGTCCTCATCTCCAGAACCTTTCACAGCGTATGTGCATATGCTACAGGGAAATTAAGTTGCAGATAGAATCACAGTTGCTAATCAGTTGACCTTAATTAGCCTGGATTATTCAGGGGAGCCCCGTATAATCAGAAGGGCCCTTAAAAATGCAATGGAAGAGGGTGGAGGAGGAGGAAATTCAGTTAGAGGAGAGTGAAACTTTGAAGAGAGGCACAGAGAGATAAAGTGTTGCTGGTGTTGACAAGAAAAAGGGGGCCGTGAGGCAACAATGAGAGCAGCCTCTAGAATCTGGAAAGGACAAGATAACAGATTCTCTCTTAGAGCCTCCAGGAAAACATAGAGCCCTGCTGAGGCTTTGCTTTTATCCAGCGAGATCCATGTTGGAATTCTACCCTACAGAAAGGTAAGATAAAACATTTGCATTATTTAAACCACGACGTTTGCATAATTTGTTACAACGGCAATAGACAACTAATACATCTTTCTTCAGACTGCAAACCGAACACCACTTCTTGCATACATGTACATCCAGGAAAGGAAATCAGATTTCCCCAGATAGTCAGGTTCCCCTCTTAGACACTTTATTGGCATAACACTTGTTCCTTTTAGCATGTAAAACAACTGCAACTATGATTTGGTTTATCATTTATTGTTGTTTTTCACTGCTGCTCTGTAAACTCCAGGATTATGGTCCTTGTCTTTCTTGTGCCTGCCACAGGGTGGGTGTTAATGCTTGTGTGTTCAGAGATTGACTCTCCCCTTCTCTTCCCTGCATACATGTACATCCAGGGAAGGAACTCAGATAAATTCCCCCAAACAAAATCACAGGACAAAGATAATCACCTTCCATTTAGTAACCCCTTTAATGGACACAGTATTTTATTTTCCTAGGTCATTAGTTGTCCAAATGTAATCCCCTGTCTAGCAGTATCAGCATCACCTAGGAACTGCTGGATGATAGTTGATCCCAACAATGGGTGTCCAGGCAGTTCTAAGGCAGACTACCTGCTGTAGGCCAGATTGTTTTACTGAATTTCTGACTTAGTAGGTCTGGCCTATAGTCTAAGAATTTGCACTTCAACATATCTTAAGTGATTCTGATGCTGCTGGTGCTGAGACCTTACTTTGGGTATAACTGACCTAGCCAATGGGTAAGCTAGGGAATTTCTGCTGGTGGAATTTGACCAGCAGAGATCTTGAAACCTAAAGGGTCTTTATCACTTAATGCTTTGTGGTCCATGTGCCATCTTTGACCAGAGGCTGTCATTGTCTTTAGAGCAAGATAACATGGCCCTTTATAAAATCCAGCTTAGAACTATATTACAGCAAGTAGCAATTAAGTCGAACAACCCAATTAATATCTTTAAGAGCATCTAGTTCACAATTGTACATATTTAGTGTTGCTTGATTTTTCTAAAACAGCAGTAGTCCTTGCAAAAATAAATGCAGAGTGACTGTAAACCAGTTTGTTTTGCTCTACAACCTACTGCATAATTACTTTCCTAGGAATAAATGTAAAATTCCCTGATGTTATTATATTTCTGACATAGTGACACCAATTGCTTATAAAATATTTAGAAATGTGCTTTAACAACTAGGAAAAACAACTTACAGAACACAAATTACATTTTAAGGAATGATTTGCTTTAATGCAAAATTAATAATGTATAGTTTATAGATTGTTTTGAAGTCAGCCTTCACTTAGATGTTTCTGTAACTAAGAACCATTGTGGCACCAGTCTTGTGGAGGAAGGGTCCTCATGGACAGTTAAGCTACTGTCTTAAGTCAACCGTGCTTGTTGCAATGCTCCGACACCTACAGTGACACGTGGTGGCCCGTTAGGCTGACTTCAGGGGGCAGATAGGATCCCCCTGTCCTCTATTCACCTGCTTTCTGCAGGGAACCAATCGCTCCATTTCACAGTTGAGAGGATCTAGCACTCAAGGTGCCCTGGGGCAGGTATCAGGTTGCTTTCCATACTCTAATAGATTCCACTAGAAGGAAGGTGGGGTGAGAGCCTAAGAGAAAAGCACAACTCCAGGGGACCCAGAAGAAAGAAAGTAGATGGAGGGAGAATAAAAACATAACCGGGAATGAAAATGATGGGAAACAAATGTGAGCATTTTGAAACAAATAGTGATTGGCTTATAGTGACTTTGGGGAGGTAATTAGGGTAGAAAATTAAGAATAGGTTTACAAGGTTTTGTGCCTGAGATTTTGAGACCCTGCTTTTAACTATGATGCAAATCATAATGGAAGAACAGAGAAGGTCAATGGCATTCCTGTCCTCAGGGAGTTTGCCTTTTTTTTTTTTTTTTAAAGATCCTGGGGCGGGGGGGGGGGGGGGGGGGGGG
>NW_024425563.1:68102725-68274519 GCF_017311325.1 Ursus maritimus | reverse complement strand
GGGGGTTGGTGGAGGGGAGCAGACTCCCCGCTGAGCACAGAGCCAGAAGCAGGGTTCAACCCCAGGACCCTAAAGATCATGATCTGAGCTGAAATCAAGAGTCAGACACTTAACCAACAGAGCCACCCAGGCGCCCAAGAAGCTTGCCTTTTAATTGCTAGGACAATATAAAATACATAAAATATATACAACATTTTTTAATGGCTATGGAATAACTGAAACCAGAAAGAACCACTACTGATTAGTGTACTGTATGTCATAGGTATGAGGTGTAATTATAACAAAATTAACTCAATTTGATGTGGCTTATGGAAATTAAAAAAAAAGAGGTTTAAAAAAAGCATGCAAGTTAAAATGAGGCAATTATTAACTCAAGAGAAAATCTAAACACGATAGACATGTTTCTAATGAACAGTATTTACAAAGTTATGTTAATGTATAACATAATTTTCTATAACTAAAATCATGATATAATCATGATATTGACTGGGAAGAGAAAGGGGAGTGGGCAGGTGTAATTGCGCTATTTCTACCCTAACAGAAAATGCAGAGTTAGTATCAAAAAATTATTAACTCAGAAACAGTAGCATAAGTATATTATTTAGAAGTAGAAAAATAAGTACAACAACATAACCAAGAGCAACTACACAGCTGAAAGCGTTCAAAGCAATCGCTCTGCAGAGTAGACATAAGGTGAGGACAGAACAGGGTACACGTGGTCTTACAATAACCCTTTTACAATATGTTCACGTAAAAAAATATGTTCACTATTGACAAAATGAAACAGAACACCTTAAAATAAAGGCTACGGTGCTTTATTTCTCCGTTTTGAATATTTCACAAGTGACTTGCCAATTTAATCCACTCTCATTTTTTAAAAGAAGCATTTCATTTTTAATTTACAAAAATCCCCGACAACAAAATTCAATCAGATATCTTTGTCATTGGGTGTCGAGCTCTTGCTCTGCTGCCTCCCAGAACGGCAGGAGCTTGGGCAGGTCCTGTTACCTTTCTTCTCCGAACTTGAGGTCATCATCGGTAAGAGTTACTGTAACAGAGGATTAGATAAAGCTGTGCCTGGAAAGCACTTGGAAGCTGCCCGGCACATTGTTACTCCAGTCATTCCACTCTTCATCTGTCCTTCCTAGTTTTCTGAAACTCACGTTACCAAACAAACAAACAAACAAAAAACCAAAATACAAAAAACAGCTTTTAAGTCCATGCCCGTAAACATAAAAAGCTCTTATGTGACTTCTCAGTATTGTCAGCCACATTTTCATTCTTTCTTTGATATTTATAGCATCTGTTTTATTATCTGTTTTACTGTAGTCTCTCTGGGTGCTTCTAGCTCTATGGCTGCATCTTCCCTTTTGATCGTCTCTCCTCCTGGAAGCACTTTCTGAGGGACTCTTTTCATTCTCCAGCTTCACAGCAGATAACCATAATTATTTTCATGCTTTTAACAGCCATTCATTGACAACTGCCATGTTTGTATTTCCAGCACAGACCGCTCCTCCGGCTTCCAGACCTGTAGATCGAACAGCCTACCCAATATCTCCTTTGGAATAATTCAGGCATACCTCAAACTCAACCTGTCTAAAACCCAAACTGACAATCTACTTCCCCTAAATGTGCTCCTCCACTGTTGACAAATCTCATGAACAGCACTTTCACCCATCCAGTTAATACATCCGGAAACTTGAGGAGTTCCTTGACACCTTACACTTTGGAAATTATATCCTGCCCAGACCCCCAATCAGGTCCATCTACGTATTGATTTTATATCCTAAATATCTTTAAAATCTGCGTCTCCTCTCTATCTTTAAAGATTTTATTTATTTGTGTGTGTGGGAGAGAGAGAGCGAGAGCGCGCGCACAAGCGGCAGTCAGAGGGAGAAGCAGGTTCCGGGCTGAACAGAAAGCCCAATGTGGGACTCCGTTCGAGGACCCTGGGATCGTGACCTGAGCAGAAGGCAGAAGCTTATCCTACTGAGCCACCCAGGCGCCCCTCCTCTCTTTTTGTGCCACCACTACCAATACCGCTCTAGTCCACACCACAATCACTTCACACCTACAATGTGCCTGCTTTCTAATGATTCTGCTTATACCCTATAATCCACTTTCCAGGGCTATTTCTTCCTTCCTCTGGTATGTCAGGGTTTTCAATGCTTATTTTGTTGAATAAACGAATATTTCTCTAGGGTCTACTTGAGTAGTAGTGAATATCACATTAAATAATGTATATAAGCTGTAAAACAGGATTTACAATGTTGCTAATATTGACTTTAATACCTTAGAAGTAAATCCCACTGAGTGTGGGAAGCTCTACCACCTTCTGAGGGTAAATAAATTAGATTCAAATATATGGGAAAATAAGGAGAAAGCTGCTTGCATAGGAGAGGGTCAATCCTTTCACCCTCGCATTTCTATTTGTAACAGTGATTCTTTTTTGTTTTGTCTTGTTTTGCTTTGCTTAGCTTTTTACCTCTATCCTGTTGGGTTTCTGAAGTAGCTATTGATTTAAGACTTTTGATGTAAAGGCAAAAATAATTTATCTTCTGTGATAAAAGAGAAACCATGTTCATTATTTTCACTCTGGAGAGAATTAGGATTCAACTGGGCATGAAGAGCTGGCAAATGATCAGAACATACAGCATAAGGAACAATTGGAATGTACAAAAAAAAAGAGAGAGGGAAAGAGGAGCCATGCACGGTGGGGGTCAGGGACCAGCTCCCGGACCATGTGAGAGAAGGACAAGAAGAATCTCAGGGTCTGGCTGGACCACAGGAGACCACAAAGCACTATGTGGTTGAGGGGCAAAGTCTGGAGGACCCACTTGAAAGCGGAGTTTGTGGAAACTGAAACAATTATTCCATTATGCTCCACGATGAGCAGACCTAGAATATTCTGCTTTTCAAGAGAACCAGGATGTGGGAGATGTGTGTGGGAGTTGGGAGGAAATCCACAAGCATGAATAAATGCTGAGAACATTAAATCTGTATAGATTATTTCCACATGAAAATCCTGAAAAGGTTTACAAAAAGGAAGACAAAGTCTTTTGGAGCTAAACCTTCCTGTTTTCAGAAGAAACCTCTCCTAAAATCATTTGTAGCAAATCTCTAACGAAGCACTTCTTTGAAGTCCTCGTCTGTAGATTTTATGTGTTGGTAGGGGCATGTAGTTTTGCTGGGGGACCTCACTGGAATTAATGAATACCATAGCTCTGCACTGTGTATGAAGAGTGGCTGGGATGAAGCAGTTGTTCAACATGGCATCTATCTGTACGCAGGGGGTTGGGATGAAATGAACATATAGAGGGTGGGATTAGTATTGCTCATTTTGCTAGTACCATTTGAAAGATATGGCTGAAAAACTTAGTGTTTTGGTTAGTTATTCCGTGGATCCAGAGGATCTAAGAAAATATGGGTCAGAGAAAAAAAATTGGGGGCCATAATCTGACTTTTGAAAATATCTTTTTTTTTTTTTTGATGTCAGCATATTATACTCACTAGGATTTTCTAAAGGATGGAAAAGCTTTGATTTCCTTAGTATGGTTACACAGGGACCTTTTGGACAGGGACATGGAATAACTTGAAAAGAGTTGAGAGAGGGCACAGTGTATAATAAGGGGTTGGTGACTCCACGAGGTGAGGCTCCTCATTTTTCTTTATTTTAAATTTCTATCTTGATTGTATTTTTAAGTTTTTATACTACAACAGAATAGAATATGATCCTCCCCTTCCCCGTGTTATACAGATATTTCTAAGTCTTTTCAGGTTTATTGTTCTAATAAATTTCTGACAAGTAATGACCAACCCACCCCTCATGTGCAGGACACTGTATTGTGCAATGTAATATTCAGACATTGAGAAAGGTGTGCTATAATAGAAGGCTGTGTGCTCTGATGTGGGGTATGTGGTGTAGGGGCAGGAGGCGATGACCTATCCCTGGGCCCCAGATGCCATTCTTTGCTTTTTGGAATCTCTGTTTTCTTCCTTCTTCACACTTTGTAGAGGATATGTGTTGTTCTTTTACCTGTGAAGGGGTGGGCTTTACTGGAGATCCAGTTAGTATTTTGTGCCCTAGATCTGCTACTTGGTATAGAATGATCCTGGATTATTCCTCTTGTAGTTTGAATGTAGTACTCATTGATTTATGGCTTTTTAATGTCTGTAATTCAGACAGTGTTAGTTACAGACTTAATCTTTCTATGATCTCACTGACTTACTCTCTTGAGGGTTATCTGGTTGTAACATTGCCATTCCACTGTTCTCCAGGACTGGTTCAGCTGGAAGGTCAAGGATCCTAATTCTGTCCAGGGCTCTAAGTAATCCCTCATCAACACTGTAGACTTGACCAACAAGGATAATCTATCCATATAACAGATGCTCTTCAGTATGTACCATCAATAAAAAAGAGTGTTTATTTGACATAGGAACATAGTTGGCATTAGTCAGGCCTACAACCAAATGGCTACAACCAAATGAACTTAGTAACAAAAAAACTATCAGCTCACTTAACCAGAAAGGCTAGGAATGATGTCTTCAGGCACAACTGGATCCAGAGTTTCAAATCTTCTCCTTCATAGTCTCTCTTACCTCCATTCATATTTCTGTTTGTCTCTTCTTCTCTGTGCATGATGGTCTCTTTACTTTTTGTTATAGACTGCCTCCTTCATGTGGCCAGGGAAGATGACCACTTGCAATCACAACTTCACACCATCCTGGTTTGATAATCAGTAGAAAGAAAGCAGTGCTCTTCTTTACAGGTGCACATCAGTCTTAGGCAACTCCCACTGGGGAAGGTAATACTGGGATTGACCATTACTAAAGCATAACTAATATTCCATCAGAAACATAGAGAATGAAGGAAGTATTTCCCAAGGAATCAGACGAGGGGAGGCAAGAAGTATGCTACACAACAGAAATTACAGGTTACTACAGTTTGACACATAAGTTATCTCCTATTAGAACTCTTCTGAAGCTGAATACCAAGATAGCTTATAAGCTATCTGATGACCAACATCCAACCATGATTTGATTGGTGTGGTGATTAATTGTTTATGTCAACTTTACTGGGCCATGAGGTACCCAGATATTTGGCTAAATGTTATTCTGGGTCTGACTGTGAGGGTGTTTCTGGATGAGGTTAACATGTGAATCCCTAGACTGAGTGAAGAAGATTGCCTTCTCCAACGTGAGTGGGCCACATCCAACCTGTCGAAGGCCCTAGAACAAAAAGCAAAGTAAGGGAGAATTCATTCTTCTGCTGACTCCTTGTCCTGGAACATCCACTTCTCTGCCTTCAGCTCTGGTTCATTGGATTTCCTGGGTCTCCAACTTGCCAACTACAGATCTTAGGACTTCTCAGACTCCACAGTCACGTGAGCTATTTCCTTATTATCAATCAACCTCTTTCTTTCTCTCTCTATCCATATATATGTATAATGTTCTGTATTTTCCAGAGAATCCTGGCTAAAACAATTAGGGATATTTGGGTGGCAGACAGGAGAAGGGATATGTAGACCACAATATCTGGTTGCTGTCTAATGGCTTAGCTTCAATTTTCTGTCACTGGGATATTTTCTCCCCACTTGATTCTAGAAAGTACATTGTTGCCTCTTATGGAGAAGTATTAAAAATCAAAGTAAGAAATTTTTGTTTTGAGTTTATGCCTTCTCAATGTATAATTTTAGATATTATACCATGCAAAAGAATGAACTCTACAAATGTTGAAAAATTTTTATGCCTCCTATATGATGTGGTCTGATTAAAATTCACATTGCTTTTTCTAAGAACTCAAGAGAAATACAGAGGAGAAAATCCAACACATTAAAATTCCATGAATACTGGGGATGGGTAACTCTAGCAATTTCCTTTCAAACTATGTGCTGGGATTAGAATATTATCATGTAGAAAAGATAATTCTGGTTTAAACTTATAACCCATGAAAATGAGTAAATTATAAACCTGGCAAATACATTTTCCAATTTCTGAAAGATGTTTAGAAATAAATTCAAAAGAGCATCAGTGGAAAAATGGAGGAAACAGGCTTACCTTGTGACAAAACAGGAGATAAATAACAATTTTTAAATGTCATTGTGCCACATAACCAACACCTCTTTCATGATTTTTATTAACATGCTCCTACTGAGTGCACCTATATGGAGCATTGGAACCTCGAGATCTGAGGATCAGATTTGATGTAATTCCTAGAATTATCCAGAAACTAGTAGATTGATTAAAGTTCTTAGGATTTTTCCCCCCAGACAGGCCAACTTTGCATGTGTGTGTGTGTGTGTGTGTGTGTGTGTGTGTGTGTGTGTGTGTTTTGCTTTCCTAATAAGAAAAGAAAAAAACCACACAAAACCAAACCATACTTTTTGGAGCTGTGATCACAAAATTAACCATACCAGAAACACAGGGTGTTAGACTTCCTGTTTCAATTTTTAGAACAAATATGCAATTTAATACTTAAAATTTTTAGTTCATCAGACTAATTACAATTTACATCAGTGTACACTATATTGCAGTTTTAATTAATTGATAGAATACAAAGTAGAACAGTTTTTACCACACTAATCTTGCCATCAATTGGAATTAACGAGAAAAACAAACAAGCAAATCTTAAAATGATTACAGAAATGGTATCTGCGTAATAGATGTCAGGTCAAACCATTAAGCCAATCCAATCCATAAATTGTGGTATTATCTAAATAACTCAAACTGCTGTATTATATAAATAAATTATATAAATAAAATTTGGGGAAGAATTTCTCAAATCAGCACTCCATTCTGATCTTCACGGCCTGAAGTGGGCTGAGTCACTTCCCCTGCGCTTTGTAGAACTGACAGAAGTGGGCTCATGGGGCACCTGGGTGGCTCAGCCGCTAAGGGTCTGCCTTAGCCTCAAGTCGTGATCCCAGGGTCTTGGGATCAAGCCCTGCATTGGGCTCCCTGCTCAGTGGGAAGCCTGCTTCTCCCTCTCCCACTCCCCCTGCTGGTGTTCCCTCTCTCTGCTGTGTCTCTCTCTGTCCAATAAATAAAGAAAATCTTAAAAAAAAAAAAAAAAAGAAGAAGAAGAAGTGGGCCTCTGGAGGGCACATATTCTCATGCAGTGTTTCAGACTCCATTACAACAGTGTTCTCAGTGTAACAGGCTGAAAGAAAAGGCACTTTGAAATGTATGCCAGCCTCCTGGATTGCTAAATTGACTGAATTCAATATATTGAAAAAGGTTCTTCCCATTTCTATGTGGGGAAAAGACAGGGGATGAAAAAACAAAGGCAGGGAACATAAAATGTTCCTCAGGAATTTTCTGGGCTGAAAACTTCCCTGACTGAGGCTGGAAAGTGAGAGTGGCATTCCACATGCTCAAGACCACTCCCCTCCCAACACCCTTCAGCAGTAGTGGTTGGTCTTCATTCAGTTGACAGAGTTGATGCAATTTGCTCAAGATGTCTATTAGGTCAAGAACTCCATCATTCTCAAATGACAGCCCACTCCTTCTCCCCTCTCCCACCCCTCATCAAATTTCAAAGTATTGTGTCAAAGATTAAATCATACCTTGGATCAACATGGCATAATCAGGTAATACTTTAGGGGGAAAAAAGATATATTTTATTTATTTTAGAGAGGGAAAAAGAGAAAGAGAGAGAGTAGGGGGAGGGGCAGAGGAAGAGGGAGAGAGAGAATCTTAAGCAACTCCCTGCTGAGTGCAGGGCCTCACATGGGGCTTGATCTCCTGACCCTGAGATCATGACCTGAGCAGAAATCAAGAGTCAATGCTTAACCGACTGAGCCACCCAGGTGCTCCGTCAGCTAATACTTTTTAAGTAATAAGAGCATATGTTTGGGGGCACCTGGGTGGCACAGAGGTTAAGCGTCTGCCTTCGGCTCAGGACGTGATCCCGGCGTTATGGGATCGAGCCCCACATCAGGCTCCTCCACTGGGAGCCTGCTTCTTCCTCTCCCACTCCCCCTGCTTGTGTTCTCTCTCTCGCTGGCTGTGTCTATCTCTGTCGAATAAATAAAATCTTAAAAAAAAAAAAAGAGCATATGTTTGTGGTTTTGTTTTGAACATCAATTTTATAAGAACTTTGGAAAAACAGTTGTATAAGTAAATAATATGAAACATAATGTACTGTGTGAAGTTTTGAAGTTAAACCTGAGACTGTGAAGATAGTTTCTATTGTAGTTGTTTGGCAAACCTCCACCCCCTCTGGAGTTTACCTTAACTCTCTGTCCATAAGGGATGCATTGAGAAGAATAGGAATAAACCTAAGCATCCCTCTGGCTCTACTTTCATGGAGAGTTATTTGCTTTTGCCTCTAAATCTCATAGCCAAGTGGTATATTTCACATTTGAAAAAACCACTGGAAGCCTCTATTTCCAAGCTTTTATTTAGATATGGCATTGTCAGGACTTACTTTTTCCTGTCTGGCCAATTTCAAATGCTCCTGTCTGAGTTCTCTCACATCTATACTAAGATATGAGAAGAGCTAAATAGCTTTGAACAATAACTTGAAATATGCATTATTCTTTAGTAGTTCTGTTTTAAAATAATTTTAGATTTACAGAGGAGATGCAAAAATAGCGAGTTCCCATATACTCTATCATCCAGTTTCCCCTAATGTTAACATTTTATTTAATCTTGGTACATTGATCAAAACTAAAAAATTAACATCGATACAATACAATTAATTGAACTACAGACTTTATTCAGATTTCCCTAGTTATTCCACTAGTAAACTTTTTCTGTTCCAGTATCCAATTGCACTTAGGGGCTGTTTTTTCTTTTTCCTTTCTATTTTTAAATAACACAATAGACACAACATTACTATTTTTTAAAGCTTTGATCTTTCACGATTATCAAAGGCTATTAATAGCTCCATATTATTTTTAAAAATAATGTTAAATTTCCTGAACTGTTTCAGTGCTTTAAATCAGTAAGAAATTTATTGTGTGAAATTCTAAAACGAGTATAACAGGAAGATAGGTTAAAAAAAAACAAACAACTCCAGCCATTTCAAGACAGCATATAATCTCTTTCCTTCTAGCAAAATCCTTTTTACCTAGGAAACAATTTTCTGATAGGTTACATTTGATTTACTACAGAAAAGCTCTGAATAATTTTTGCTAGGGATTTTCCAGCCCACTTACGGCTCAAACTTGCACTCTCTTATGACACAGATATATTTTGAAGTGCTTGGAGGCAAGAACCTGTTCTTGCTCGTTTATGTATCTTTAACATTGCCTTAAACTTGATAAATATTTGTTGAATTAATGAACATATGAAATTTCCTAGAATCTTCAGGCTGTAGTGAATTTGAAAACTTGACACTTTCAGGTTAATTAGACTCCAGAGCCTTCACCTCTGACTGCCTTTGGGATGTTTTGGTGTAGATAGTGTCAAAGAGGTTGATAGGTGATGTGTCATAGACAGCTTCATGGAAATGTCATATACCCTTGTAGAATACTTACTGCCAGAAAACTTGCCAAGTTTTAAATGTCTGTTTCTTTTTTCTGAGAGAACTAACAAGAGGCCTTATCTTCTCATAAATGTGCAATCAAAATATTATCAAGAAATATGGTCATAGCACAATGACAAACATCAAATGAAGTACTGGTCATATCCTGCTTAGGTGTTAGTAATTTCCTAGTAATAAAGGTATCATTCAAAAAGCAATCATTCTAGGGCTTTCTATACTGATGTGTGCAGGGCACTAGGACAGAAATGTATCCAGTGATCACTCTATTGATCTCAATGTGCCTGGGTTTTCTGTCATCTTCCTCTCTCAGTTCTGGAACTTTTATTGCTAGATTAATGCAAACATGTCTCTTGATGTTACATACAATTAGTTGTTTATGTATTTTTTATTAAAAATATTTTTATTAATAATTCATAGTACTAAAAGAATGTAAGTAGGAATGCCTCATATAACTGTAAACAAAGAATCCCTGTCAAGTCAGGAAAAGTAATAGCTTTTTTTTTTTTTTTCCTTTTTAAGTCTAAGGGACTTGAAAGTCTGAATAGGTTGTCAAGGCTAATTGCAGAATTTAAATCTTGCGGGTGTTAGTTTCTTGTAAGTATAGTCTTTATTTTATCCAGGCAGAATGTCAGCTGTGTCACAGCATGATCTGGGCCTCATATGTCCTATATTACCCAAAACACTGAGAAGAGAGCCTTGGGAGAGGGGTCTGAGTCCATATTGCTGCTTGAAAAAGATTGTGGCATTGTCCATGACCCTGGAACTCTGGACTATGCAAGTACCAAGCCACATTATTTCTACCCTGTTAATCATGCTCCTGGGAAAGATTTTAACTGGGACAACTCAGTAGGAGGTGAGTATGCCAGTATACACATAATAGGATCTTAATAAACATTGCTGATTTTTTTTCTTTTTAGATTTTATTTATTTATTTGACAGAGAGAGAGACAGCCAGCGAGAGAGGGAAAACAAGCAGGGGGAGTAGGAGAGGAAGAAGCAGGCTCCCAGTGGAGGAGCCTGATGTGGGGCTCGATCCCAGATCGCCGGGCTCACGCCCTGAGCCAAAGGCAGACGCTAAACGACTGAGCCCCCCAGGCGCCCCAACATTGTTGATTTGATTGGGCTTATGTGGTAGGATCTGAAGAATTGGGCATAGTTTTGAGCAGGAGTGGAGAAACTTTTTTTTGTAAAGCACTGGACAGTAAACATGTTCAGCATTGCAAGTTTCTCAAACTACTCAACTCTGCTCTTGTAGCTTGAAAGCAGACATAAATACTTTATAAACAAATGGATGTTATTGTGTTCCATTAAAACTTTATTTATAAAAACAGGTGAAGGGGGCTGCATGGGGCCCTTAGGCCATAGTTTGCCAACTTGGTTTAAAAATCACAAAATGTTCTGAGTCTTTCCTGAGGCAAACCCACTTTTGGAACAAACTTAAATGGATTTAGACTCCTTAAAATAACACCTATGCTAATCAGAACTTGCCACTTTTTTCTGCACTAACTGCCTCTAGGATCTTATTGCCTCAGAATGAGATTCAGGTCAGATATTTGTAGGTGGTCTCCTAACATACAACCAGCATATTGAATATGAAGGAAGAGTTGATTTTGACTTATGACATAAGTAATTCTGTACCATCTTAATTATAGGGAGATGATTTATAGTAATGACTCCCTCAAAAATTATTTCACTTGACTCACACGGACACAGTGTGAAAATTCAAACTCAATTTAGCGAGAAATATTTGAAGAATAGGTTTCTACTCTGCCAAATTTTTGCTGAATGTTAGGTTAATCAGACACCGATTTAGGTCTCATTTTACAATTAACTAGTAAAAATGTTTCTCTCCTTAGTAAAGTGTGCTTCAGTTTGCCTTAGGAAACAGAATAGAATGAACCTGTTGCACTCTTTGCTTACTTAACATTTCACTTCCCTTGCTTCAATATTTGTTTCCTACCTATTGTGTGAGGAGGAGGAAAGAAAGACTAAGAAGCATATGTAAATTAACCATCTCTAAGCCAAGTAATTAAAAATGGCAATTATATATTTATTATAGTCACAAATTCTGCTCTTTGTTTTCAGGTACTGTGAAATGCTTGTGCTAGGTGGAATTCAAAGCTCCTTACAAACATTCCAGTGCCTTTCAGGCAGCTGTTATTAGCAGGCAATTACTTGGTGGTTTCTATTAATCAACCTGGTCAGGTTTAACTTGAAGTCACTTGCTCTTGTGCTCAGTCTCTTAACAGCCAGCATTTGGTATCAACTGCTGAAATGTCTTTTTTTTTTTTTTCCTCTGGCAGCAATTGAAATTAATTTGGTTTTCTTCCTGCTGTGCTTACCCTTGTGGAACATTATTTCTTCTTAGTTCTTGACATATTGGTTGCTTGATGCATAACTTGAGTTCAAAGTTGTCCTCCAGCAGGGCAGCAACCTAATACCCAATGAAGAAACTGGCCCAGCTGGTAACCCAGCATGACACAGCAGCAGACACTGAACCCTAACCCAGGTCTGCTGGTCCTCTGCCCTCTTTGCTCAACTCCAACTGCCTAGTTTGGGATGAGACTCTCAAAGGGGCTTTTGTTAAAATTGTAATTTATGTTAAGAGTCTATACACTTTGGTAGGAGGCTCTGAGATTAGAAAGACCTGGTGTGGCATTTTAAAAATTTTTTACTCTACCCCTTACTTTTATGACCTGGGGCAAATCATGAAGTCATTGAGGTACAGAGAGATCCGTACCCACGCACACGCGCCGGCGTACCCTCGTCCTTCGTCCTTCGTCCTGTTGGACGCAAAGTAGGTGCTTCAGAATTTTTTTATTTTGAAGGGAATGTTTATCCCTGCAGCGTCAACCCAAATGAATGCTTGTGACTTTCGGGAAGGATGTCCCCCTAAAGGTACCGTGATTCAAATAACCTGGGCTGAGTGAAAGGGCAGCCTTCTCGGGGCCCTGTGGGTGCGTCACTGGCAATGATTTATGCGTTGTGACAACAGCTGTTCACATTTGGAACCACAGCTTGCTGAGGCCAGTGTACATTTCTGAGGCTTTGTGTAATGGGCTGTGTGTAATGCTAATAAACACGAAAATTTCTTTTCTATAAACATGTTCCTTGTGGACCCCTGAGGCTATAGTGCTGATGAGCTTATTTTTTAATGAGAAGTAAGATGAACTGCAAGCACCCAATTAGAGAGGCTCAGTCAGATCACTGGAAGCTTTCAGGCCTGGGCACAACAGAAGAGGCTTTAAGGGGCTCAAGCAAGAGGAGCCATAATGAGAGAAACACTGAACTTGTATTTATTCTTAGCAGCAGCTTTGTTTGTCCTCTCTAGGCTCAGTGCTGTGGTGCTGGGACTGAACTTCTTTTCCAACAAACTATTTTTGTTTCTCACTAGTGGTACTCTGTGAAGGACTCTGAAATGCAGACTTTTTAGTCTCAGTGAGTGCAAAGCCTTTGACAACTGCTACCTCTTCCTATTACAGAACACAGCCTCACACCTAGAACAGTTCTAATCCAGGAGCCTCATCCTTGGCATGTTAACAAAGAAAATGAGACTGTGAAAGTGACACTTGTTAGATGGTGCTCTTGCCTATGAGTTACAGCTCAGAGACTGCCATGTGCATCTTTTAAGATTAGTTTGTGTGTGATGGAGTTGCAAGCAGGTGATGGGGCAAAGCATCAGAATAAAAGTTCTTAGAGCTCAAAGCTACCTTGATGAGCAGATATATTCTAAAATTTCAGAACAAGGCTATTCCAGTTTAGTGCAATTACGATTAGGACTTTATCTCTTTCGTATTTTAGCCAGATCTGAGACTCAGCAGGAATTCTGATTACATGTATCCCTTCCTTGACTTCCTCTAATTGTGCTTCCCCTTCTGGTGTCCTGATCATTGGTATATTCCATTTTATGCACATTTATGGTATATTTTTCTTTTGTCTTTTTTTAATGTTAGAAAAAGGTATATTTGCTTACCTCATTCAATTTGAGTCTCAAAGCAGAAGAAATACAGTTGATCCTTGAACAATGCAAGGGTTAAGGGCACTGACCCCTGCACAATAGAAAATTTGTGTATAACTTAACTACTCATAGCCTATTGTTCAGCTGGAAGCCTTACTGATAATAGTTAATTAACACATATTTTGTAAATTATATGTATTACATACTGTATTCTTAAATTAAGCTAGAGAAAAGAAAATGTTACTAAGAAAATCATAAGAGAAAAGACATTTACAGCACTATACTGTGTTTATTGAAAGAAATCTGTAGGTAGGTGGACCAGTGCGGTTCAAACCCATGTTTTTAAAGTGTCAACTTTATCTGTTCTGTGAATTCATTTACTTTCCTAGTAACCTACTCAGTACAGGTATATTTACTGTGCACCAACACGAGCCAAACCCCTTATCATGTGCTAGGATTCAATGGTAAACAAAACAGGCACAGACTTTTTTAGCTATAACTAAATAATTAGATGAATAAGTAATTGTAAACTGCGATCAGCTGCGCAGATGAAAAGTTCAGGCTATACCAAGAACTTGTAGCTGGGGAGTTGATGAAGGGTAATGCATCAAACTGAGGAAGTATGCTTTGAACCTGGAGCTGAATAATGAATAAATGAAAGCAAGAGGAAGATCATTCTGGGCTATAGGAACAGCATAAGTAAAGATCCTGAACCAAAACGAATTTGGCATATTGGAAAAAATTGAAAGCAAAAGAGTGTGGCCAGAGACCAGAAAATGAGGGAAAAATGGAAGATGACATTGGGGGGTGGTGACTCCACAATCAAGTAGGAGCACATCAAGTAGGACCAAAGATGTTGGGTTTTATCTTCAAATCAATGAGATACCATTGAAAGGTTAGTAAGAATAGAGAGGTACACAAATTTGTTCATAAAAGGTTGTGACTGCATACATAAATTCTATTAAAGATGGGAGTGTGGTGGTTTTAAGGTATGTCTACAAATTCTTTGATATTCCTTGCTTCAGGAAATGGAGTTAAATTTCCTTTCCTTGAGTGTGGGAAGGGCCTAGTAACTCTTAACTCCTCTTAAATAGGCCATGATGGTATAAAACTTCTAAGGCTAGGTCAAAAAAGACAATGTGACCGCCACCAACCCCCTTTTAATCATTTGCTCTGGAGGAAGCCAGCCGCCATTTTGTGAGGAACTAAGACCTGTCAAGACACTGGGTCCTCCTGCCAAGAGTTGTGTAAGGGAGCCAAATTGGGAGCACATCCTCCAGTCCCACTCAAGCCTTCAGATGCTTATAGCTCCTGCCAACATCCTGACAATGCAAAGCCAGAACAAGACAGTTTAATGGCTCCCAGACTCCTGACTCTCAGAAACTGAGATAGTATTTGTCATTTTAAGGAGCCAAAAGGTGGGATGATTTGTTATGCAGTAATACATAGCTAATATAGCAGGTAAAAACAGAGTAGAAGCAAGTTCTTACAGTGGTCAAGGCAGATGATAAAGATAGTGCCTTGACTTCGAGTAGTTTCTATTCAATGCCAGCTTCACTTCCTCTTCCCAGGAATACACCATGGAGATTAAAGCATGACCAGTAGAAAGCTGTAGATGTGGTTTTGAATCCAGGTTTTGTTACGTAGTTACAGGTGATGTTGCAAAGTCTTTCTATACCCATGATATTTTTATTCATATGATGGAGCTAATAATATTACTTCCCTTTTAGCTTACATGGAGGTCCATAGTAAGGTCCATAATGGAGGTTTTGAAACATATTAACTGCTCAGACAGCGTTACCTGCCAGTTTGTTGTTGCTGTTGCTTATTATATAGCTAGTAGTTTATCTCTGCCAATCTTGTTCTTTGCTATAAGATGAATCCCCATTAAATGCTGCCATGTCACTTGCCTTATCAAGTTGCATTCAGAAATTCCCATTACTTTCAAATAAACTGTCAGTTCTTTGGCTCTGCACTCTTGGTCCTCTAATCTCTAACTTGAAGGACCATCTTGCTACCTTTGTGAACCTCTACTCCACGCAAATTCATCGTCTCTTCAATTAGTTTCTCTTTTTTTGTGGCTTGTGATACTTTGTTGAGTCACTTAATTTCACTTACCTTCAGTTTTCTTATCTGGATATTATCCATAATAATCAATTCCTGCCCTTCACTGTTCAGGGAAAGCATAATGAAAGTTGTTACATTGTGACATCATCTGCAAACTCATTCTGCTTACAAGCAGCTCTAACAATCATGTTATAGTTCCTGCATGCACAAACAGAAAAATGAAAGAGCCACCAAAGGGCATCTCTCTGGACCTTTCACCAGCCATGAGGAGACACTTCAGACCCCCAGTCTGGGTGGTAATAACTCACTTTCAGGACTTCAAGCCCATCGGTCTTACCTCTTGTTTCCCAGCACAAGTTTGAGATGTGATTGATTATTGCTGCCTGCCGAGTCATGTTGTATTGCCTAATTAACCTCAGGCAGTCTCTTGCCATTCATAGGACAATCCAAAGCAGCTGCTTCTTTACACTTAGACACAGAGAGGATGAAGAGGAAGATTTCCTTCACCGGCTGGGGCAATAGCGCCTCTGCTGATGGCTGCAGAGATGACCTCAAGTCCCCAGACTGGTCTGGACCTCGCTGGCCAAAGGAACCTGAGAAATGGGTATGTTGAACCCACATTGCATTCATCCTACAATTCATCTGCAGTTTTAAGTAGTGTGTTCTTATAGTAATTTCCGATTTATATATTCTCCTCCCACCCCTACTTGGCTCAAAAGTACGTGGGCATGATTTTTCCACTGTCCATCCATGTTCCTTACAGATAGTAATGGGAGCTTTTACTTTGGGTTGAATGCCCTCTAGGGCCAAGAAGCAGTGCTTGAAACATTACTTGCGGGTCTTTACCCATCTTGAAGTCTCCTTTAAAAGAGAGAGGAACTCTGAACAGAGATACTCTTTAATTTGCCAAGGGCCCAGCCCAAAGTGTCTTAAACTTAAATTTTTTTGTTGTTTGAGTTAACACCAAAACACCATCATTTTAGTTAAGCTAAAGTATGGCAGTGACTGCAAAAGAATATATGATGAGGATTTTTTTTGTGGAAATCTTTGCAACTTTTTTATGTTCAAGTTTCCAAAAAGACAACCTAAGCTTCTCAGCATAATTTTGCATATGAAATATAATTACCAGTAGCAAGTGAATGATTTCATTGCTCTATTACATTATCTATAGCCTTCTCACATCTATCCAAATATGAGTGTCACAGATTCTTTATATTATACTATTTTGTGATGCACTTGATACTTTGATGGCCTATGAACAGAAATCTTATTATATGTATATGTAAGTGAGATACAGCCTGAGTTCCAGCATTTAAAAAATGTTTAAAATTTATATTTAAACAGATAATTAGGAAAGTACATAAATCCTAAGTATATATCTCATCAAATTTTAATAAAATAAACATACATCCAGCCTTTATTTTTAATTGGTTATCTTTGTGACTCATCAAAAAAACCCAATAATTTTATCTTTCCCTTAAAAGTTTAGGTACCTAATTTGAAGAATGCTGATTGTACTATTGTATATTGATTTTCTTCTTAGATTTTTAATTCAACTGCTTATACATTGGGACCCCTTAATATTAGTATGTTATAATCTAGACACCATTATTACTGATACAGATGTTACATCTTACTGTGTACATGTGCATATTTGTGTGAGTGTGTGTACATGCATGCACACACGTGCATTGGGTGTGGAGATGGGACTGATTTACCCAAGTATGAAATGAAATAACTTTAGATATATATGCTAAAAAAACCCAAGCCATTATTCTTAGTCCTTCACATAATATCTAAAAAAATGAATTCACCTCAGAATATGTATATTGAATATACACAATCAAGTTTAGAATGTGAAAAGTTGCATCTGAAAGGGACCTCAGAGACCTCATTTCTAAGCCTTTTTCTTTGAGTGAGTGACCCAAGGCCACACACTGATTAGTGGTTCACATACTTGGTTAGTGTTTATTGTCCAAACACTTCAACCCAAGTGTCCTATTATAATTGTTCTCCCTGTAGCAAACATTGAGAACCAGAACTCTCGTTGGCCAACACAGAAAGAGAACTCACGTCAACGTCACGTCAACGAATGGCGAATGTCTCAGAAATTTTCCCTTTTCTAGCAATTCAACACTCACTCTACTTACAGGGTCCTAGCCGGGGCTGCCTCTTAGATAGATATATGCTTTAGGGGAAGTGCCAAAAAAAAAAAATAAAAAACTGTTGGTTTGAATATATTTTGTATATAGCCTAAAAGCTATTTTAATGTGACACTCAAAATGACAATTTGAGATTCAGG
This sequence comes from Ursus maritimus, assembly GCF_017311325.1. Lineage (NCBI taxonomy): Eukaryota > Metazoa > Chordata > Mammalia > Carnivora > Ursidae > Ursus > Ursus maritimus. Next base: position 68,256,702 of record NW_024425563.1, on the reverse strand, counting down.
TTGAAACAGAAAATTGGTTTTCTATCTTTGTTATCAGTGAGATCATAGAATTCTGATTATAGGTATTGGCTATGCACTGGACATGCTAAGGTAGCATGTGACCACACAGAATTTCCAATCCCAGTTTAACTACTCCAAGGCTGGGCACCACAAGGGAAATATAATAGCTATGATCTTTTGCCCTATTCCATATGATCTTTTATCTACCCATACAGATATGATATTTACATTGATATAGATACACACACAAAACTTCTTGAATGAAACAGGAAAGTAATAGATTCTTTCAGATCACAAGCACACATACAACGGGGGAAGATTTAAAATTAAGGAATATATAGGAGCTGAAGTTTGTGGCTCTTGAAATATCTAAGTCCAAGTCAATATCAGTATAATGGAAGTGCTACGTTTTACCATATTTCTGAGTAATTTCCTCATCTAAATGCTTCAACAGTACAAGCCAGTGTCATTTGTTGAAAGGATGTTTGCGTTTCTTTACAAATATATTCTACTGGTGATGTTTCTTAAAAGTAGTTATTCTTTGATTCATATCTAAATGACTGTCTTGTATTTGTTCTTTATTTCAAGTTGCCTGAGATTGTTTTGGGAAGTAAACAAGATATAGAAGGGAGGATTTCTTTATTAATTGTCAGGGTGAAGGGGATAATTCCTCTGTTATTGGGTGAATAGGAAGGTATATGAATTAGGCAGTGGGAGGATTCTTTCCCACAAATTGAATCTAGTTACAGGGTAGTGATTAGAAACGTTTTGTGGGAGTTTTTAACTTCCACTTGGCACATTGGACATCAGTGTCTCAAAGGTCTCAAAGAAATTATTATAATATATCCTAAAAATGGTCTATTAAATCTGAGTTAACTTTTGGTAAAATAAACTTGCCAAGCTCAACATTGTTTATATAGGACAATGGAGTCCGAATTTTTAAAGACTCAATTACATGGAAGACTTTAGGAATAATTATCACTTAGGCTTATTTTGGCCTAAGGTATAGTCTTTATTTTATAATAATCATTCACTGTGATGATTGAATTCATTTGATTGCTCTCTTATAAGATTTTAGTTAAATTGATAAGTCCTTAGAAAAATTTATGAAATGCTTGTAAAGTTACCCAAGGTTTTTCTCTGTCAAAAGTCCAGCCATAAATGGTAATTTAAAAAATAACTCACGTTTTTACTTGTGTTGGTCCAAGATCATATACATAAATTTATGGCTTCAGCCATGATGAGTAGCTGGTATTGGACTTATCCTCCCATTTTAAATAGCTATAAAGCCTGGAGAAAACTTATAAAATAAACTGATTGCAGTGATGGGACTAGAGCCAAAGTTAAGCTATAATGCTTAAGTTAGGGGTTGAGGGTGGGGGGTACACAAATGCCAGGAGATGGAGCCCAAGCAGTGAGTGTTATATAAAAGGCAAAGTACTTTTTAAACATATTTTATGAAAATATATGTCCTTCAACTTCTACAACTCAGTATTTAAAAAATATATATATATATATATATGATTTTTAAATGGAGGATCTAAATGTTTTTTCATTTAAAATTTTTTTTAAATTTATTTTTATTTTTTTATTTATTTAAGTTTTAGTTAGTTTTAACATACAGTGCATTATTGGTTTCTGGAGAAGAATTCAGTGAATATTTTTTCAAAGAAGACATACAGATGGCCAAAAAGTACATGAAAATGTGCTCGGCATCATTAATCATCAGGGAAATGTGAATCAAAATCACAGTGAAATATTCTCTCATACCTGTTAGAATGGCTATTATCAAAAAGACAGCACATAAGTGTTGGCAAAGATGTGGAGAAAAGGGAACCCTAGCACACTGTTGGTGGGAATGTAAATTATTGTAACCCCTGAGGAAAACTGTATGGAGGTTCCTCAAAAAAATCAAAAATAGAACTATCAAATGACCCAACAATTCCACTTCTGGATATTTTTCTGAAGGAAATGAAAACACTCAAAAAAAATATCTGCATCCTGTGTTCATTGCAGAGAAAAAAAAAAAAAAAAGCACCCTTCATTTAAAAATAATGTTCTACTTAGAAACTGAGACTTGACAACTCACAAGCAAAAGGCAACATTTGCTTTCCCTGTTGTGGTATAATATCTTACCAAGCATTTCATAAACGAAATCTTTTCCACTTCACTTTCCACCTTTGATTTCAGGAAGTCTAGAGCTGATGGGTGGGTGGAAGCATTGTAGTATATACCTCTCATTATCTAATAAAGTCAACTGTTTTCTTAATTTCAGTCTCCAAGAAGAATTTCTTCCTTTGAACTTTGAGTCAAGGAGTAACTTAATAGACAACATCTGAGTGTGATAGTAGACAGAGCACATCCAGAGATTACTAGATGCATTGGCCTATTGAATTAGATGCTGAGTATGTCTACCAAAGTGAGGATTTTATGCTGACTTACAGAGATGGAATAATTTAGGGTAGCAAGGCTACATCAGCAATCTTAGAGGCAGAGTTCATCCTTGAGTGACACACACCCCTAACCTGCTAGAGGCATTAAAACCAAGGAGTAAGCAAGGTTCATCTTCCTGGCATGTCATTTTAGTTGAAATTTTGAGGAAATAATTACTTCTTTTACACTTCAATCTCATGCAGACATATTGTGAAAATGCAAAATATACATGAATTTAAAACACAAACCTTAAGAAAGGGAGCCTCTTTGGTGCATATTATTGACATCCCATAGGTACCTGTGTTTATTCTTCACTGCCACTAGGAAGGAAATGTTTGAGAATGGAGAGTACATACTGTCCTGTTAGGCTGGAATTCAAATTTACCTCAGCCTCTCACTAAAGTGTCATTTTGAGGAAGTTGTCTAAGTTCTCTGAGATTTAGTTTTCTCATATTTAAAAAGAAGACACTAGGGGCGCCTGGGTGGCACAGCGGTTAAGCGTCTGCCTTTGGCTCAGGGCGTGATCCTGGTGTTATGGGATGGAGCCCCACATCAGGCTTTTCCGCTATGAGCCTGCTTCTTCCTCTCCCACTCCCCCTGCTTGTGTTCTCTCTCTCGCTGGCTGTCTCTATCTCTGTCAAATAAATAAAAAAAATCTTAAAAAAAAAAACAAACAAATAAATAAATAAATAAAAAGAAGACACTAATATTTACCTTAAGAATTGCCACAAATTACAGAGGGGGTAGTAAGAACCTTGTATATACCTAGCTAGATGGTATTCTCTCCTCTCTACTTCTGACCCCTAAAACTATGTGAAATCATTTAGGCATAGTTAAAAAGGAGGAAGAATAGGGGATCACAGTGTTTTATCACCGACTTGCATTCAAGTTTGCATCTCAAGGGTTATTTCCTTCACTGCTTCTTTTGTCATAATGCTGTCATAAAGGCTGGGAAGTTGTCTACCCTGAGAGCACAAAGTTTGTCCCATATATGGCTCCTGCTTAGGGAATCAGGCCTGGAAAGAGTCTTCAGTTGCTTCTGTTTTTTCAGTAAGGTGAAGCTGCGTAAAAATGATGTTAAATTGGAATGCTGTCCTGAAGTGCTAACTTAAGTAACTCCAGGAAGAGTAGGACAAGAGGGTGCATGAGGGAACCAGCCAGAGACTCCCAGAGGTTCTGGTGTAATACAGGGAAGAAGGTTGGAGGATGAGCAGGAGGACTGCAGGAGAATCTCTGGAAATGTATGAGGAGAATTTGGGGTCAGAGGATTAGTTGCTTTTCCAGGCCTCTCTGGTATCTACAGCGTGGGAGTGCGGTGGAACTAAATGGCAGTGACAGGGAGGCCATCTCTAAGCAGTGGTGATGGGCTGTCTTCCAACCAGAGGGTTCCTATAAGGGTGTTTGCATGCTGGGAGTTTGTGATTTGTTCTATGATACCTCCATTTATACTATGTGTACAAATATGGAATCCCTCTATTAATGATTATTTACTGAATGCAAAGCATACCAAGGACACAAAAATGAGGCAAGACCCTAAGATTACTTCATTCATTTAGCAATACTTGGCACCCACCACGTACCAGGCATTGGGAATATAAAATGAAAAGTCCAGTGCTTGCCCCTCAGGATATATATTATATATTCTACCTAAGACTGTGTATATCATAGTCATTCACTTCAGAAAAGTCTATGTGAAATGCATATTCTAAGTATTCATTTTTATCGGTGTAAAAACAGTATGTCAAACATGTTTTTTTTTTTAATCTCCTGGTTTCTCAAAGGCCCGGGGACACCTCTGGGTCTTTATTTAAAAAAAAAAATAAAAAATTTTTAAAATTGTTTATATATAAATAAATAAAAATTATACATATACGCATATATATATTTATATGTCTTTGGCTTGATTCTAAATCTTTTGTATCAGAATTTCTGTTCCTGAGGCCCAGGAAGCTGCTTTTTTAGCAGACTCCCAGTGTAATCTTCTGTAATTAAAAATTGAGAACTATATAGTCAACTCTCTTTTTTAACATTCTCCCTTATCGTAAGATAGATGACACCAAGGGCTTTAAAAGCAAAAGCAGAAGAGATCACATCTGCCATGAAATTTCCAAATACAATCTTTCTAAGTATGTGTTGGTGCATAAACTGATTTGTTTTGACTGATTTTATCAGTGGGGCCAATCCACAAAACAGCCATGTCAATCAAAAAGTCATTTCCTTTTGTTTGTGTTTTAACATTCATCAGCCTGGGGCTTGTCACAGACAAAGGTTACCTGATTACATTACTGTAGCAGGCAGTAGGGTGGCTTCTATAGGAGCCACACTGGAGACATCCATCAAAGAACTTTTCAGTGGGCAGGTCAGTGCTTAATGAAAGTGTCAGTGGCTTTCACAGAAAAGTTTATCTTGATTCCTGTTAACACTCTTGATAATAAACTTCACACTTCCTCTGATAAATGGTCTTTCTAAATTTTTAAGTAGGCAAAGGTAATCAAGTCTAAGAGGACCAAGTGTACTTTTTGGGGAATGGAAAGGAGAATCCAGAGGCCTTGTTCCCTGGCTTTTGAAAAAAAGTAAAGTGAAGTTGGAGTGTACTGGGGCTTGAGACGTGTCTCCCAGAATCAGAGAGCCTCAAATCCTGCTGTCACCCTTACTCTGCCAACTCAGGCAACTTTTCAATGTAGCCAAGCCATAGTTTTCTCATTTGTATAAGGAAGGAAATAATATTTATTGCATGTTTATTATGTACTGGGTCTAATCCTGAGTGTTTGACATTGATGTAGGAAAGACAACATTAGGGTTCAAAGCCGATGGCCAAGAAAGAATTCTTGAGACGTCTTTGGTGCAAAAAGGTGAGTTTATTAAAGCACAGGACAGGACCCGTGGGCAGAAAGAGCTGCTATGGGGTCATGAGGAGTGGCCCATTATATATATACTTTCAAGTTGGGAGGGGGTTAGGGATAGCGTAAGTCTCTAAGGAATTTTGGAAGCAAGGTTTCCAGGACCTTGAGGGCGCTAGCTATTGTTGGGAAAAGGTCATTTATTACCATCTAATAAAACCTTAGTCATGAGACTCTTCAGATGTATATCAGTGGGCCATATGCTTGGGGGGTTTAGAGGTAAAGGAAATTTCCAAAGGAATTTTATACATTAAAGTAAACTTACAGGAGTGGGAGGGGGTGCTTAGACTAGTATTGCCTTTTGCCCTTAGCAAAGTATTAACATCAGGATAGTTGAGTCCCTAGAGGAATGTCACTCTGCCATTTCAAGGACTTATCAATAGGCTGTAGATAGTAAAGAAATTTAATCATTTTTCTTCTGCCTTTGTTTCCCACATCAGACATGTCTTAACTCATGGAGTCCTCACAATAACACTGTAAAAGGAGATGATAATATGACCCCTGTCTTACAGAGAACTGTAAGTTAGAACTAACTGGGGAATAGAAAACAATTTCATAGCGTTTTGGAGAGCATTAACTGGTAATATTTGGAATGCTTAGCATAGAGCCTGATACTTATAAATGCTAAATAGAGACTATTAATATGAATTTATTATATTCGCTTTGTTTTTTGCTTTTTAAGCCTTCTCCAATAGTTATTTCAAAATTCATAGCCTCTTTGGTCTGGACCCTTGGGCCAGCAAGTTAATTAGGATGTATTGTTTGAATGTATACATAGTGTTCCCTCTTCACACTTCAAAAGGAGAGTCCATTGGGTTTCCGATGTTGGTTCCAGGAGATATACTCTTTATTTCCTCAGTATGTGGTTCTGAAGCATCACACTGGGCAGGGCCAGAAAGCACAGACTATCAAGGAGAGGTTTTTATCCAAAATATTATTAATTGATCTTTTTGATTGCTTCCAAGGGACACATAGTAGGTGCTTTGGCTGGATTGATGCACTTTGGATAACTGATCCCAATGTGAGTTCCACCGTTTGGTTGCCTGCAGGAGGATAGGGCAAGAGGCAGTGTGGTGTAGGGAAGAAGCCAAATTTCTGCCAGGTACTGGGGAGAGGAGACAGAGCTGGAGCTGGATCCTGATCTTTTTCCCTTCACCTAAGAATTGTGTGATCTTGGGCAAGCTACATCAAGTACTTAAATTAGAAGTACCTGATAGGGCTATTTTGAGAAAGTAAACATGAGAAGCTATAGAGAGCTCCTAGAATGCTTTCTGTCACATAACAGGTACTCAATAAATAAAACTGAAGTATCAAGATTGTTTTTATTATTAAGACTACCTACCAATAATGTTTTAGACACTCTGGATAGGATAAATGGCCAGTCTTACGACTGAGCAGCCAGCACAGGCAGAGATTACAAAGTTATGAACTCTAGTCAAGCTAGAATATGACTGAGTAGCATACAAAAACAACTGATTTGAGAGGCCATAATTATTTATTCTTTCTTTCATTGAACCAGTAAATGTTGAGGCTTTTGGAAATTAGAAAGAAGGGGCTGGGTCACTGATGCAATACTGCAAGGTGTCTTGGTAGGGAGTGTTTTTGAGGGTACCTACATAAAGAAATTCCTTCAGAATGAGAAGACAGTGGAAGCTGTGGCCCCAAAAGTTGTGGGAACTTGTTGTCAGTCTCCTGAAATCTAGGGGTATTGACAGAACCACAAAAGGCATGCTGCATTGTATTTCTACAGGGAGTAGGCTCTAGAACAAAGTTTTCCAGTCTCTGCAGTGGTGCCAGGCCCCAAGTCCGCCATAAAATAGAAGAATTACCAGACCTAAATGGCCTCCTTGCTTATACAGTGGATTTCTCCGTGCTAACCAGTGTGAACTGAAAACCTAAGATAACTCCCTGATACCTTCAGGCTTTGTAGACTTGACCTTCACCCATGATGCAATCAACCATTCTTGTAACATTGGGGAGAGGATGGTTTCTGATGGTCTAACATGGTCTCTGATTGTATTCTCTGCCTAGGGAGTTGTGAGATGAACAAAAGTTGTACAATATTACTTGCACACCCAAGTGTAGAGTAAGATTCATATTTTCTGCGTATTTAATCAGACAATTGTTGAGATCCATTGCTGAAATAAGAAGAGATATTGAAGATAGAGTAAAAGTTTAACTATTTATTCCTTCTACCTTCTACCTTCATGAAAAGCTCCACTGGGTCTCATCTGACATTAGAGACCTATGTGCCCCTGCCTGAAATTCAAGACCTAGAACCCAGTTGTACCTTTAGCACAGTGGTTCTCAAACTTGAGCATGCATCGGAATTACATGGAGGACTTGTTAAAACAAAGGTTGCTGGACTTCAGTCTCAGAGTTTCTAACCTAGTAAGTCTAATGTTGCCAGAGAATTTTATTTCTAATGAGTTTCTAGGTAATGCTGATCTTGTTTGTTCACGGACGCCACTCTGAAAGCCAGACCCATAGAAGACAACTTAACAGAGGCTGGGTTTGAATTTTCATTCAACCTGATTTTTGGAGGAAATTTCTTTCTTATGCAGCATGAATTTACGTTTTTGCTTCTTAACACTGTCCCCTACCCCACCCTCCATGTTCTCTGCTACACATAATTGTGCAAGTTGGTTTCCAGAGTTTTCTATTTTTAATGCCCATTATTCACCTCAGGTTTTGTGGCAGTACTAGATAAAATTATGGTGCTTTTCTTTCACTTTTTAATGCTTTTTTACTGTTAAAAGGGAACTCTGAACTTGTTCTTTAATAGCCATAAGTATTATACATTGAACTTGAGAGTTCTAGGTTCTGAACAGGGTAGGAAAGCAGAGATTGGAATCTGTAAGATATGAATATCTATCTATATATATATAACTTGTACAAAGCCATCATTTTATTTTTTTTTTCAAATACAGCCTACCCAAGTCTCTTATCTGAGTTGGTTTTAAAAAGCTATTTTGTGTGAAAAATTGTATCCAATTTTTTTCTTGCACCCTGTGGATATTCTTTCATGGACTGATGAACAGAGTATAAAATCTGTTATAGAAATTAAGTAGTGTAGTGGGTAAAAGCATGGGCTTTGCTGACAGATATACCTTGGTTTGAATTTCAGCTCTGTCCCGTCGTAAGTAAGGGTGACCTCAGGCAAGTCAATTTTTCCTCTTTGAACCTCAGTTTTTTCAAGTAAGAGAGATAATGCATTCTCTTTGGCTTGTTGCGAGGGCTGATTTAGATGATGTGAGTAATAAGCATTCTAAATAGGAGCTATTATTATTTCTTAAAGATGATCCTTTTCTCAAACCATTTACCCCCACAACAATGCTCTAATTTTATAGTTTAAAAAGAAAAAGCTCTGTGGAAAATTAAAGAAAAAAATTTATCTCCATACACAAGACATTAAGAGAAGGTATTATTATCAAACAAACTACATGGTTTTCATTTGTTATGATAGAATAAGTATGTTTGCTTAGTGTTTTCTCTTTTTTTCAGTGGTGTTTGCCTGAATCAACATTAGCTAAGAGAATTCACACAGTTCAAATAAATATCAGAGGGCTGGAGAGGACTTTTCTCCAGCCAAGTAGATCATATTGGAATGCTGAGTTAACATCTATATACATGAAAATATTTGGTTGATATCCCTTGCTACCACCACAGGATATTCATGGTATAAATGTATTTTCAGCTTATATGAGACAAACCTAAAGAGAATATACATATATGTGTATGTGTGTGTGTGTGTGTGTGTGTGTGTGTGTGTGTATATATATATATATGTAAATACAGTGAAAAAATATTATATATATGTATTAAAATACAGTCAAATCATTGGTACCAATTTTTATCAGCTTTTATCTTTCACATGCAGTTCATCGTATTGTACTTCTCTGGCTTTAATTCCAGGTCATGTGAACCTAAATGAATCTGTTTATTTTATTTTTTTTTTAAGATTTTATTTATTTATTTGATAGAGATAGAGACAGCCAGCGAGAGAGGGAACACAAGCAGGGGGAGTGGGAGAGGAAGAAGCAGGCTCACAGTGGAGGAGCCTGATGTGGGGCTCGATCCCGTAACGCCGGGATCACGCCCTGAGCCGAAGGCAGACGCTTAACCGCTCTGCCACCCAGGCGCCCCTAAATGAATCTGTTTGGATGGGGCATAGACAACAAAAGAAAATGATGCTGGTTAATTTATGACAAAACCAGATGTGTGTGTTGGGAGGGGCAAAGATGAAATTGATTGGCAGGGTGTAGAGTAGCTCACAAAATTAAAGAAGGTAGTTGACCAGGCAAGCAGGGAACGTGAAGCAGAAGAACTCAGACATCCTGATGAGCAGGCTGACTCCTGAGCACCAACTATTTCTCCATCTGAATCATTCTGCTGGAGAGATAAGGGTCCATCCACTTTGTCTAGCTCAGGTCAAGTACTCACCTGTTGTTAGGGGAGGGCAGGGAACCTTGATTGACAGTCCCACATATGCTGTGGCATACAATTTCTAGTGGTGAGGGGGACTACCCCTCCCCCTCAAATAGCCTGCTTTTACCACATATGAAAGGAATGGATGCAAAAAGAAGTATAGCTTACTGGTACAAAAAGCCCATAAATATATTTATTTATATATAGCATGTTCATTTAACCTGAAAGAAAAGATGCCATAGGCTTAGAATAACAGCCAAAAGCATCTTAAAAATATATCTTTAATCCTCAACTTATCCAAACTCATAAGTCATCATGCTATGTACATTGAATTATCTAAAAGTTAATATTTAATGTAAATATCCAAAATGGCAAGATAAAACTCATTAAATGGAATAATGTTCATTTGAAAGGTTAATTTATTCATACCCGATGCAATGGCTATTTTGGTGTTCTCTTCTAATAGCAGCAGCAATAAAAACTTTGGCAATGCTGTTAATTTATTGAAGGCTATAGCTAGTAAATATTTAATACAGCCTCAAACATTTTAATCTCCTTTCCATTAATATTTTACCTAATAGTTTCTCTCTCATATAATCAATTTAATATTTTTAATGCTTAATATTTTAATTGGTCTTCAATTTGGAAAGATGGAATAGGAATTTAAGCTTAAGATATGAAATTGTATCTACAAGCTAAAGAAAAAGTTAAAAATACGTAAACCCTTTAGGAAATGGAAAATTACTCATTCTAAAATGTATGCCATAAATTTTATATTAAATGAACACTGAATCATAAATGTTTCTTCTTTCACATCTTTAATATTCAACAATTATGTGTCTCCTTAATATCCTTTGGCATTAAATTTAATTGACCCTGGTTGTGTCAATTAGAAGCACTTGTATTATTTATGGATTTTTTATGAATTGTCTTTATCAGGTCTGTAGAGCTTTAGGCCACTTGCTTATTCATCATCTTGTTCATGAAATCCCCATCTTAAAAATGGGGATTTCTGAAATAGTTTTTAATACAATAAAGTACCCACACTTACTCCTTTATCCTAATGTAGGTGGCAAACATTTTCTGTGAAGGACCAGATAGTAAATATTTTACGCTTTGTAGGTAACATACTGTCTCTGTCACCTCTTCCTTTTAGCAGCCTTTTAAAAATGTAAAAACTATTTTTCGTTGAATGGCTGTACAAAACAGGCTGCAAGCTGCATTTGACTATAGCCTTAGTTTGCCTACTCCTGTAATACATCATTTTATAAAAGTTTATACATCCAAAAGGCTATAAGATACATTTGTAAGTTTAATAGTTTTGAATAAACTACTATAATAACTTCCATTTAATTCAAGAAGTGGAACATCATAACCAGTGCCTCAAAATCTTCTCATAGACATTGTCCTAAATTAATGTATTTTTATCTTTTTAAGAAAATCTTTTCTTTTAGTTGAATTCCTTTGTAATTTAGTCAGCTTGTGAAAAGATACTTATTAAGGATATCTTGCGTTCCAAGCACTCTTCTAGGTCCCAAGGAGCTTATATCCTAGTGATGAAGATAAATAATGCATATATAAGGAAATAACAGAAATTCAATACTAGCTGAAAGTGGGAAATGATGTTGGCTTGAAGATGATATGATAAGAATAAGGATATATTTTTTAAATAGTGCCATGGGACTTACTGATGGATTAAATGTGAAGTGTATAAGAAAGAGGGAAATCAGGGATGACTACAATTTTGACCCGAGCAGTTGAGTAGATAGTGATGCTATAATATGTTGAAGAAGAATTTGAGAGAGGCAGATTTTATAGCAAAATTCGATATGTGGGGACATGTTAAGTTATATTTGGGGACATGTTAAGTTTTATGCTTATTAGATACCCCAATGAAAATGAAAGTAGACACTTGGATATTCAAGTCTGGAGCCACAGCACTGGATAAAATCACACAAGGAAAGAGTAGATAATGCAAGTAGATAAAGAAGGGATGTGGATCCAGGAGCAAGCCCTGGAAGATGAAGAGTCAAAGGAGATTGGCAAGACATGCAAGTCATGTTCGGTAAAATATGAAGTAGGTGTGAAGGGTATCTGGGAAACTTAGGGAAGAAAGGAAACAGTGGTCCACCAAGATTTAAAAAAAAAACAAAAAACTCCTAGACGTTGAGCAAGATGAACGCATTCATTTTGACCTTGTTAATAGCCACTTTGGAGGAGCGGTGAGGATAAAAACCAAAAACCCCATTGTATTGAGCTGAGCAGAATGGCAGATGCACCCTTCAAAGGATTTTTCAGTGAAGGGAACAAGGAGGAAGGAAACAAGGTGATCGCTGAAGGAAGTATGAGTTAAAGGGAACTTTTCCAAAAAATCTAATATGAAATGAGCTTGTGTATAATTTAAAAATGAAAGGATTTCAAGAGATGTTTTAGTGATATCACCCTAAATCTGCACCAGTTATCTCATGCTGTATCACAAATTACTCCAAAACTTACTGGTATAAAACAAGTATTTATTATGCTCAGATATTTTGTGGGTTGGAAATTTGGATTGGTCTATACAACAGGGATTGGCAAACATTTTCTGTGAAGGGTCAAAGAACAAATGTTTTAGGCTTTGCAAGCCCAGTGGTCACTGTCACAGCTATTCAACTCAGCCATTACAACACGAAAACAGCCATAGATAATACATGAAATAAAGAAGGTGGCTGTGTTACAATAAAATTTTCCTTACAAAAATAGGTGATGGGCTGGATTTGGCCTACAGGTCCTCATTTACAGACTCCTGGCCTAGAATGTCTGAGACCCCACCTTGACAGCTGGCCTGGAATGCTATAGCTCCTCAGGCGTCTCTTTCTACTTCAGTGTGATCTTTCTACATGATCACTCAAACATGGCAGCTTCAGGTTAGTTACACTTTTAAAATGGAGGCTCAGGGGCGCCTGGGTGGCACAGCGGTTAAAGCGTCTGCCTTCGGCTCAGGGCGTGATCCCGGCGTTACGGGATCGAGCCCCACGTCAGGCTCCTCCTCCATGAGCCTGCTTCTTCCTCTCCCACTCCCCCTACTTGTGTTCCCTCTCTCGCTGGCTGTCTCTATCTCTGTCAAATAAATAAATAAAAATCTTTAAAAAAAATAAATAAATAAAATAAAATGGAGGCTCAGGGCTTGAAAGTGACTGTCGCAGGAAAAACTGGCAGAATCTGCATGGCTTTTTCGAACCTAGGCTTGGAACTCATGCAGGGTCATTTCTGCCATATTTTGTTTGTTGATGTAGTCACAAAGTTCTACCCAGGTATAAGGAGAGGGAAAGGAAGGAAATGTCTGCCTCTTCCTGGGAGGAGAAAGAATTTATGGACATATTTAAAACCTCCATACTTTGTAAGAAAAAAGCAAAAGGTCAAGACACTTTTTTTTTTTTCTAGAAGGGAATTTTGAAATTTCATAATGATTCAGGTGATTTCAAAATATTGGTTGAAAATGGAATATTGTGGTCACACTGTCATTTTAAAAATTTTCTTGGGAACAATACTGAAGAAAAAAATGGCTCCTTGCATAATTCAGCTGTGATGGTGCTTAATTGCATTCATACTGCCTGTTTTACTAAAAAGAGGGCACACATAATTGACCTCCTTTTCTTTTGAATATGTAGACCTCAAATTACTTGATATGTTGTGGTTTTGATTGGGCCACTGAGTATGAAAATGGATATCTGACTCATAGAAATTATAAATAAGTTTATTCAGGCATCTGTGGTAGGCCTAATAACGGCCCCCAAAACATCTGCATCCTGGAACTGCGAATGATACTTTCTATGGCCAAAGGAACTTTACAGATACCATTTAGGATATTGAGATAGAGAAGTTACTCTGGATCATCCAGACGGGCCTTAAGCATAATCACAAGTGCCTTTATATGAGGGAGGCAGAGGGAGACTTGATAGAAGAACATGTAGGAGATGTGATGAGGAAAACAAGAGGTTGGAGCAATGCAAAGAAGGCACAAGCCAAGGGTTGCAAGTAACCTCTAGAAGGTAGAAAAGCCAAGGAAAGAGATTTTTCCCTCAGAGCCTCTGGAAGGAAACTGCCCTGCCTACACCCTGACTTTAACCTAGTGAAACTAACTTCAGACTTCTGGCATCTAGAATTGTATGAGAATAAATTTGTGTTGTTTTGAGCCATTGAGTTGGTGGTAATATATTACAGCAGTCATAGGAAACTAACGCAGGCTTCTATAGAAGTTTATGAAACATTTGGCTGACACACTTGCTTGCACATGACGTAAATTATAGTGAGTTAGGCATTTACCATAAGTCTATGAGGGTTAAAATGAAATTGTAAATGAAGTGCTTGCTCATAGCAGTTGCTCCAAAGATACAAGTCAAACAAGATATATGTTAAATAAATGAGTAGAAAGTAGGGGGCATGGTGTGGTTGCTGAAATCAGAAGGTGAAACTGGTAAAAGCCACGAGAAGGAAAAGGCACAATGAAGCAGGGTTGAAATTGAAAAGGCCCAAGGGAACTGAGAATGGAATCTCTCCAGGGGGACTGAAGTGCATATTTCAGGGTCCCCTGGAGGCAGGATGAAGTTGTCCTACCCTAGCACTTGAGCCAAGCCCCCACTGTGGGGTGGGAGGATAAGGTGTGACATTTATTCATTCAATCCTAATGGTTCACCATGTCCCAAGCATGGACTCTCTCTAGTCCCCAGGCATAGAGTGAGGCAGGGTTGGTCCCAAGAAATACACAGGGAGGTCAGAGTCTTCTTGAGTATCCTCACTAATTGAAAATTGTTTCAATTCTTTTTAAATGGCAATATATTAAATGCCAAACACTAGCTTTAATGCTTTAAGGATGTTTTTACATGGTAGCTCATACAAAGCTAAAGATTAAAGGGGAAAACACTTTCAGGTTCATAATACTTAGGTACCTTATAGCATCTTTGTTTACATCATATCAGCTGTCTCCTAGAAGCAGCAAAGCACAAGGCCCAATAGCATGGGTTCTGAAGCAGGAATGCCTGGGTTGAATCCCAAATTTGCCATTAGATTGGTGACTTTGGACAAATATCACTCAACTCCCTCACCTGCAAAACAGAAAATAATAACATCTATCACAAATTCTCGTCGGAACTGAAAGGATTAATAATTGTAAAGCACTAACAGTATCAGTGCACAGTAAGGGCTACATATTTGTTGAGTCAAAGGTATTAAAAACTTTACAACTTTAAGGTATTAAAAACTTCGTGAATGGAGTTCATAAGAAAACACATTCATTTGCACTCTGCAAACTGCTTAGCTTTTCCGGAGGTTAGCGCTTTCCTGCTTGGTATTTTCCGTGCTCACTTTCTAAGAGTCCCCATGACAAATTTCCACTTACCATTGAACAAATGCCGACAGAACTCTGGCCTGTGAAAACCAGTGAACCCATGTGTTGCAAATGAGTGTCAATAATGGCGATAGTAAGGTTTCACAATCTGAGTGAGAAGAAAGCTCACAAATGCAATCGGAAATGAGGCACTTCTGCCACTTCTAAATGACTTCAGACCCTTTCAGACTATAATAAAGTGCTGGGATGTGAATCATAGCTTCTGTCTCGGGGTGGAGAGGTGAAAAACTTGCTGGCTTTGCTGGTCTGACAGAACTGCATTCAAATCCTGACCCATTCCTTACACTAACTACAAAGCAGGCAACTTAATGAAACTTAATCTAAAAGGGCCACATTGGCTGAGTCCTAAAATACACATATATGCAACCCCATAATTTAGCAAATTATCACTCTCCTTGGCTAGGTAGCAACAGACTGTATGTAGTTTGCGTGTTCAGAAATTGGAGTATTTAGGGATCAGATACACACATTTGTATTTTTCAGTGGAAAAAGGAAAGCGGTGCTACCTCAAGCCTGTTTTTAGAAGCTTTTATTGGCTAAAGCTTTCTGTCTTTACTTTTGTTTAGCCTTTTAGAAATTAATAACATTGAGGCATTTCCTTTGGCAAATGTGGCACATACTAAAGAGAAAGGATGTACATATTTTTCAGTTTTTCTAGTGAAAGTGAATGTGTAACATATAAAAGAATGGTGATTAGTCAAACACCACTTTCCAGTAACAAGGTGCCAGGCACCAATTTCAGAAGATTTTATTCCCTGCTTACCCCGCCACTGACCCCAGAGGAGGAACTGACTCTGCAAACAGCTAAAATCATAGTCATTCTCTTCATTTCCTGTGTGAAAGCGGCCCCCCCCCCCATGAATAATCCCATAATCAGTCAGTGTCAGGGTCATGGGTTTATTTCGTTCCCAGGGAGACTGATGCCTGAGAGAAAGAGTTTTTTGTCTTTTAAATTTTGACCTCTTCTTCCTAAATGCGACAGCTTTTTAGAAAAACTTTCATGGTATCAGGTTCGTCATCTAAACGTTGTGATTTCACCCTGGCTATGAAGGAAAGGGAAGAGGGCTGAATTAGGATGAATTACTATGGAACACGTTGTTTTTTATTACTTTATATATTCAGTGATAAAAATGGTCTTTAAAATGGTGGTACAAATCACTGTTGGACAAGCTTTATTATCCATATTTTACAAATAAGAAAACAGAGAAAAGGCATAGAGAGGTTAAATGATTTGTCTATGGTCATAAAGCTTGTTAGCAGCTCAGAACAAGAACCTAGGACGTGGGATTGCAAGTTCTGGACTGTTTTTCTTTGCCATTCACTCTTGGTAATTAACATAATCAAAATCTACTTAGAGATAAGTGGGTACAACAAAATAAATTATTGTTCCTTTTGTTGGGTGAGTTTGTTTTGACCTGGATATTAAATTTCCCCAAGTCCCACTGTCTTTAGTTAGGTCTATTCTGATTTTTAAAAATTTTTTTAACAATGCATATGGCTTTTATACTGTTGATTTGTATTTGGGAGAGAGCTTTAGTAACTACCAAACAGGAAGTCATCCAAGTGAATGTAGGACACCTGTGGACTCAGAAGCAAGGCTAACTAAGCACTTCAAATATGCAAAGAATGGAGGGAGCTGAAAGTAGACCAAGTGATTTGGTTTACTCATGGTTTTTCCTAAAGGAAGAAGAATCCCACCTTTTTAGACCCAATTTGGATCTCATTTGTAAAGGTCAGAGATCCATCCTGCCTGCCTCTCTCAGCCTGCTTCTTTCCAACAGCATACTCTCCCCACCATAATTCACTCTCTTATTATTACCTTTTTGTCTTGTTCTGTTAAATAAGGGACTTTTCCTTTAGTCTTCTTCTAATATCCCAGGATCAGCCAATAGTGATACAAATTGGCAAGTGACCTTGGGTCCAGAGGTCTGGTGGGTCATTTTTTAAGACTAAAGTCAGGATAACGTCGCTGTGGCTGTTAATCTCCTTTACAATCCAGGTAAGAGGCTGATGATACCTTAGAATAGTAGGTAAGTAGGAAGGTAAATGAAGAATCTTGGAGAATTCTGAATTCCTAAAGCCACATCACTATATTCTTCCCTCTCTTCCCTTAAGTCTGCTTCTTGTGAGCGTTAAAATAACACTTTCCATTCCGTGAAACTAAGACTTGGGAGACAGAACATTGCCACATTATCTGGGGAGACTTTGTCTAGTAGTGGTTGTTTAGTGGTTTTGTTTTGTTTTGAAGTCTGGCTTGGGTGGTAAGCGGGTGAATGAATGAATAAATGAATGATAATGTCATAAATTATCCTGTGATTTTAACTGATTATGTTAAACCTTCTCAATGGGTCTGAATTCCCCAGGGAACTTCATCCAGGTAGTCTCAATTCTTTTGAGACACCATCCAAAAATGGTGACTTGGATAAGAGAACTGAAGAGCTGCATGCAACTCTGCATACTCTTCTGGATGCAGCTCTTTTCACATTTTGCTAAAGGTGGTTGATATTTAAAAAAATCCCAGCCCCATGAATAAGGGTCTTGAATTTGTTTTGACCATATCTCATGATATGGTATAGAAATTGGGGAATAATCATTTAATAATGAGACAGAGCTTGACTGATAGAAACACACTCTAGAACCTGATTGGTGGAGCCAGAGAGAGATGTCATTTCCTAAGAAACAGATAATAAGGGAGATTTAGACAGCAGTTGCAGAATGAAGAGCAGAGAAGTGATGATGATAATTCAGGAAGAGGGACGTTGGGACTAGAGGCATAGAGGAAGATCTGGATAGTAATTGTAGACATCTAATAATAAGGAAAGGGGGTCCATTGGCTGAGAAGGAAGGAGTAGTTTAGACGTGATCTGTTTGTACCTACAGACCAATTAGTAAGGACCCGACTTTCCCAGGGACCAGATTTAAGAGGAATAAAATTGGTTGGGAAGAAAAGAAATCTGACTTATTATTAGTTAATGCATATCCAGCTAAATTATGCAACTAAACTGACTATTTGTAACCCATTTATTTGAGTATATATTTTATAGATAATGTATTAGTGTGTAATAAAAAAGATCTAGTACTATAAACTGTAGTTATGATTTGAATGACTGACCTGAGCAGGATGTGAAAGAAGATCACATATCTCGTGTTGGTAGCCCCCAGGTCAGCCTAAAAAGAAATAAAATGTCTTGGGGCACCTGGGTGGCGCAGTCGTTAAAGGGTCTGCCTTCGGCTCAGGGCGTGATCCCGGCGTACCGGATCGAGTCCCACATCTGGCTCCTCCGCTATGAGCCTGCTTCTTCCTCTCCCACTCCCCCTGCTGTGTTCCCCCTCTCGCTGGCTGTCTCTCTGTCACGTAAATAAATAAAATCTTAATAAAAAAAAAAAAAAAAGAAAATGTCTTAAATCTTGGTTTGCAGTAATGGAAAGCATTCAGAGTCAACACAGGGTCTCCTGTCTGAGTAATGGAGTCTTGTTAATTTATTGTTAATTTAGTATCAATGCCTTCTAAGGATGCTATAAATTGAGGACACTTTAATGGATATTTTTTAACCCATGGATGTTAAAGAGTAAACTGTTACAAATCAAGCTCGATCCTATTCTTGATAATGTTATGTTTTTAGACTAATTTTTGCAGATAGAGTATAGTATAATTCACCATATTTTCTTCCTCACAAGTTGGATTAATTCTTTAAAATGATAGCAAGAAAAATCATGAAAAGTAGCCCAACCAAATGCTCATTTCTTCACTTAATGTCTCATTGCTTGGCAATTTTCTTCACTGTCATTTTGCAGTGGAAAAATACCTGAAATTTATCTACTGAAATTCAGCTGAACAGAGTAATTTAAAAAGAATCAATACCATACTAATAATAAGATAAACATTCAAATGCAATACAGCATTTGTTTCTAATTACCACTTCATCAAGTCCTAGTTACAAATTAAGTCTCTTTTATTTCAATTAACAATTTAATGGTGCTTTAGAGAGATAAAGAATGTTTTAAAAAGAAACCAAACCTCTGATAAAGCACACCCAATTTTCTCCCAAAAGAAAACATGGTAAAGGCATCAAGCTATGAGAAAAAGCCTGGGATAAATGATTTGTGGACTGTATTGTCCACCACAGGTAGGAGATGTAGATAATGTTTTTTTTGGGGGGGGGGGTTGTTGTATTTTTGTTTTGTTTGCTGGGAACTTCTCTCCTATTCTATTGCGCAAGTTGTCTCTTCTGATATCCTGTATGGGAGGAGGGCCAGCTAGGCAGCCATGCATCTATCTAACAAATAATTTATTGAGCATCTACTTTGTGCCAGGCACTTAAGTATCAGGTCATGAGGACTCAGTGATGAATAAGATCTAGTTCCTTTTCTCAGGAACTTCTCTTGTTTAATGGTAGAGACAGCTATATAAACTAATTGTTTATAATAGTGTAATGTGTCTAAGACAATACCTGAATGAGAAGAGCTGTAATGAAGATTGATAAATTCATTTACTCTAATGTGTTATATGATTTCATCCAAAGGTTTTTAAATGGATAGAGGAATATCATCCCCCCCCCCACATCTCTCTCTCCCTCTCTCTCTCTCTCTCTCTCTCTCTCTCTCTCTCACACACACACACACACACACACACACACTGGTATGGGTGAAAATTCAGGTATATGTGGTGAAGTTGGTGATACGTTGATACTCATACAGAGAACCATAAACTCTAACTCTCCATAACACTGAGCTTATTACAGATTTGAATTTCAACTTTTGACTGAATAAAGCCATAGAATGTTAGAACTTCAAGGAATTTCTCAGTATATCTAATTGACTCATTTTACGATGAGGAAACTGAGAGCTAGAGAAGCTAAGTCATTTGCTCAAGAAGACCTAGATAATCATTGGAAGTCAACATTAGAGATCAGCTCTCCTAATCCTTAGTATAACATGTTGGAGATATTTTGTCTTTATTCACAATGCAGGCATTTGTTTGACATTGTCCAGCTTGACCTCCCTACAGACTCAGGATCCATAACTCTTACCCTCTCTGCTATGATACTGATGAAACCTTTCGTGTCAGCAGCCACACCTGCTAAATGAAGTTAATACTTTGCATTTTTAAAATAGGAACAGAGAAACCCAAGATAGAAAGCAATTCTGAAAATTCTTGAATAGTGTCTTATAGCATTTTTGAAGGGTGTCATCAACCTGAAATAAATGTCTACTGGGCATGTATTGGTAATATATATTTTATCTGATTCATGGATAATGCATTAGTTTCCTATGGTCACTATAACAAATCATCACAAACTTGGTGGCTTAAAACAATAAAAATTTATTCTCCCATAGTTCTAGAGGCCAGAAATTTGAAATCAGTATTGCTGAGCTAAAATCAAGAAATAGCCCACTACTGGCTATTGTGCGGAATATGGTCCTTGCCACTTCCAGCTTTTGATAGCTGCTGCTCTTCCTTGACTTGTGGCCAAGTCACTCCATTCTTTCTTTGTGGTAATATTGCCTTCTCCTCTTCCCTGGAGGATACAGGTGAATGCCCTTAGGATCCACCCAGATAATGAAGAATTATCTCCCCATTTCAAGATCTTTAGCTTAACCACATCTTCAAAGTCCTTTTTTGCCAATAACACCGTTCCGGGTTTTAGGATGTGGATATCTGTGGGGGGCCATTATTCAGCCCACCAAAGGTGGATAACTGGTTATCCATTCTTCAGTCAGAGACATGACACAGAATTTCTTCTTGCTTTTTTTCCCCATTCATTTTACACATAATTACTTTGCTTAGATCTTTCAGGGATTTTTACTAGATTTTTTTTTTCCACTACACCTCTCAAAAATATATTCTGATTTTTCTCATAGCCAGTCATTCATTTTTTTTTTTTTCCCTACGTGTTTGGCTCTCTGTCTTGGTCAGTGCTCTGAAGTAATCAAAATTACTTTGGAAGTGAATAAGAATTCAGGAGGAAGAATCAAGAGATCTCTGTGTTTTACATGTTAGAACTCTGTTGTTGTTTGTCTATTTTTAGAGTTGGAGGTAATCTACTGACCATGACTACTGTATTCAAGGAATCCATGCTCTTATTCCCAACCACATAGGCAGATAAGATGGCTGGGTGCTTTAATAATCATCATTGATTCACTGTCAGGTGGATCCATGCTCTATGACAACTTTTCAATATTACAGACTTTACCAACTGAAAAGGCAGCCCCTCATCCTGTGTACAGAAAAAAACATTGGTGAGTGGGGATGACAGCCAGAAGCCCTATGGCAGGAAAATAAATATAAATGTTCCCTTTCATGCTGTGTAAGAACTCCTGTGCTAGAGGTGGACTCTTCAGTGTGTCTTGTCTGGTTTCTGATTCCAGTTGATATCTAGGCATACAAGGCAGCTTTGTGGTAGGACCAGAGGGCACCACAAATTGTTATGCATGAAGCATGGAGTTCAGCTCACAGACCATCCAGGAATAAGACTTAGTGTTGGTCAAGGACATTGAACTCTCATCATGAGATGAGAGATGTGGCCACTTCTGAGACTGGTTTCCTAAGTAGAGTGACTGGGTTCCATCCTCCCAGGTGACCTCTGGCCCAGTTTCAAACAGAGCTCACTGCAGGTGGCACCTGCACTTAGTGGGAAGGACTGAGAAGCATGCCTTTATTGACTGCATTAATCCCTACAGCTGTATTCCCCAACTTCCTACTGACTTCTTTTGTCAAACAAATAAGTTCCACTCCTCCCTAAGAGGGAACATATAGTAAATTCATCTTCATTCACAGCAACTCAACTCATACTGTAAAAAGTTAGATAGTGCTGTTTGAACTTTTTAATTCCTTGTCAAATGTGGCTGCAAGTTCATTGACTGTAGGAAAAGAATAGCCAAGGACTTTAACCTGACATTTCTTCAGACAATGGAGAACAAACAAAGACGTTACTTTGATGTATCTACCATGACCTCCAAATATGATGGTGGATATTTTTCCTATATAAATTCCTTTCCTATATAAATGGTACTTAATCTTTTCTTGAAGGGTAAAGATATCCTATTCTTTTTTTCTCCAGTCCAAAGATAACCAGATTTCCCTCAGATTATAAGTAATTTAGATTTGATATTCTTTCAGGAGAGTTTCAAGAATGACAAGTGTTAAGGTACTGCTGCTGTTTTTACTTTGGAACATGACAAGCCATAAAATCAAGGGAGAAGAAAGGTCGATTGTGATCTCTGAAAAGAGCTTTAGTATATAGCAAAAAGCACGTTAGAATGACTAGGAGCCTTGGTTAACTGCATGACCACAAGGCTTATCAAAGCATCTGTGTCCTAATAGGTTAAATGTAAAATAATATTGAATTTGCTGAGTTGTAAGGATGCCATCTGTTTGTAAACTGGAAAATCCATGTTAGATGTTATCCACATGGCTTAGTTATAATGGAGAAATGGTCTTCAGCTGTGTGATGATCCTCTTATAAATGAGTAAACTAGATCAACATTTACATTCAGGTTCTAGCTTGCCCATAATTTTCCTGGCTCCTTTTCCAAATCAAATGTGGCAGCAGTTGTGACTGAATTAGTCTAACTGCTCAGACACCTGCACTTCTGTTTGGTCACCCTAGTCTCTTTCCCAAGGCCAAGTGCCATGATCACTTATTCTCATCAGTGTTGGCTGCTGTTATTGAGCACTCGTAGGCAGGGCATCAGCTCGTCCCTCAGACAGCAGCTCCAAGGTCGGCACCCTATCATAAACTTACCAAGTCAGGAATACCTTCCAGGCTTTCCTCTCGCAGAGGCTGGAAGGAGAAAACAGATGCTCAGAGCTGGGAATGAGGGGCTTCAGTCCTGCACAGTCTCTACCCGTTGCTTTATCCCTCAAAGGGATAAGGAATGTTGTTATTGCTGCTATGGCCACTCCTCTCTTAGCTTGGTCACAGGGTAGATTGGATGCAGTATCTATGGCCTTATTGGTTGTTGAAACACTGATATTCTTCTATAATGGTTTGTAAATAACTGTTGCCTAGGGCTCTGAGTTACACTGCCCAGGTGTTAATTGCAACTTCTCAAGTCCCTCCTTCATCTCCAGCAATGAAAAGGTCAGTCTGTTGTAGCAGGAGTTCTCCAGACTTTTCTGGTGGCCCTTTCTGATTGTGAACGGTGATTTGAAAAGCTCTTCTAGCTGTGTCCCCTTTGGCTTTCACGATAATGCAGAAAATTTCAGGATAATATAGAGGTTATATTGCTTTCTACTTGAAAATGTTTAATTTCCATTCAAGAATAAATATTGATCAAGAGCTTACCATGTCCTAGGCATTATTCCAGGTACTAGTGATTTTTCAGATCTACATCTTGTTATCACAAGAGAAGACTTTGGTTCAGTCCACCTTGAACCAAAGGGGAAAAATAAACTTTCACAGATATTTGTAAATCTGCTATTTTCTTCTGATTATGATAACCTCTGTCACATGACAAACCACATTCATTAACAAATTAGGTCAGAGGACAGCTTCACTTGGACCTTTAATTTCTTCATCCCTGAAATCATACTTTATGCGAATTTATGTTTTGAAAAGTCCAGGTAGTTTAAAATTTACGTATCATATAGAAACGAAGAGACAGGAACTCAAAGCCCTATTTTCCTGGGAAAATGTAAAATACAGTGGATGTGTTCCAAAGCTATTGTGGGGAACAAAAAGATAGTCATTATGCATCCACTGGTCAATGCAACATTAATTGCTTCCTTCAGAAAACAAGTTATATCCTTTGTTCAACCTCAGAAAACTAGAAGTATGATGATAAACACATTTAATAAGTTTCCTGTCTGTCCTCATATTTCCCTCTATTTTTTTTATAGTGCTAGATTTGTGCAAAAGTGATACTCCTTAACACTCTGTCACACTTGGGCGGACATTTTGTGAATTCAGATGCCACACAAATTCCAGGTATATTGTGAGGTCTTTAAGTCACTTGATAAGATTTATATACAGTTCACACCTAGTTTATATATGATTAAATGAATATCCAGTAAAATACAAACTAAATTGGCTTTCCATCCACAAACAACAAGGTTGCAAGAATAACTTATAAAACCTGCGCATAGGGAAAAAGAGCTTTGTCACAATGAGTGTGTTTGTCAACCTTACAACGAGTCATAGATTTTCTTTTTAAAATTGCTAATATTTCAGTAAAAGAAACAGTTTGGAAGGCTATGGAAAACAACTGGACTATCTCAAGTCCTCAGAGGCAACATTGTGATTAAAACCTTTGAGTTGTTAATAAAGGTGTGTGCTGGGGGGTGGGGGGGGAGAGAGAAAGAAGGGAGAGAAAGAGGGACGGAAACAGAAAGCAAGCATGCACACTCAGGTCTCCTTCATATAAACCTGACTTCCTGAATGACTGTGGGTGGACTGATCATGGATGCCAAACACTATGATATCCATTTCATTTTAGTCAAGAAGTTACAGGACAGCCCTGAATATTCTCATTTCTTTCTGTTTGACTGTTCGGGATGTGTCTTTATGACACAACAGTTTTTAGCCACATTTATCCAGTGTTTTTCTTTTTCTCACAGAGAATACTGTTCTTTTGCTTACAGTTTACAGTGTTCCTATCCCTTTGCTTTCAGTCCTTATTTCATAGTTACTGTAGATCTGTTTGGGCTGGTCATAAAGCTACCAGGAAGCATGGGGGCTTTTTGGCTCCAGATGAAAGGTTAACAGTTGAGCTCATCCTGGGGCTCAAGGCTAGAGCAGGACAAAGCAGGGCAGCTGACTTTCTGGGGTTTTGCCAACCATAGCTTCCTTGGCCGATCGGATTGTTATTGGGAATCTTCTGATTCAGACATATAACATCGTCCAAAGCCTCACAAAATCAAATGTGGTATAAAGTTTTTGCTTTAGAGCTAGTGTGTGGCTCTTGTAATAGTGTTAAGGAATAGATACATTTATTGTCTCAAAGGGCCATTCTTGTGGGACCCAGAAAATGGTTGTGGTAAAATTGAGTTATGCCATAGACCCTTCCAAATATTCTATGTAGCCAAGGCTTAGTTACTTCAGTTATAACCAGTGCGGCTGCTCTCCTCAGAGGACTATAAAAATTAAAGAATCATCAAGAATTCACATCAGAGGCTCATGGAAATGTCTAACAGATATGTGAAACACAAATGTTCTTTTTCTAGTAGAAGAATGAGAAAGAAGCATATTTTTTTGGATTCTTATGACTGCTGAGAGCCTGACCAGATTGTGAGTGCCAGGCTTCCATTCACTGAATCACAAAACTCACAACTGGCGGTGGGTACCTTGAGAGCATCTGGTTCAAATAACTTACATTGCAGATGAGAAAACAGAGGTTCCAATATATTAAATTACTTGCCTAGGGTCATACAGCTTGTTTATGGAAGTGTCAACACTAGAAACCCAAGTTTTATGATGCTATAACTAGTTTCTTTCCTGGAAGTCTAGATGGACCTATAACCTGGAATTAGTATCTAGGAGAAAGATGGTAAAGATGTCACCCTGAGTTTTGACTGATAGGTAGGTAACCCTGACTGACTGGCAGGGAATCCTGGAGTTTGGGTTAAGCAGGATTTTGGAGCCACATTCAGGCTTACCATAAAAAAGCTCCCAAGGTTAAATACAATTTCTGTCATGTAGGGGAAAAAAAAAAAGGAAGAGAGGCCAGATGCTACATGTTTCTGATGTAAGAGCACCCAGTTTTTTTTTTCTTCAGTTTTTTATCATTTTCAGATGTGTTTAAACTATATGTGATAATTGTAGGAATTGATTTTATAAAATTTTAATGAGAGGGGACTGCAAGGAATAAGTGTCGACTTAAAATTGGTGAGAAAATATTGTGAAGTCAACAACTGGCTGCTGTTTGCTACAGCCTGTGCTGGGAACCATGAGAGCTACAAAGAGAAGAAGAAAACTGCTTATTTTTTAGTAACTTATACCATAGCAGAGGGAAAATCATTTAGTCATTCTAGTGGTATCATGGTAATTTTATAGCAGCACAGTTCTTTACATTTTCAAATTGCTTTCAATGCATTGTCTTATTTTATATAGAGAGGGCAAAGGAATATATGATTGTGTGCTTAAATTTCATGGTCCTCTAAATTTTGTGACACTTGTAGATGTTTTAGGGGAAAAAAAGCTTTGAAGGGGAGAGAAGGAGGAAGGGAAGTTTGCTTCAAGTATTCAAATGAGAGCTTCTTTATCAATAAGAACTGGCTAAATAGAATCAATAAATCTATTGTACACATTTCATTTCTCAAAAAATTGCTTTAAAATTCTCTTCATATCTCGTTAGTTGCTGGCAGTCTAAGCTATGAAGTGAAATGATGCCTTTAGAGTTCTCAACGTACCTAAATGAGAAGCCGAAGTTCAAATAAAGCCATCTAAGCATTATTTGAATCATTTGAAATATCGTCAAACAATTCTCTGTGCTGCTGATGTCTGTCTTTCATTCAGTGAACAGAGAAAAAGAAAGCTCAATTGGATCTACATTTCACTTATTTTCCATTGGACGCGGAAACTTCCTACTGCCTGAAAAGCATGTCAGTACTAAAATATGCCTCAGAGTGCATTTCATCAGGAGTTATTATCACTGTGATCTTCTCAATGGCCAGAATATTACAGGAAAAGGAACTGCAGTTGGTCAATGCCTCTTCGAGTGGGTCGAGTGGATTCATGTTTCTCAAGATATTGTTCCCAGAATCACTTGGAGTGCTTTTCCTGCTGAAAATGTTAAAATTAAATGCACTGGGGGCGCCTGGGTGGCGCAGTCTTAAGCGTCTACCTTCGGCTCAGGGCGTGATCCCAGCGTTCTGGGATCGAGCCCCACATCAGGCTCCTCTGCTAGGAGCCTGCTTCTTCCTCTCCCACTCTCCCTGCTTGTGTTCCCTCTCTCGCTGGCTGTCTGTCTCTGTCAAATAAATAAATAAAATCTTTTAAAAAAAATTAAATTCACTGGATCAGGACGTCTAAAGGTGGTTTCTGGAAATTTAATATACCCCCAGGGGATTCATAAATCCACTGAAGTCTGAGAACCATTATACTAATGTCTCCTGATATAGTATGAGAGATCCCAAAGATACTAGCTAGGCTCTTGTCTTCCCTAATATGATAGATCAGAAAAATGGCCAGTTTTCTATGTGTTCTAAAGCCTATATATGTGAGGCTGGGCATCAGTCAACTAACAGAACCAGAGGTGTCATATATTGTTTCCTAAGATCACCTCTTCAGATGAGAAGAAGCATACCTTTACCCTGAAGCAAGTTATGAGCTAGCAAATCATAGTCTCTTGCAACACCTGCCATCAAAGATTTCTCTTTTCTTTGAATCTTGGCCTCTAAATGTTCTTGATAGGATAGATAGAAGATAAATAAATAGATAAATACTTAGAAAGACAGATAAACAGATACCTTACATCCGCTATCAGTGACAAAACTTATTTTGTAATCCAGAAGCTACTCATTAGTTTTGTTTTGTGAGGTTTCATTTGAATTGTCCGCTACATTTTTTTTAAGAGAGATCTGAGAGAGCACTCATGCGTGAGAGGGGGAGGGGCAAAGTGTGAGAGAGAATCTTAAGCAAGTTCCACGCCCAGTGCAGAGCCCAGCACAGGGCTCAGTCTCACAACCCTGAGATCGTGACCTGAGGTGAAATCAAGAGTCAGATGCTCAACCGACTGAGCCACCCAAGCTCCCCAAATTGCCCAGTACTTTTAAAGGGAAGCTGTCACACTCTGAATATCCTGAATTGTAGGGCTGTTGCTTTTCTTACTTCTTTCTTCATTTTTCTTCTTTTCTGTTACTTCTCTTTTACTGAATAATATTGTATTGAACCAAGGAACCCACTTTGTAGCGAAGAGAGTATATAGTAGGGTTCTTCAGAGAAACAGAACCTATAGGGTGTGTGTGTGTATGTGAGAAATTGATTGATTGATTGACTGATTGTAAGGATTTGGCTTACACAATTATGGAGTCTGGCAAGTCCAAAATCTGCAGAGCTGATGTCCTAGTTCAAACAGTGAACAGGCTGCTGTAGGACACCAGGAAGAGCTTGATGCCTCAGTTTGAACAACTTGAGCCAAGAAGAAACAGTGTTCCAGTCTGAAGACCATCAGGCAGGAGAATTATCTCTTACTCAAAGAAGGGTCACCCCTTTATTCTATTCAGGCCTTCAGCTGATTGGATTCCTACTCACATTAGGAAAGGCAATTTGCTTTACTCAGTCTACTGATTCAAATGTTATCTCATGCACAACACCTTCCAAACAGAACACAGAAACACCTAGAATAATGTTTGACCAATTCTCTGGGCACCCTGTGCCCAGTGAAATTGATGCACAAAATTAACCATCACATAGAGTGTAGCAGTGGGTGTATAACCATAGCTCTACATATACACAGAAGCTGTCAGCTGTATAGAGTGATAGATGACCTTTTGATGGAACAGATGAGGTACCAGCTTGAAGATGATACTCTGCAAAGACAGAGTACAACCTTAAATCAATGATCTTTATGTGGTGCTATGTTCCCAATAGACTATCTGGGTGCAGAGACGAGTGGTGTTTTCAGGGACCCATGCTTTCTATCTCTTAAACTTTGGGAATTTTGGTTTAGAAGTCCTGGTTCCTGTAGGAGTAATGTATCCTCCAGAGATGCTGAAAGACTCCTCCTATTAAACTTTAAACATGGTTGCCTTTTGGTCATTTCAGACTCCTTATACCAAAAGATCAGCAGGCTAGGAAAGAAGTCACCTGGATGGTAATTGATCCTAGTAGTCAGGTATAAGTGGGTCTCCTACTGGGACAAGAAGCCCTACATGGAAACAAAGAATACACTGACAACTGGGTGATCCACTGGAGCATATCTTGGAACTACCTGTATGATTTTTATGGTAAATGAATAAGTGCAATAGTCACAGTATGAAAGCGCCCAGTGACGAGGGGCTCAGACCATTCATGAATGAGAGTCTGGGTTGCCTCAATAAACAAAATGATGTAATAAACAAAACAGCTCTGTTCATATCTGTAATCCACAGAGTTCTTAATGCAG
Organism: Ursus maritimus; assembly: GCF_017311325.1. Lineage (NCBI taxonomy): Eukaryota > Metazoa > Chordata > Mammalia > Carnivora > Ursidae > Ursus > Ursus maritimus. The sequence continues at coordinate 68,227,509 of NW_024425563.1, read as the reverse complement.
ATGTTGCATATTAAGCAAAATATGGAAGTACCCATGCTCTAAGTAGAGCTCATATGATTCATATAGAATTCAGGGTTTTTCTCTAGGTCATTCTGAACTAAGGATTTGCTTAGGTTTGTACAAAAGATGGATTTTGGAACTATTGCTGGGTTCAATTTATGTGTCCAAAATAGAGCAAGCTCTCTTGCAAGAAGCATTTAGAAATATGGACATGGTTTGCCTCTTTCCTAGGGGCCAATTTATTGGCTCTTTATCAAAATATACAGGATTATTTTGTAGTCTCAAAAAGGGAGATGGGTAAATCTCACAGTGTTCCAAGTTTAACAGATATCTCAAACTGTTTTTCAAATTGACTGCAAACATAAAGTCACAAAGCCTTGAGGCAAATGTAAGCTGAATCTCGCTGAACTCTTTTTAAAACACAATACATCCAAATACTGCATTTTTTAAAATGTCTGGGACAGCTGGAGATATTTCAAGAGGAAAATTGGAAAGATATTTTTTTATACCTTTAGGCAAGAGTGAATTATTTCAAACACCAAGTGGTTCAAAATCCCATTGAGCTCAAGAGGCTGGGCTTTCTTGGATTTCTAGTGGGCACTGCATTTGGCATAATAAACTTCCTCTACTGCTTCATTTCCTCTGCCTCAGATAGCCACATGCCCTCTAACCAGCCCTTGAGACAGACCTCAGTGCTGAATGATGGATAATCGTCATTTTCACCAATTCGCTTTAAGAACTATGTTTAGTTTCCAAGTACTAAAGCAACATGAACGGCTCCCTTAGGAAAACAGTAAAAACACAATCAAAACAGTTTAAATTTCAAAGGTCAAATTCATAATTCTACACTGCAGCCTAGTTTTCTCCCCATAGGCAATGTGGTATTACATACACTATGAAGCACTGCATTCACACGTAAGGATTAGTCATAGGCTGTCAGAGCTGCCAAGGACCTTGGAGATTATCCATTTCTATGCGTTTCTTTTACAGATGAGACAAAAGGCTCTAGGGAAGTGATAGCAGAATGGAGAGGAAAAGAGACATGAAGTTAGATACATAGAGTTCTTAAGTTTGTTTGTAGACAAGTTGTGAGCAGCATACTTATTGAGAGAATTCTCATATGCAGTGATTTTTTCCATTTCCTTCCCTTGCGCTCTACCTCTCCGCCCTCATTCCCACCTCACCCTGCCAGCCCTCAACTTTTTTCCATCTCTCTCAGCAAGCTTACATCTCTGTGAAGGCTTAAGGTGTTAAGACAATTCTTAGGGTAGTTACCACATTTTTTAAAGGTCTTTTGCATCAACCTCTCTAACATAAAATGATTGAAAGCAAAGCCTCACTGATGCTGGCTGGGCCTGTAATACAGAAGCAGGAAGCTGACTGTGTCTGCTCTTTGTTAATCACCTTGTATGCAGTTCCCAACAGCAATGCCCTCCTTCTTTTAGGCAGAACTGGAAAGGTCTCATCATTGTTTTCTTATCTAAATCCAAGCACTGTGATGCCTTCGTTTATCTACTCTAACCTGTCCTGTAACACTCTGTCCTTTCAAAGGCTTCTTGAACTTTCAACCTCTGTCCCAATATCCCATCACCTCTGTTCCTGTAACTCAGCAATATTCTTTTCTCAGTGACAAAGGTCATGTTTCATTTTTTTTTTTTTTAGTTCAGGAAAGTCTTAGACAAAAATCTCTTGTATTCCTGACAAAGATCTGGGGTCTTGGGGTGGGAGACTGGGATCTGTTCTAAAATGGAGGGTTGAGGGGTTCCTGGAAAACTGAGACTTCTGTGAAAAAGATCAAATCGTGAGAGGTCTTTTATACGTATTTTTCTAATGTTGCAAATTTTAAATGCTTTGAAGCTGTGATTTCACCACAAAAAATAGTTTTCTATCAGGCATTTTGTATGGGGCAAATAGTGAGATGTAGTGAATAACCAAATAAATACATTACACATGTTCTTCTTATAACGCAGACTTTGTCACATGCAAAAGCAGGACTGTTTGGCATTAGTGTTTGTTTAATAAAAGAGGTGCTGCAGTGGTCATTGCTATAGCAGACCCCATTTAGGAGGCATGGACAAAAAAACCTGGACTCTAAAGGCACTGCCAACAGGAGGGAATAGTGTGGATAAAAAGCAGGGGCCTTGGAGGCAAAAAATCCCAGGTACCAAACCTAATTCAGCTACATCTTGCATAATTTTAAGCAAACAGTGTAACCTTGCTGAACCTGTTTTCTTATCTGCAAAATATTTTAACAAAATCTACCCAATGAGCTTGATGTAAGGATTCAGTAAGAATCTATATGTAATAATGCTATATGTAAAAAATTTTGAATTTTACTTATCTTTATATTTTATAAAAATATTTATATTGTACATATAGGCACATATATTAACATATATATGTTTATGATGTGTATGACATGATTTATAGGCAATAAATGGTAACAATTATTTTTAGTAATCAAAATAAGTTTTTAGAAATTCAAGTTAGCATATACAATGGCAATACTTTGACAGTCTTAAAACAATACTACAACATAAACTTTCAAGGCATATTACATCCTTTTTTTCTATCACTATCAGTACCACATTAAAAAAATAGTTGTGTTTCTTTTATTTCCACATCTTCTGCTATGGGTAAACAGTCTGGAAGAGAAGAGCTGAAGTCTAGGAAACTAACAGGCTAGATAATTAGGCAGTCAGTAATTGAGAGTCAACTGAAATGAATATGACTTTTTAAGTGACATCACAGGTTGAGATCACATCTACCAGTCAGATCATCATATAATTCAGTAACACATTTGATTTCAATTAAAATTTGAGGAAAAGTCAGGCAGATGTTCTCATTCACTTTATAGATGAGAAATTTGAGGCTGGATGAGACTGTGATTTGTCCACAGTAAAAAGGCTTGCTAATGCAAGATAATAGCAGGGCAAGAACTCAGATTTCTTTTGTAAACTTTTTTTTGAGTTAAAACTTATCTACAGAAAAGTGTACAGACTTTAAGTGAACAGTGCAAAGGTCTTTCATAAACTGGGTCCCCACTACCCAGATCAAGAAATGGAATATAACTAGCACCCAGGGGATCTTTTATGCTACTCCCAGTCACTATACCTCAAGGTAATCAAATCCTCACTTCTGTCACCACTAATGAGTTTACATGTTGGTTTTTGTTTTCGTTTTTTTTTTTTTAAAGATTTATTTATTTTACAGATAGAAGAGAGAGCAAGCACAAGCAGGGGGAGTGGCAGGCAGAGGCAGAGGGAGAAACAGGCTTCCCACTGAGCAGGGAGCCCGATGCAGGGCTTGATTCCAGGACCCTGGGATCATGATCTGAGCCAAAGGCAGACACTTAACCAATTGAGCCACCCAGGTGCCCCTAGTTTACATTTTTTAAGAATTTACATAAATTGATATAAATGTTCTCTTTTATGTCTCATTTCTTTAGTTCATTATGTTTTTGAGATTCACCCATCTTGTTACATGTACCAATGGTTTTTTTCAAATTCACTGCTGTATAATATCCCATTATATAAATATACTGCAATTTATCCATACTTCTATAGAAAACATCTGTGTTGTTTATAGTTTTTGGTTGCTGTGAAATTATTGTATATCCCCTTTGGTGTATATATGTACATTATTTCTGTTGAATATATAATTAGGGGTACAATTGCTGGCCAATAAGGTATGTATAAAAGAAGCCAGATTTTTTTACTTTGGAAATAATCTCAACCTATAAGTATACCTCAGCATAACTGGACTTTCTTCTGATACACGCAGCAACAGAATGACAAGATCTGGGAGGGAGGAAGCTAAGATGGACCAAAAGTCTTTTGGATGCTATTGGCACAGAGTAGTAATGCACTGCAAGTGGCATAGAAAGAACACTTAACACACGTCCTGGAAACCAGTTTCGTACGCTGGTCTGTTGCTTATTAGGTGTGCCATCTTCAGTAAGTCTCAGAGCCTTCAAAGTTGTTCCCTTTGTCCAAATTGCTCATCCCCTTCCTTTTGTCTTGAGTAACTCCTACCCATCCTTCAGGACTCAACCTAATTCTCACTTCTTCAGCACAACCTTTGCTGATTTCCCCAATACAGATTCGGTTTGCTCTTACTTTGTTTCTCATAGAAATTTGAACTTTCCTTTTCTTTTTTTAAATGTATTTATCTTAATTGTAAGTTTCTAAGTGATCATTTTTCTAAATATTGGTTTATCTTCTACATCATTAGATGGTAAGTTCTCTGAGGGCAGAGCCATCTCTTTCTTGCACACCACATGTATTTGGGGTCCGCAGTACCACCCTCCATTTCAGTAATTTGCTAGGAGGACTCGCAGGACCCAGCAGATATTAATACTCACAGTTATGACTTGTTAGAGTAAAATGCTACCAAGCATAATCAGCAGAGGGAAAACCAGGCACAAGCTTCATTGCCTAGTGTATCACACAGGTGCAGCTGATTTCCCCAGCAATGCACTGTCAAAATACATGTGAAGTGTTACCAACCAGAGAAACTCATTAAATAACAGTGTCCAGGGTTTTTATTGGGGAAATAAATAATAAATAAATATCTGCCTAGCACATAGCTAAATCCCAGACTTCCAGAAAGAAGGCAGGTGTTCAGTCTAAACCACATGGTTTGTAGAAATAGTCAAGGTACAGTGAGTTACTTTTACCAGTTCTGGGAAGGAAGAAACTCTCCCCAAATTCAGGTTCCCAGATACCAGGAAACCAATTCCTCTAAATAAGGGTTTAGTTCAGGAAAATATCAGGAGATGTTGGTTAAAAAAAATTTAAATGCTCTTTTGGCCTTTCTTAATTGCAGGAATTTCAGAACCTTTAAGTTGTATCAATCTCCAAGGTGGGGTGGGGAGATCAATATATAACGTGTCCTAAACTCTAAATTCCTTGACCATGGAATACTCTCTTTCCTCTCTTATTTTTAAGGGATTAGTGTTCTGTGAAGAACATGCTGACAAATGCTGTTCTAATTCCAACCCTTTCTCTCTGGCCAGTCACCTTCCAACCTCAACATTCTGCTGACAAGGCTCAGGATGCAACAGTCCAAAGCACACCTTTCAGGTTTCGTAGAACATATTAGAGTTACAGTTGTTTAGCCTATTAATTCTCTTACTTCCTTCTCAGCCACTTGTAATCATGACCTTAACCCTGTAACACACATCAGTGATTCTGAATCACAGATAATGGAAAATGAAAGAGGTTAAGCATATATATTCACTGATAACAAGACAATATTTATTCAGCATCCCACCTTCTATGACCCAATATCTGTTTCTTGGCAGAATTTTTCAAAGGTAACTTAGTTTTGCTGAGGTAACTTAATTGAAACTCATTAGCATGTTACTGACCATACAGCACAAATAGTGTAGAACAGATGTAATTAAACACAGTTCCAGTTGAAAACCTACATTCAGTTCCTTTTCTATTTTCTTCACGGCTTTTGGAGTTGAGACTACTGAGGTGAAGACTGTGTCAAAGAAGTCATAAATAAAGTCACTGCTTTGGATAATTAATATATAGTGCTATGATACTTTTCAGGTTGAGACTATTAATTTTTGATAAAATGCTATGTATATTCATACAGGAACTCATTTAGAAAAATGGCTTTCATATAAACATTAGAGGAACACCTTATTTTTCTTCTCAGCTTTAATCGAATAATTTTAATACAAGCAAATTAAGTAAAATAAGATCCAGGCTTCTTTGCAGAGCAATAGTTCACTAAGTTTAGCTAGATGTATGCTTAATGAAAAACCTTAATTTTTTCATAGGTGGAGAAACTGAGACAATAGTTGTTTATGAAACAATTCAGACTACATATTTAGGTTCCCCAGCCAGTTCTGAATGTATTAGTAAGTTAGCTGGCATCAAGTCTCAACCATGAGCAATGAATGTAAACGGTACCCCAAGACTAACAATTTTTTTTCCAATCCTAAAGTTAAGGACAAAGGTTTATATTTTTATAATGAGAATGAAAAAGAACTGTCTCAAAAATGGTATTTGCCTGGAGTCTCTTTTTTTTTTCCACTTGCATGACCTAATCACTTACCAAAGGCCCTATCTCCCAATACCATCACACTGGAGATTAGGTTTCAAAATATTAATTTGGTGGTGGCAGGGTGGGAGGGGACACAAACATTCAGTATATAGCAGGAATGGTCTACAAACTTGGTGCTTCAGAATTAATTGGTGTTATTTTGTTTTAATGAAGGTATGGAGCCCCATTCCAGATCTGCTTAATCAGAATCATTGAGAGTAAGGCCTAGGAATCTATAGTTTTAATATGCTTTACATATGATTCTTATCACATAAAATTTGAAAATCTTTTCAGATGACCACAAATGGACAAGATCATATACTATTCTCAGGGCCAGGTTAGGTGATTTGTAGCCAGATTTTGAAAGTGGGTATGACTTGAGAGTTAAAACTGAAAGGAAAGGACATTCTAGTTGGAAACAATGGCATGGGTGGACACACAGAGGTGGAAAAACAAATTATATTTATTGAATGGTGAGAAGACCAGTTTTGTTGGAAACAAGGTAGAATGTAGGAGAGCAGTGAAGAGAAAACTGAGAAAGCCACAGCAGTCAGACTGTGACTGGTTGTCTTATTGGAAAGCATCCCCTTCCCATAACCAAGAAGATACAGAGGATCCCTTGGGTATAGTTGACGTAGGCAAATGAGCCAACTTTATAGGTTCGAAGATGGAGATTCTGTTTGGCGGGGCGGGGAGTCAGGAGAGGAGAATTTTCTGTAGAGTATGCATTGCTTTGTTTTGAATTGTCTATTTACTTATTAATATTCAGCTTTGATCCAGAAATTTAGGAACAAGCTCTGATGATCTAATTTTGTTCACAGAATTAATAAGTGAGCTTTGTTGATGTGTCTGCATTCTAACATCCTCTGATAAAGCACTGCTAATCGGCTGCTGTGGTGGATGAAGATAAGCACACAAAGACTGTGATGTAGTTGCCCTCCCTTTTTATAATTAACTTTTGAATTTGTTGTGCTTTTTAGAGTCTAAAATAAAATAGTAGGCAGTGAGAGTTTGATCATCAATCCCACTTAATAGTACCAATGAATAGTTGGTCTTGCTATCCTATTTAATATTTTATTTTTTTAATTTAAACTTCTGATCCTATCAAACTCTACATTTTCATGCTTTTTCACTCTTAAACTGCTTTAGCTCCAGATTTAGGAATGTTTGAAGATTACTGTTATTGAGCGCATGGGTTAATCTTTGAATCAGCTGTCTAGGTGGGAGGCCTATCCGCTGTGAGAACAATCTAGTGCAGAGCCACAAGCCCCTGTGGCTGCCGCACTGGAAGGACACTCGATGATTTTTCCTTCTCAAGTACTTTTTGCATCAAGCTGTGTCCCCACTGCCTCCACTGTTCATGGCACACAAGCCTAAACCAGTCTGAGACTAATTGTTTTTGTTCAGATACCAGCATGAGCACAGGTCCTGGGTTGAGTGTGGAAGAATAACTCAGGGTCGTGTTGGTACAGAACATGGCTCCCTATAGAAGTAATCACCCCTAAGCTCCTCTCGGACTCTTTTATAAGGGAGTTGTGGTTATGATAGGTTACACTACTGGCTTTTCCACTACAGGACATTAGATATTCAGCGCAGGAATCTTTAGACTCGGGCAACGTAGTATATAAAAACGGCATACTACATGCTTAAAAAGACAATTCATTCATGCTCAAATAATGAGGGCTTGATTTTGGAAGTTTGACCATGAGCAACTGAACTCTAATCCGTTGCAGAGAAGTAGCACTTATCTGATTTGAACATAAATAGTGGTATAGGAAACGATTTCAGGTTTAAATTTTGCAGTATCAAATTCAAATTTATCAACAAAATATATAAAGCCTCCAGGACGATAAATCTGTGTGAAGCTCAGTCAGTAGACCATAGAGAGCACAAATTGAATATCCAAGCCTGAATGCAAAAGTGACTCCACATCTCCAGTGCTTCATACCCCAAATAGAAAAAGTGAGATTAAGCAAGTCATTATGTAGCTGGAGTGACCAGGTCCTTTTCGTCACTTCCAGGGATTCTTAGCCACTCTTACTGCAGTGCCAGGTTCTCAGGAGCTGCTGCTAGCAGCAGTGGAGCCTGGGCCCTGGGCTTCCATGGCATCTTCGCACAACCCAGGAATGGCACAGCACGGAGCCCGTGCCAGAGCTCACGTGGCTTTGTACTTTTTGCTTCCCTACCACAGTTTCACTTCAAATTTCAGAGCCTTTGCTGATGCTAATGTTGTTGTGACTGAAACAATTGATGAATGATTTGAAGTCATTTTCAAAAAGCATGAAGCAGCTTGTCATTCTGGTTTAACACCCAAGCTGTTATTTGTAAAAACTACTTTAACCTCCTGGTTCTCTCCATATTTCCTCTCTGCCCAGAAGCCACAATCAACAGCAGCAATCTCTCTGTGTCTCCCAGTGTATTTATGTAATATCTCCTGCCCCAGGCATGGAACAACTCCATATCTACCCTTATGATTGAGGGAAGTGCAAGTTTTAGACAGAACAGGTGGAAGCCTCCTCAAAAGAGTGTATTTTCCTTGGTTCTAGTATATATTTTTTTGTTCAGGACTCCCACTGCCAGGCAGGTCATTTCTGCTCCTCTTTCCCTGTACTAGAAGAAGCCTGAAGTGGTGCGAGGTAAAATCATGCTATTTAAGATCTGGTGAGCAAGTGAGTTGTGTGACTGTGAGCACATTGTTAAACTTGGTTGCATTTCAGCTTTCTCCTCTGTGAGAGGACTGGGTATGAGAAGTATCTAATGTGGTGTATGGCACAGAGCAAGTAGTCTAGCGATGGCTGTCGATGTCTTCATTATTGTTATCTTTACATATTAGAGAGAGGGACTTTTTTTAGAGAAGCTGTATAGCACCCGGGAATCACCAAATCCCCATATCCTGTATCCCATAGATCTATAAAATAAACCATCTTGAGCCAGCTGTGGGGTGGATGGAGTCACTGAACTTGTTCTGGCCCCTGAAGCTGTCCCAGAAATCGGGGTTGGGTTGGAAGAGATACTGGCCGGTTAGCAAACAATCTTTCTCTATGTTGGGTTGGATATCTGAATGCCTGGGTTCTAACGGTGATATACTGGTAAACCTGATGTTTGGGGAAAAAATGGTTTGTAGTGATTGCCAGTTTCTGTGGTGTAAATATTCCCACAGTGGCTTATGTCACACTTTCAACCTGACATTGCTAAACATGGGATTGGAAAGAGATGAGCACCACTGGTTCTTGTGAATTGGTACAAACCAACTCTAACACAGTAGTAGTTCTAGACCAACTCTGTCAGCTCCAAGATGTGTTTTGTGAACGAAAAGTTACTCTCTGGGTTTCTGTTGTCCTTTCTGTACAACAAAATTAAGCCAGACTAAAGTTTCCCAATCTGGAAAATAAACAAAAAATATGTTCTTGGCTCAAAGAAACTTGGGAAACTGGATTCAATAAAGTAGGTCAGTTAGAGAGGTTTCTTTATAACAGAACGCCTTAGAGACTTTAATATGACTTTAATATTTATACACAAAAATTTATTGTGACTCTGTCAGAGGGAGCTATGCTATTTACCTTTTCCCAAGCATTTTTTAAATGGCATAGCTATTTACAATAACCAGAGCTCTGTACTAGATGATATTCTTGTAGCTCTAAAATCAAAAAAGAAGAGAGAAAGAAAGAAAGAAAGAACGAACCCTTAAAGTTACCACCCTCTTCCTCACTCCTACCTTTTAACTTCATAGCTCACTTTTTAAGGTAAGGGAACTAACCTTTGTTGAGTGCTTTCTCAATGCTGAGCATGAAACTCAGCTATACCAAGGTTCTGTAAAACTAACAGCTATCCTAAAAAACAGGCATTGTTTCCTTCTATCCAATTTCTAGATTAGAAATCTGAGCCTCACTCAGGGTCAGTTTGTTTGAAATGAAGGAGGCAACTAATACAGCCAATCAAAAAGTGCCTTTCCCAAAGACACTACTTAAAAACAAAATGAAAGCCACATTATATATACATAATTACAGTTGAGCCTGTAGGTGGAGATCTATTTTTGCAATAGTGACACCTTGTGGCTACATCTGCCTCAGCTTGGTAGCCAGAAAGAGGAAAAAAGGATCCTTTCCTATACAGGTCACCCCTGAGAGCAGTGGAACTGTAGCAACAGGAAGAGAGCTCTTGAGAATTTTGTGGATCATCATTTTGTCATTTCAGAAATAACCCAAGATGAAAAGAATCAAAGCTGTCTTTTCTCTTCGTCCCTTTTTTCTTCTGTCCACTTCTTTTCTTTGATTCCTATGATAAACTCAGAAGCAAGTAAATTTGTGTTTAAGTCCTACCCCACCCATAACCAAAACAAAATAGTACATTTTTAAATGCATTGATGACTCTTTGATGTTATGAAAAACGCTAATGGGCCTTAATTTTAATGGGACTTTCAGATTCTGGGAGACCCTCTGTCTGTTCCTTTCATGTGTTTTCAGAAAGATTTCAGATGCTTCTTAATGAGATGGAAAAACAGACACATTTTTCTAAAGCAGCCAGAGTAATATTAGGTTCTTAGAAGATAACAGGGCTGTTGTCAAGTCATTTGAAGAAATGTCTGGAAAGAAATCTTACAGAGATATGAGGGAAGAAGGGACAGCCCAAACGGAACAATATAGTGGAAATGGAAGGAAAACAAAAAAGATTTTCTACTAGTCTTTTATTATAAAATCAAGATCACCCACTGGGTCCTCAGATCCAATGAGGAGCCAAAACATTGTGAAAAGTTCCATTTGAGGGGGTTGAAGAGTAGAGAGTTGGAAATGCGTGTGGACTTGCTGCAAATTTTCAAGGGTTCAGGTGGTGGGGAGAGGAGGTGTTTAATTTTTCAGAGGCACTGTGACTCACAAGGCAAAATGAAGTAAAAAAATGAACATTTGTGACTCATACTTATGTCATGTTGCATCCCATATCAACTCTCAGAGCTTCTGTTGTGCCAGTCACAGGAAAGAGATGAATGCTTGAGAGGAGAGTTATTCTAAAGACCACCTCGAAAGTACTTTTTTTTTAGAAAAGCTTAGACTAGCTTGGTGGTGTGGTAACACACCTGTGCCTTATCCCTTTAGTCTGCAGGCTAAGGATGATGTAGGGAGCTCAGAGCAAGGAGCAGGAAGGTTAGATACAAAAGTGATGTGATTTTGAAATATAGGTGAGGTTTGGTGGGGTGGAGTCTGGAGCCAACAGCCAAGAAAGAATTCTTAAGATGTCTTTGGGAAAAAAGTTGGTTTTATTAAAGCAGGGGGACAGGACACGTGGGCAGAAAGAGCTGCTGCACTGGGGTTGTGAGGGGTGGCTGATTATATACTATGGGGTTGGGGGAGGTAAGAAAATGGGAGGTTTCAAAAGGATTTTTGTGTGTTAAAGAAGACTCACAGGATACCAGATGCCTTGCCATTGTCAAGTTAATGTTTTTCCCTCTAGGAAGCCATTAATATTAAGACAGTTGGGAGCCTCCAGGAGGAATATCACACATATCCCATCCAGGAGGAGGGAAGTTGCGGGATGTCAGTTTGTGCTTTGTCCTCAGTTAGCCTTCTGCTCCCTCATCAAAAGAATGGGAATAGGGGGGAAAGCAAGCAGAGTTCATGAGCAACATTAGAATTAGGAGATCAACTAAGCTATTTTCACCAGGTAAGTCTTGTTTTCAACTACCTGTGCAGAAATCCCTCCTCAAAATTCCTGGATAAAGTGGAAGACAATGAGTACAGGAAGTTGGGCATTTTATGTCTCTGAGCTATTGCACATATTCTTTCTTTTTTCTTTTCGGACTAGAATGTTCTCCCAACCCTCATATCGGTCTCTCTTTTGACCCTTCACCTGACTAGTAAGCTCTCTCATTCACACCACTGCCTATCCCTTCTCCTAAATAATGGCTTAGCAAACACTGCTTGCCAGACCTGCATGAGGCACTGGGAAACAGAGAACATGAAGTCATCCCTCGCCTTGTTAGGATCACCCTGGGTGTGTATTGTTGGGGGGGGGGGTTCAGAGGGGGAAATTCTCTGTCCTTTTTCCATATCACATTGCTGCATTTCTCTTGTGTGCTTACTATTATCCTTCACAACCATTGCTTTGTCCGCAGGACAGGTCCCAAAGTACCCAAGGGCAGAGACTATGTTGCAATTCTTGCATCTCTCTCTATACTCTCCCAGGGCTGTTGCATGTAATAGATACCTACTAAATGGTCATTTAGTTGAGTTAAATATCTAACTGAGCATAGGACCTACAGCTATTGCTTCCATTCCAGCCTACTGAGAGAGGTAGTGTTTTTCTGGCTGGCTTTTGCCTGGGGAAAGCCAACATCCAGCCAGCAGAGATTTAGTGGAAGTGTCACCTAGGAGTGTCATGGAGAAACGGGTCAGTGGGTAGGTAGCATCAAGTCTGAGTAGGATGCAAGCAGAAAGGGAAGTGGACCCATCCAAGGGCCACAGCAGGGATCCTGCCTGCCTTTGAGCTTGATCAGACCATTTCTTTCCTCTTCTTTTGCCAGGCCCAGTCCTCATGCTCAACACCCCCTAGCCCACACTCTTGGTGGAATCACTTCAGCTGCTATTCCAAGTATTGGAAGCTGTCTTCTGAAGAGTAATTTGCCTGTATCAAATGTGTAGGACTAGAAACAAGGCAATACATGGTAACTTAATTAACACATTTTCAGATGAGACAGCCTTATTTTAAAATAACAAAGAGAAAAAAAAGTCTTCATAATTCATCCCTGGAAAATGAAGCTCCTTATAACAAAACAACCAAGCTATCTGTCAGAAGCTGCCATTGCGCTGCTCCTTAATCAGAATAGGTGGAAATGACCCACAGGGATAAAGAGCACAGCCAGAGCAGCTTGTCAGTAGATCCCTCAGGTTACCTCAGAGTGCAGTGTTCACCTATCAATGTTTCTCTGACCCTGATTACAAATCTGGCCTCCAAGATTCTCTTCTCTTGAATCAGGAAAAACACAAACTGTGATAAAGCTAATTCATTACATTTTAAAAGAATTTCTGGGATTTGGAGTGGAGAGAAAGGAAATAACAAAAGAACTCAACACCCCCCCCTCCACCCTGTGCTATTGTGCCTAGCAAAGGCTGACCTCATTTAGTCCCTTTAGGGTATATTACTCCCCTGAGGAGGGTGATCCTAGGTAAAAGGGGTTCAGAAGCTGTGTGTTCAGCTATTTCCAGCTTCTTGAAGAACTCAATCAGCTCTGCCCTGGCACTGCATTGTCCAGCAGTTTCTTCCCTGACTGAGTACCAATATATTTGTTCCTCTTCCCCATGCAGGATTCTCAGAGGCATTGCCTGTAGTTGATGGAACATTTTGTGCTATTTTAATTGGTATCTAATGATATTTTCAAACTATCATTATATACTTTTCCCTTTCTTTTCAGATGTCCTGTAATGTTGTTTCTGTGCCTCTTAGTCATTATTTTATTTATAAATTGTTATTATAAATTAGAAATATTCATTCTAGAAAAATGTGAATCTTGAAAAATAATAACATATAGTGGACTGTGAAACTTGCCCCAAATATCATCACCTAGAATGGAGAGTTGAAGCAACTAATGTTTCCATAATCATACTTCAAGGCATCTATTTTCTTCCATATATATTTGATATAGATAGACACACACACACACACGCACACACAGAGTTATCTCTCTATCTCTGAATTTGCTAGATGAACATACCTATCCAGTCTCTGTCTCTTATAGGGTTTTCTAAAATGCAACTTATCGAGCGACAGGAACACAGTATTGGGCGCCAAGAAAGGTTTTAAGGCCCCTTTTACTCCTGAGATCTCTACTGTGAAGCAGGTTTATGAGGAAGCCACTCCCCAACACAACTACCATTTAGGAATTTCTTACCCTATTTAGTTCATCTTCTCACTGGCTTCTTGATACCAGTGAACAAGTTGTCGGGAAACAAAACTGCTGTGACTGAACAAAGTGACAGGTGCATAAAGTACCGGAATATCTCAAAGTTCATCAAAAATACTGCCTCACATATGGAAATGCAATCCATATTTCCTTCCTAATGAATATATGGCAAAAGGATTTCCATATCAAATATTCATTTTGAGATAAGGAGTAGTGAGACAGATCTATAAGCATTTGATTTTGGATGGTTTTTTTCAAAGGTTACTTTGGTGGAATTGCCTACTTCAAAGCTATGACAGCCCTTTATCAGAGCACAATGAATGTAAATGACAAGCAGTCATGGCAGAGAAAAATTTGCAGTCATAGGAAAAGGAAAAAAATGCACAGAGATACACTGTAAGAGCAGGCTGGGTAATACTGGAAATTCTTCTCTTCTAGTTATCTCTTAAAGCAAGGCCAGTGTACTTGTTCAGGCTTTTTTTATCAGAGTTTTTCCGCAGACAAGATTCCTATCCTTTGGTTTATTATTATTAGCATATATAGTTTTACTAATAGCAGCATAGAATAAAAACTCTGGGGAGGGGATATAGGAATTAAGTTAAGGAAATAGGTTTTTGTGATTTCAGCGTAAGACTGAATCCAGGTTCCCCATATTCTTATTGAATTACCTTACCAAGTTGACTGGCTTTGATCTCATCTATATAATGCAAAGAAAACTAGTTCTTATTTTATATGATTGCTATGAAGATAAAATGAGGTAATGTAAGCAAATACCTGTACTTAGTGTGTAATACATGTTAATTCTATTCCAAAAGCTCTTCCAGGAACTAATTGTGGGAACCTAGCTGATTCAAACTCTCCCCGACCCTCTTGAGCACTAGTATCCACAGATCTGTAGCATTTGCAAATTTAGGTCCACAAACTTGAGTGTACAGAAACAATTTTCCTTATGTCATCCTTTCGGGCAGTAGAAACTTTTTTTTCCAGTTTTTATAGGCTCTCCCTCCTTTTTTTCCCCCTCCTTTGGTCGTACCAGACTCTCAAAGGTTTATGTGGTAGCTAGAAATGGGAGTGGGCTGCTGATGTCCAGTATATCCTGGTTGCTACTGACTTCTCATGGTATTTGCCTGTGGTAATCCCTTGATGTTCCCTGACTTACTGTACCCCTACTCATGGAGATAGGAGAATCTTAGCTAATGCTGGAAACCCTATGTCAAGGTTCCCTTCCTGAGATGCCCACTCACTTAGAGCAACAGATAGCTCCATCTCAGAGCCCTTTGCCTTGCTACAAGCTCCCTTTCCTCTCATCTTCTAGAGTTCTAGCAAAATATCAACTGCTGAAGGCTTTTCGTGTATAGACTGCTTTGGACTTTTTCTGCCTTTTATTCTACTCAAATTCTGACTGCAAGGACTGCAAGGTCCTTAGTAATTTGCAAAGCTTATAGTAACTTGCTTCAAAAAAGGGAGAGAGGAAAAGCTTGGGGAGGGTAGGACAAAGTAATACTTCAGTTAATTATCCTGCCGCATATACAAGATACCATCAGGATTTTTAACTCCAGGGTAGTCAAATGGGAAATTTCTTCCTGCTGCATCCAACCTTGAAAAAAATATCTTCTAAAGAATGTAGTATGAGAACTCCTCGTGAGTGTGATTATTTAGCCACCTCCTATCCGTCTGCCTTGTGGGTCTGCTCTCCTACCCATGGACTCCCACCACACAGTAACACTTCTGTGCTTCCGCTCACTCATCCTTCTGTTGCCCAGGCATTTACATTCACCTTGTCTGTAACCTCTGTTTCTTAGTTCTCGAGCACTGGAACAAATGCCTGCTGCCTCCTCCGTGCAGTCCTTTGTAATTTTCACATGGTCCTCTTCAGTTACAAGGAATCACTTCTCTCCTCTGCAGCTCTGTATTTACACCACTATTGAGCATTTATGCCTTCTGCATCTTGGACTACTTAGTTTTTGTTTCTGCTTCCACAGAGTTACAGCACTTTGAAAGCAAAGTCTTGACAAAATTTTATTGAAAAGAATTTGAATCAATTTACATTAAACAAAGTAATAATCTAAGAGAATGGGTTGCTATGGAAATCTGGTAATTTTCTTTACATTTAAATGGAAAGAATGGGGGGGTGAGGGAGGTTGTATTTGTTTGATTTTGTTTTTGTTTTTGGTATAATACAATGATTCTCAATCCAGGTTGCATGTTAGAATAATCTACATAATTTTCTGAAAATAGCAGTGCCCAGGCCCCAAAATTCTTACATAACTGGTCTGAGGTGGAGTGCAGACATTGGTATTTTTTAGAAGCTTCCCAGTATCTGAACGTATGGGCAGAGCTGAGAAGCACTGATTTGGAGGTCCATACTCCACTTACTAAATTTTATATTTAAATTCAATTTCTTCCCTGTTTAGGTTGCACAGAACTTCTAACACCTGATGTTTTGGCTTCCTTTCTTACTGTGCTCAAAGCATTATCCTAAAAAAACTACTATAAAATAAATCTTTTGAAAACTTAATAAACTATAGTTTTCAGAACAAAACAAAATAAAGAAAAAAAAAAATGGGACCATTTTCCTGCCAGATAGCTCACAGGGATGTGAGAGCTCTAGCTTGATCATACTTCAGGCATGCTGGCAAATTATAAAATTGCTGGAGATGTCACAATGTCTTTGTGCTATGGTCTCTCCATTCGTGAAATAGAAATGAGAGCATCTACTTCCCTCTAGCTGACATGGAAGTTACACGATATTGAACACTATTCTTTTTGGTGAAGAAAGAGAAGAGAAGGAAGAGTCGTTAATCTATACAGTAGGAACTTCAAAAATGTCAAAATTATATACTTTACAAATTAATAGAGATTTTTTTAAAGCTCATTAAAACCTTTCTCCAGTATGTGACAGTTTTTGTATGTATAAGACTTTATTTTTAAAATTACAGTAGCAAATTCGAAGATGAATTCATTTTCCCTCATGTGCTCCATCTTGTAACCTCTGGGATACAGCATATTTCTATTTCCCTGAATTGCTTTTTTTCTTTATTCTTAATTGGCCTTTCTGGATAATTCCACAGGATAAAGAGGAAAATAGTCTCTGGGATTAGTAACACTGAACAGGTGCAAAATGTACATTGAAAAGCTAGTTAAACCTCAAAGGTGGAAACTCCAGCTATAAATTAAATGAGAGACACATAGCCTCATCAGTGCCCATATGTTGGTCAACTGGGGATGCTCTTATCAGAACAATTTTTGTAAATGTAACAAGCCTGTTTCAGTGCTACCCACAGTGTGAAGCTGATTTCTATTTTGCATTGTAATAGATTATACAGCTTCAATTTTCAATGGACATGCCCTAACATATTGGGTCTCTCAGGAGACACAGCAGTGGCATTGACAAGGAGGGGCAGAGGGCTAAGCAGTATCATGCAATATTTAAAATGTTTTTTCTTGACAACCAGCAAACTGTGATTACCAAATAGGATGATTCACCACTTCCAGCTGTCAAAAATAATAGCATCTCCTATTAGAGGCTTGTTACAGAATGACCATCTAAATGTCCAGTTTCTAAAAGATACATGTGTTCACATATTGATTATAAGATAAAATATTTAACTTGTTAAATATGGGAAAAGATGTTGCTATATAGATTTTCTTTTTATTTTTTAAAAATTTTATTTATTTATTTGACAGAGACAGAGATAGCCAGCGAGAGAGGGAACACAAGCAGGGGGAGTGGGAGAGGAAGAAGCAGGCTGCCAGCAGAGGAGCCTGATGCGGGGCTCGATCCGAGGACTCTGGGATCACGCCCTGAGCTAAAGGCAGACGCTTAACGACTGAGCCACCCAGGCACCCCTAGATTTTCTTTTTATAGTGAGAAATAGGGTAAGGGAGAATGTAGCATCAAGAAAACAAACTCAGCACTGGACTACAAAAAAATCATGATAATACTTGCTGCTATTATATCAGCTTTGTTAGAATGGTCTCCAGGTAGTCACTGAACTAAGCTGAAAATTAGTTTGCCCAAGATTGAGTGGTTTCCTGGGACTCAGGACTTTCAGTGCTAAGATAAAGAAAGTCCCAAACAAACAGGGACAAGTTGGTTAACCTACTAGAAACTTTTTTACTTAACATCAGTGCACACTTTGATCTGAAATAATGTAAAACCGTATAATTACCCAATAACTGACAACTCTGCTAGGTGACTCTTGTGGTGGCATTTCAAGGAAGACAAATTAATAGTAGAGTCTCCAAGATTACCCAACTGCTGTATTTTGGCAAAAAAGTTAAGGAATTTTGTCACTGTTTTCTGCGTGTGTATACTAGAGTTTGGATGCCATGATCTCTGAGGCGAGTGGGAAGACTTAGCAGTATGATTTCATATCAGACAGAAGGGAATAAAAGGGTGTTGAGTTGGGTTTGACTAATCTCAATTTAGATTAAATCATTGATGTGACAGTCTTAGAGTAATGTAAGACCAGATATCACAGACTTGTAAACTGTACTGTATCAGAGTAGGATATTCCAACAGGATTTTCCTTCTGGAGGCCATGAGGCAAAGTCACACACTGAGCACCAAGTGTCCTGGAGGGAGTGGGAATTCCCATGGTCAGTCACCCTGGAAAGTGGCAGCTCTAGGACAATGAATGAAATTGGAGAGGAGAAATGTGAAATCTAAATCACAGACATGTCTAGAACTCCTGGAGAGAAGGTAGTAACATGGACGAGAAGAAAGCTGACCAGGAAGTAGGCAGAGAGGCACATTTTTGAGGTGCCCTAAGGGAGTGTAGGTTCTGAGTGGGACCATATTTAGCACTTCCCCAGGACATACATCTTCTATAACCTCCCAAGTTTTTAATAAATCTTGTAAACACCTGCAGGTTGGTCTCAGGCTATGAAAAATTAAGGGAAAGGGCTATTCCTATACTTGGGATGAAAGGTTAGAGCAGTGTTTCTCAACCTTGTTTTTGTTTTTGTTATCAATTCCTTAAGGAGCCTCATTAGGCATTTTTCTCCCAATTGCCTCCCTCCCCATGAAATTTTAATACCACAGATAGACCATATATCTGTTTATGTACTATATGCATTTCTGTGCTTTATACATTAAAAGAGCAAGATGAGTAAGATGTTTTCACCCCCCAAGAACCAATTTTCACCCCTGTGGACGCAATATCACCCCCATAGAGAATGCATGCAGAAGGGATAATAGCTTGAGAGACATTGCATTCTCAGACTATCAAGAGGTGACCTGCATAGAGCAAGTAGCAACTCACTGGGCAGAGTAGAGATTAGGAAGCTGATAAGACCCAAGAGGACAGCCCACATACATAGAGCACATAAACATTCCCAAGTAAGAGACTGGATTCCCTGCACATGAATAGAATGCCAGTTCTAAGTTATCATTATATGATTATTAAAGAAGCATAATTTAATTTTGTATTTATAGGCTGATAAGACCA
The DNA here is from genome assembly GCF_017311325.1 of Ursus maritimus. Lineage (NCBI taxonomy): Eukaryota > Metazoa > Chordata > Mammalia > Carnivora > Ursidae > Ursus > Ursus maritimus. The sequence continues at coordinate 68,208,105 of NW_024425563.1, read as the reverse complement.
GGGAACATTTGGTTTACAAATGTAAATAAAACATATTTTGAGAAAAATTGATGAAAAAGATGGAGTTTAAAGTTCTCCGTGGAGATGGAATATCATATACACTCAACTCTACATACAAAGGGGCATGTATGATGAAATACAGATGGAACGTACTAATTAGGATGATTCCTGTCTCTGAAAACAAAGGTCAGAGTTTAAATTATTAACTGATAACAACGATGCTGTAGAGTGTCTCAATGGCTAAGGCTGGACTGGTGTTATGGTAAAGAATAACCAGAGACAATAATATAAGAATCAAAATGCTCAGCAAAGATGCATCTGGTATAAATTCTATCTACTTTCAGTCTTTTACAGTCTTTCAGTCTGGAGACTATGTTACCTTCTCAGCAGAAAATAGCATGTTGCGTAGGGGGAAATGGATTTTGGTCAGGAGATCTGAGCTCTGTTTCCAGGTGTGTTGCCCTAGGCTACCTTAGGTTCTTTACTCGCTGGCCATGTCCTGTCCTTTACATTAATCTGTAAAGTGCAGGAGCTAGGGTAGAAGGTCTAATATACTCTTCCATTTCCTACATTATTTGAAGATATAAAATTATATGCTTTGCTTTCCTATGCTTCAAATATTTGAATAACGAGTAATTCAACAATCAACCATTAAGTATTTACTAAGGATCTCTTACTTTCCACATTGTACTGAACACTTAGGGCAGGATTAACACAACTCATTTGACTGACTCTCCTTTTCCTACTAACAAATATCTAAAATTTATGGTATACATAAGTAATGCAGGGAGAAGTAATGCAGTGGCTTAAATTTATACCAAGATGTAATTATCAGAGCCTTTCCTAAGAGGAAGGTTTGCCAGAGAAAGGGGAGAAAGATCAGGAGACTCAGAACATTCTGACCTGAAGGCAGGACATGTGTAAGGAGCAACTCTCAGGGAAGCGAACTTAGTTGCTGCTGAAACCCTTGACTTGATACATTTACGTATATCCTGAGCACCCCATTAGGCTAGTGTGACAACATTTTTGGCTTGGGTTTTATTGTATACAACGTACTTCTCTGAAGAGGGACTCAAACCCTCAGCCACCATTCTAGCAGGGAGGGGGAAATGACAAGTTGGCTTTGATTGGTTAGAACATGGATTACTGAGTCTGTGATTGACATGACTTTCAATAAAATGGAATATATCCAAACCGATGAAGTTTATGATACAATATTCTTCCACATATTTATCACGTCAAGCTTTTGTTTTAGTTTTTGTGTAACACTAGTGCAAGTTGTGTAATTATAGTACAAGAAAGGAGTTTACATTTGAAACCAAAAGTACTAAATAACTAGAGAAATTATTTTTGACTTGGTATTTTTATTGGTAAATATACCACTGTCCGGACTTGAGTTAAAACAAACAAATCAAAAACAACCTTATTTATCTTGTTTTAATAAAAAGCAGCAAAAAAAGTACTAACCTAGCTCTTGTATAACTCCAGAATGTAACTAGAAAGAAAATACTTTCACTTCACTTTTTTCTATGGCATGAAGTCTGCACACCACCATTACAGCCATCTTCTATTACACCCTCCCACTCTGCACTGTGACCTCCAGCCACAGTGCACAACTGCTTGCTGGTCCCTCAGTCCGTGGCTTGTGTTCACATGACATGGTATATATCTCTTATCACTTTGTACTACCATTAGTCACATAACTATCTGTTTCCCCCATGAACTGTGAGCTCCCCAGGGGCAGGGACCATGATTATTCATCTTAGTCTTTCCTGGCACCTGGCACAGCATCTGCATAATATTTACGTTCAATTAGTGTTAATTGAATGAAAGTAAACTACTTTTATTTTCAGTGGCCTTCTAATTATGTAGACCAGTATAGCTATAATGAATACCAGAATCCTACATGTACCGTAACAGCATATCTGTTAGAAATTTTAAAAAGATGAATTTTAATCAAATACATATTTTCTAGTTTATATAAGCATGAGATGTCCTTAAATTTTTCTAAGTTTCTCAGGCCTTTTTGTATGTGAATATATAGGGAAATGGAGCTTCTGTTAGTTTTTATTTGTTCTGTTTGGTTTTAATTAGCATTGTTAACATAGAACAAAACATGCAAATTTAGGATACAGCTAGATGATGTATTTTTCATTTTTTATCCTCCCATTTGAAGGCCTGTAGATACAGCCACTTGGAGTCTAAATATTTACAAAGTGTCAACAGACAGAAAAAAGTGTAAATAGAAATGCTAGTGATTTTAATGAGAACTAGCTCTGAAATCTAAGATTAACTCAGTATCAAATATTACAAATAAATACTTATTCTTCTGGACCAGTACTTATCTGGATCCATCATTAAACACAGAGCTATGACAAACTTTCTTATGACATTTTCCTAAATAGTGGATAAAAAGACAAATATAATGAAGGACAAGTGTTAACCTGTGGTTGTGTTCCCCTCCCCTTCACTTGCCCAGTTCTATATAATTTGTTATTGATGTAGTGTCCATAGATAGTATCATGCACTAAAGAACTATGATGTGGTTTTGAAGAACTGTTGATAATGCTAGCTAAAATGTTAGACAAGGAAACAAGCTCAGGGTGGCAGGTTATTTCATAGATCCCAAAAAGATTGTAATGAACTGAAGGATCTGTTAAACTATTTTGGAATCTGTTGATAATTATATAAAGACTCAATCAGTTTCTGAATATTAATATATTAGTGGACTTATCATAAAGTTGTAATGTTCAAATGTGTTTGTAATTTACAACTGTACTTCCATGAACAGTTGAAGTGATTCATAACTAAAATACTTACATGAGTCTGTGAACTGCGAAGTCAGTCTGAAGAGGTAAGCAATCAGGTAGTGCAGTGGGCTATTTTTCCTCCAGGGGACATTTGGCAAAGTCTGAAGATATTTTTGGTTGTTTCAGTTGGAGTGAGGCGAGCTGGGCAGGTGGATTGCTACTGGTATGTAGTAGGTAGAGGCCAGGGATGCTGCTAAATGCCCTGCAATGCACAGGACAACTACTCATCCTTCCCCAACAAAGAATTACCTCCCCCAAAACATCAGTAGTGTCAAGATGTAGAAACCGTGTTGTAGAAAAAGGAACAGTAATTTTACCAGCAACCACGTATAATTAATATAACTAAGTATTAAAGTTATCTTTCATCTGCCTGGTTGTTAAGTCACAATCAACAGAATATTGATAGAAAATGATAATTTTTCAAAGAATGTTGAAGTGTTCTCTGTTTTTTGTTTTGTTACTGTTTTTGGATCTTCCACAAAGACAAAAACTCAAGATTAGTTTGTCAGTTATAAAAATACTAAAAAGCCAAAGTAAGATATTTTAAGGGTAGAACTTAGTAAGCATAGAGTGATGGCTCTTGAACTTTAGCATACATAAGATTCACCCAAGGAGCTTTTAAGATACAATTCTAACTTCTTGGTTTTTTTTTTAAAGATTATTTTAAAATTTAAATTCAATTAATTAACACTATTAGCTTCAGAGGTAGAGTTCAGTGATTCATCAGTCTTATATAATACCCAGTGTCCATTACATGATGTGCCCTCCTTAATGTCCATCATCCAGGTCCTCACCCCCCCAACCCCCCTTCGGGAACCTTCAGTTTGTTTCCTATGATTAAGAGTTTGTTCTGGTTTGTCTCCCTCTCTGATTTTATCTTGTTTTATTTTCCCCTTCCTTCACCTATGCTCTTGTTTTGTTTCTTAAATTCCACATATAGTGAGATCATATGATAATTGTGTTTCTCTGATTATTTTGCTTAGCATAGCGCCCTCTATTTCCATACACATTGTTGTAAATGGCAATATTTCATTTTTCTTGATGGCTGAATTGTATTTCATTGTATGTACATACCACATCTTCCTATCAATTCATCTGTCAGTGGACATCTGGGTTCTTTCCTAGTTTGGCTACTGTGGACATTGCTGCTATAGACATTGGGGTGCAGGTGCCCCTTCAGATCACTGCATTTGTATCTTTGGGGTAAATACCTAGTAGAGCAATTGCTGAGTTGTAGGGTAGCTCTATTTTCAACTTTTTTTTTTTTTTTTTAAGATTTTATTTATTTATTTGACAGAGAGACAGCCAGCGAGAGAGGGAACACAAGCAGGGGGAGCGGGAGAGGAAGAAGCAGGCTCCCAGCGGAGGAGCCTGATGCAGGGCTCGATCCCAGGACTCTGGGATCACGCCCTGAGCTGAAGGCAGATGCTTAACGACTGAGCCACCCAGGCGCCCCTCTATTTTCAACTTTTTGAGGAACCTCCATACTGTTTTCCAGAGTGGCTTCACCAGCTCGCATTCCCATCAACAGTGTAAGAATATTCCCCTTTCTCCATATCCTCGCCAACATCTGTCTTTTCCTGACTTGTTAATTTTAGCCATTCTGACTGATGTGAGGTGGTATCTCATTGTAGTTTTGATTTCTATTTCCCTGATGGCAAGTGATGTTGAGCATTTCTTCATATGTCGGCCATTTGTATGTCTTCTCTGGAGAAATGTCTTTTCATATCTTCTGCCCATTTCTTGATTGGATTATTTGTTCCTTCGGTGTTGAGTTTGATAAGTTCTTTATAGATCTTGGATACTAGCCCTTTATCTGATAAGACATTTGCATATATCTTCTACCATTCTGTTGGTTGTCTTTTGGTTTTGTCGACTGTTTCCTTTGCTGTGCAAAAGCTGTTTATCTTAATGAAGTCCCAATAGGTTATTTTTGCCTTTGTTTCTCTTGCCTTTGGAGATGTGTCTAGCAAGAACTTGCTGTGGCCAAGGTCACAGAGATTGCTTTCTGTGTTCTCCTCTAGGATTTTGGTGGATTCCTGTCTCACATTTAGGTCTTTCATCCATTTTGAGTCTATTTTTGTGTATGATGTAAGAAAATGGTCCAGTTTCATTCTTCTGCATGTGGCTGTCCAATTTTCCCAACACCATTTTTTGACAAGACTCTTTTTCCATTGGATATTCTTTCCTGCTTTGTTGAAATTTAGTTGACCATAGAGTTGAGGGTCCATTTCTGGGTTCTCTGTTCCGTTCTGTTGATCTATGTATTTGTTTTTGTGCCAGTACCATACTGTCTTGATGATTACAACTTTGTAATAGAGCTTGAAGTCTGGCATTGTGATGCCACCAGCTTTGGTTTTCTTTTTCAACGTTCCTCTGGCTATTCGGGATCTTTTCTGGTTCCATACAAATTTTAGGATTATTTGTTCTAGCTCTGTGAAAAAAGTTGGTGGTATTTTGGTAGGGATTGCGCTGAATGTGTAGATTGCTCTAGGTAGCATAGACATTTTAACAATATTTATTCTTCCAATCCATGTGCATGGAATGTTTTTCCATTTCTTTGTGTCTTCTTCAATTTCTTTCCTGAGCATTCTATAGTTTTCTGAGCACAGATCCATTGCCTCTTTGGTTAGGTTTATTTCTAGGTATGTTATGGTTTTTGGTGCAATTGTAAATGGCATCGACTCCTTAATTTCTCTTTCTTCTGTCTCATTGTTAGTGTATAGAAATGCAACTGATTTCTGTGCACTGATTTTATGTCCTGCCACTTCGCCAAATTTCTGTATGAGTTCTAACACTTTTGGGGTGGAGTCTTTTGGGTTTTCACCATAAAGGATCATGTCATCTGTGAAGAGTGAGAGTTTGACTTCTTCTTTGACAATTTGGATGCCTTTTATTTCTTTTTATTGTCTGATTGCTGAGGCTAGGACTTCTAGTACTATGTTGAACAGCAGTGGTTTGAGTGGACATACCTGTGCTGTTCTTGACCTTAGGGGAAAAGCTCTCAGTTTTTCCCCATTGAGAATAATATTCACTGTGGGCTTTTCCTAGATGGCTTTTATGATATTGAGGTATATTCCCTCTATCCCTATGGTGTGGAGAGTTTTAATCAAGAAAGGATGCTGTACTTTGTCAAATGCTTTTTCTGCATCTATGGAGAGGATCATATGGTTCTTGTCCTTTTATTAATATGGTGTATCACATTGGTTGATTTGTGGATGTTGAACCACCCTTGCAGCCCAGGAATAAATCCCACTTGGTCTTGGTGGATAATCCTTTTAATGTACTGTTGGATCCTATTGGCTAGTATTTTGGTGAGAATTTTTCCATCCATGTTCATCAGGGATATTGGTCTGTAATTCTCCTTTTTGGTGGGGTCTTTGTTTGGTTTGGGGATTAAAGTAATGCTGGCCTCGTAGAAAGAGTTTAGAAGTTTTCCTTTCATTTCTATTTTTTGAAAGAGCTTCAGAAGAATAGGTATTAATTGTTCTTTAAATGTTAGGTATAATTCCCCCTGGGAAGCCATCTGGCTGTGGGCTCTTGTTTGTTGGGAGATTTTTGATGACAGCTTCAGTTTCCTTGCTGGTTATGGGTCTGTTCAGGTTTTCTATTTCTTCCTGGTTCAGTTTTGGTAGTTTACACATCTCTAGGAATGCATCCATTTCTTCCAGGTTGCCTAATTTGTTGGCATATAGTTGCTCATAGTATGTTCTTATAATTGTTTGTATTTCTTTGGTGTTGGTTGTGATCTCTCCTCTTTCATTCATGATTTTATTTATTTGGGTCCTTTCCTTTTCTTTTTAATAAGTTTGGCCAGGGGTTTATCAATCTTATTAATTCTTTCAAAGAACCAGCTCCTAGTTTCGTTGCTCAGTTCTACTGTTCTTTTGGTTTCTATTTTGTTGTTTTCTGCTCAAATCTTTATTAATTCTCTTCTCCTGGTGGGTTAAGGCTTTATTTGCTGTTCTTTCTTCAGCTCCTTTAGATGTAAGGTTAGGTTGTATATTTGAGACCTTTCTTGTTTCTTGAGAAAGGCTTGCATTGCTATATACTTCCCTCTTAGGACTGCTTTTGCTGCATCCCAGAGGTTTTGAACAGTTGTGTTTTCATTTTTATTTGTTTCCATGAATTTTTAAAATTCTTCTTTAATTTCCTGGTTGACCCATTCATTCTTTAATAGGATGCTCTTTAGCCTCCATGTATTTGAGTTCTTTCCAAATTTCCTCTTGTGGTTGAGTTCCAGTTTCAAAGCATTGTGGTCTGAAAATCTGCAGGAAATGATCCCAATTTTTTGTACCAGTTGAGATCTGATTTGTGATCCTGTATGTGATCTATTCTGGAGAATGTTCCATGTGCACTAGAGAAGAATGTGTATTCTGTTGCTTTGGGATGGAATGTTCTGAATATATCTGTGAAGTTCATCTGGTCCAGCGTGTCATTCAAAGCCCTTGCTTCCTTGTTGATCTTCTGCTTAGATGATCTGTCCATTGCAGTGAATGGGGTGTTAAAGTCCCCTACTATTATTGTATTATTGTCAATGTGTTTCTTTGATTTTGTTATTAATTGGTTTATATAATTGGCTGCTCCCATTTTAGGGGCATAAATATTTACAATTGTTAAATCTTCTTGTTGGATAGACCCTTTAATTATTATATAGTGTTCTTCCTCATCTCTTTTTACAGTCTTTGGTTTAAAATCTAATTTGTCTGATATAAAGATTGTTACCCCAACTTTCTTTTGATGTTCATTAACATGATAAATGATTTTCCACCCCCTCACTTTCAATCTGGAGGTGTCTTTGGGTCTAAAATGAGTCTGTTGCAAACATCATATTGCTGGGTCTTGCTTTTTTATCCAATCTGATACCCTGTGTCTTTTGATTGGGGCATTTAGCCATTTACATTCAGGGTAACTCTTGAAAGAAATGAATTTAGTGCTATTGTATGGCCTGTGAGGTGACTGTTACTGTATATTGTCTCTGTTCCTTTCTGGTTTGTGTTACTTTTGGGCTCTCTCTTAGCTTAAAGGATGCCCTTTAATATTTCTTGCAGGGCTGGTTTAGTGATCACGAATTTTTTTAGTTTCTGTTTGTCTTAGAAGGTTTTTTTTTGTTTGTTTGTTTTTTTAATCTCTCCTTCTATTTTGAATGACATTCTAGCTGGATAAAGTATTCTTGGCTGCATATTTTTCCTATTTAGCACCCTGAATATATCATGCCAGTCCTTTCTGGCCTGCCAGGTCTCTGTGGATAGGTCTAATGTTTCTACCACTGTAGGTTATAGACCTCTTGTCCTGAGCTGCTTTCAGGATTTTCTTTGTCTCTGAGATTTGCAAGTTTCACTATTATATGTCAAGGTGTTGACCTATTTTTATTGCTTTTGAGGGGGTTCTCTGTGCCTCCTGGACTTGAATGCCTGTTTCCTTCTCCAGATTAGGGAAGTTCTCCACTAAAATTTGTTCCAATATACCTTCTGCCACCTGCACCCCTCCTCCCCCTGCCTTTCCTCTTCTTCTGGGATCCCAATTATTCTAATATTGTTTTGCTTTATGGTATCACTTATCTCTCAGATTCTTCCTTCATGATCTAGTAGTTGTTTATCTCTATTTTTCTCAGCTTCTTTATTCTCCATCATTTTGTCTTTTATATCACTAATTCTCTCTTCTGCCTCATTTATCCTAGCAGTTAGAGCCTCCATTTTTGATTGCATCTCATTAATAGTCTGTTTGATTTTGACTTGATTAAATTTTAGTTCTTTTATTTCTCCAGAAAGGGATTCTCTAGTGTCTAATATGGTTTTTTCAAGTCCAGCTAGTATCTTTATAATCGTTATTCTGAACACTAGTTCTGACATCTTACTTAGATCCATACTGATTAGGTCCCTGGCAGTCAGTACTTGCCTCTTGTTCTCTTTTTTGAGGTGAGTTTTTCTGTCTTGTCCTTCTTGCAGAAAATGGTCACTTTTCTATTTGTAGAGTTGCAACAGTTCTTTTCTTAGAACTCCAGTTGAGTTCTCATGTGTTCAGAATGATTTGTTAGCTATCTAGCTGAATTCCTGGGACCAGACAAAACTAAGGTCTCCTACTCCTTGCCATCTTGGACTCCTCCTCCTCTAGGACTTCTTGTTGAAAGATTTTTATTTAGTGGGCACTGGCTCTATAGACCATATTTTTAGAAATATTAATTTAGTGGAATGAATCATTAATATAAACCTTAAACCAGCACTTTCCAAACCTGTACCATAAGTATTATCTGGGGAATGTTTTAAAATATAAAATATAAAACATATATTTATTGAAGTTATTCCCAGAAATACCGATTCAATAGAGCTTGGATTAGGACTTACACAGCTATGTATATATTAAAGTCCCCAAGAGTATTCTGTTTATCAACCAGGGAATACATTTGCCACCATAGTCTCTTATAATAGAATTTGGCCTAAATTCATTTTTGACAGAAGCTAGATGAAAGTCTATTCAAAACTAAATTTCTGGACAGTGCGAAGGCTACATATAGGATGGGCTTTTGATTTATATTTAAACCCCAGTTACTCAGTTTTCTAGCCGTGTGATCCTGAATACTTCATTTAAGCTCTCTGAGTTTCCTCTTTGGTTAAATTGGTATAATGATGCCCACTTTGCACTGACTTCTGTGGATTGGTTGGTAAAGTGCCTGACATAGAGTAAGCACTCAATAAACAACTGTAAGCTTTAAAGCAAACTGGTTGTCTAGATGTATGTAGTTAAAGCTAATATAGATATCTTTTTTTTTTTTTTAAGATTTTATTTATTCGACAGAGATAGAGACAGCCAGCGAGAGAGGGAACACAAGCAGGGGGAGTGGGAGAGGAAGAAGCAGGCTCATAGCGGAGGAGCCTGATGTGGGGCTCGATCCTGTAAGGCCGGGATCACGCCCTGAGCTGAAGGCAGACGCTTAACCGCTGTGCCACCCAGGCGCCCCTAATATAGATATCTATATGTTAGGTATTAGTTATTCTAGTATTAATATTAATAATCTTCATAAAAATTAAAGACCTTAAAACTATATACTTGCCTAGAGAGTTATGTCCCTCTATCAAATAGATTGGCTGTCAGAATCACTCCATACAAAATGCTCCAACATATTTACAAGTCAGTTTGCTTACTTCAACTTTAGCATACACTGTGGAGAAATGAAGTAGTAATTAGGCTCTAAAATAGTCCTTAATGATCCTGCCTCCTACTGTTCACAGCCACTTATTATCCCTTCCCCTTGAGTGTGAGCTGGACTCACTTCTAATGAATAGAATACAGGAGAAGTGATGAGATGTCATTTCTGAGATTAGGTTACAAAAAGATTTGGCTTCTGTTTCAAGTGTCCTCTCCTCCGTCGCTTACTCCAATGGAAGACAGCTCCCGCATCGTGAGCTGCCCTACAGAGAGGCCCATGTGGCAAGGAACTCTGGCCAAAAGGCAGTGAGGGCTTCAGGATTGCCAATAGCCACATGAGTGAGCTTGAAAGTGGATCATCTTTCGCTCAAGCTTTGATATGACAAAAGTCTAGCTTGACCCCTTCCTTGAGTGCAGCCTTATGAGAGACCCCAAGCCGGAGGCATCCAGCTAAGCTGTGTTTGAATCCCTGACCCACAGAAAACTCTGAGATAATAAATGTTTGTTGTGCTGGTTTTTTTACATATAGTAATTTTATTCATTACATGCTTTTTATTGAAGTATAGTTGACATACAATATTATGTTAATTTCAGGTATACAACATAGTAATTAAACAATTATATACATTATGAAAAGCTCATCACAATAAGTATAATTACCGTCTGTCACCAAAGTTAATACAATATTATTGACTATATTCCCTATTCTGTACTTTTCATCCCTGTGATTTATTTATTTTATAACTGGAAGGTTTTATCTCTTAATTTTCTCCACCCATCTCCCTACCTCCCTCCTCTCTGGCAGCCATCAGTTTGTTCTCTGTATTTATGAGTCTGTTTCCATTTTTGTTTGTTTACTAGTTTTGTTTTTTAGATTCCACATTAAAGTGAAATCATATGGTATTTCTTTTTTCTGACTTATTTCACTTAGCATAATATTCTCTGGGTCCATCTATGTTGTCACAAATTGCAAGACTTCATTATTATGGCTGAGTAATATTGCGTTGTGTATATATACTCCATCTTTGTTATCTGTTCATCTGTTGATGGATACTTTGGTTGTCTCCATATCTTGGCTATTGAAAATAATGCTGCAATAAACTTGGGGTACATATATCTTTTTGAATTAGTGTTTTTGTTTTCTTTGGGTAAATATCCAGAAGTGGAATTACTAGGTCATATGGTATTTTTATTTTTAAGTTTTCGAGGAATCTCCATACTGGAGTGGATGTACTAATTTGCATTTCCCCACCCACAGTGTGTGAAGGGTCCCTTTTTCCCACATCCTCACCAGTAATTGTTATTTCTTGTCTTTTGATTTTTTAAAATATTTTCAGACTGGTGTTAGGTGATACCTTGTTGTGGTTTTGATTTTCATTTCCCTGATGATTGGTGATGTTGAGCATCTTTTCACGTGTCTTGGCCATCTGTATGTCATCCTTGGAAGAATGTCTATTCAGGTCCTCTGCCCATTTTCAATCAGATTATTTGCGTTTTTTTGGTTCTAAGCTCTGTGAGTTCTTTTTATATTTTGGATAATAACCCATTATAGGATATTTCATTTGCACATATTTTCTCCCATTCAGTGGATTGATTTTTTATTTTGTTAATGGTTTCCTTCACTATGCAAAAGCTTTTTAGTTTGATGTAGTTCCAGTTGTTTATTTTTGCTTTTGTATTCTTTGCCTAAGGAGACAGATCCAGAAAAATATTGCTAAAGCTGCTGTCTATGTTTTTTCTGAGGAGTTATATGATTTCAGGTCTTACATGTAGGTCTTTAATCCATTTTGAGTTTATATTTGTATGTGCTATAAGCAATTTGTTCAGTTTCATTCTTTTACAAACATGCTGTTTTCCCAGCACTATTAATTGAACAGACCATCTTTTTTCCCATTATATATTCTTGCCTCCTTTGTCATTGATTAATTAACCATGTAAGTGTGGGCTTATTTCTCTGCTTTCTATTTTTATGCCAGTGCCAGATTGTTTTGGTTATTATAGCTTTGTAGTGTAGTTTCAAATCTGAGATTGTGATATCTTCAGTTTTGTTCTTCCTTCTCAAGATTGCTTTGTCTATTCAAGGTCTTTTGTGGTTCCATACAAATTTTAGGATTCTTTATTCTAGTTCTCTGAAAAATACTGTTGGTATTTTGATAGGGATTGCATTGAATCTGTAGATTGTTCTGAGTAGTATGAATATTTTAACAATATTAATTCTTCCAATCTATGGGCTTGGTATGTCTTTCCATTTATTTGTGTCATCAGTTTCTTTCATCGGTGTCTTATATAAATGTTTGTTGTTTCATGCCTCTAAGTATTGGGGAAATCTGTTATACAGCAATACTTAACCAATACTAGTGATATTGATGTTCTGCTTATAAATTCAAGGATGAAAGTTTAAACTTTGAAAGAAGAAGAGTTACCATGAAAGAGAATATCAAATATTCCTGGATGAAACTAAAGAACCATCATGGTAATTTGACATGATATAAAATTTATTTTTTGCAAATGTGAAACCTAAGGACTATACCATAATAGTCAGGTCCGGGCCCAGTGGCAGAGAGAGCAAATATGGAAGTTACTGCAGTAGTGCTCTTAAGTGGCCACAACATAAAAAAATCATTGGTCCTAAAAATGGCATAAATTGGTAAAGATTACAGTGATTTTTCAGGGAGTTGATAGCCAAATTGTTTGACATTAACAATGATGTTTTGAGATGTTGGTGATTACAGAAATTCTAAGGCCACTTAATGTCGACAGAAATCCTAAGGTAATCACAAAGGAATTTGCAACTTTAACAGGAAATTAGTTAACAATATTAAAAAATGCCTGGTATGAAATCTTTGATGAGGAATTCTTTCCAGTGTCTTAGAACTGGTTTTGTTGAGGGCATAAAGGAATGTGTTATTTACCAGGCCAGTTAATACTCTCTTTCAGGTTGTGCCCTCTCTTGTGGGAAATTAAAATTCTGTAGTGCTAACTTGAACCATATGGGCTGCCACTCCAGAGAGCAAATCTGCCCTTACTTACAGGAATTTAAACTGTCTTTGAGAATGCTTTATTACCTTTATACAAAAAGTCAACTGAAAGGATGATGGAGATTGACCAACAAGACCTGACTGATTTCCTCCTATAATTTCATGTTCAACCAGAGGGGCCAGTGTCGGTATTTGAACCACCATTTCATATTCGATAAGATTTTAAAAGACAATAGGCATATACTCTGGATACAGCATGTGTACACCCATAATTTTACTCAATTTTAACAGAAGATGTAGTCTTATTTGGAATGTATGACATTGAACTATGGGGTGTTTCTTTTAGTGATTAGGAGTAGAGGTTTTGGGGGTGCCTGGGTGGCTCAGTTGGTTAAGCATCAGACTCTTGACTTTGACTCAGGTCATGATCTCAGGGTCATGAGATAGAGCCCTGCGTCAGGCTCTGCACTGGGTGTGGAGCCTACTTCAGATTCTCTCTCTCTCCCTCTGCCCCTCACCCCCCCACCCCCCTCACCCTCGCCGCCGAAGAAGAAGAAGAAGAAGAACAAGAAGAAGAAGAAGAAGAAGAAGAAGAAGAAGAAGAAGAAGGAGAGGTTTTGAAGTCAAACTAGTCCAACTACATTTCTGTGTTTCCCAACTCTACTGTTTAATCCCTTTGTGAGTTTTGATATCACCTTACTTCTCTAAGTTTTAGGTTTTTTCATGTGTAAAAGAGGGTGACTAATAGAATCTACCTCATGTAATCATAAGGAATAAAATCCAAATAATGTATTTATTATAATGTTCCCAAGTAACTGCTTTATAAATTCAAGTCAGCATAATAAAAGTAATAATTATTGTGTCATCTCAGATCAGGTATATACATGAATTAGTGTACTTTACTTTTTGAGCAACTGTGAGTTGTTTTCAGAGTGCTGATGGAAAATCACTTGGGACCTAGAACTTCATGCAGCTAAAGGATTATTCAATTGAGAGAGTGATGAAAGTCGCAGAATTTATTATCTATACAAAGGCACTCAGGGTTAAAACTGAAAGTCTCTGAAAGACTTACTAGAAAATATCCTCCAGTAAAATAAAATGAGTCCAGAAGTAGATGTAATAAGCAGTGGTACATAAAGACTAGTAGAACTTATTTTTAATTTTAAATAAGTATGTTTTTAGTTTTTATTTTTAAAGATTTTATTTATTTATTTGACAGAGAGAGACAGCCAGAGAGAGACAGCCAGTGAGAGAGGGAACACAGCAGGGGGAGTGGGAGAGGAAGAAGTAGGCTCCCAGCAGAGGAGCCTGATGTGGGGCTCGATCCCAGAACGCCAGGATCACGCCCTGAGCCGAAGGCAGATGCTTAATGACTGAGCCACCCAGGCGCCCCTAAATAAGTATGTTTTTAATCAGTATATTTAGCAGTGTATTTAATAAATGGATTCTCTGCCCGTTCCAATGTAATTTGGTTCTTTCATGTGGATAGAGAAAAGATATGAGCCAATGTAGTATGAAGAACAACTGAGTATTGATGTTTGTTTTTTTATGACATAAAAATATAAAAAGGAAAGTTAACTAGTACTCTTGACAGTTCTTGAGATGACTACCTTTAATATTTGTAACCATTTTTTCCCAATATTTCATGTGTAATTTTAAATAACTGAGATGTATGTTATTCATGCAGTATAAATATATATTTCAGTTACCGCTTGGGGAAAAAAATCCAAAACTTGTCAGCATGTGATGTCAGAGGGAGAGATGAGGGAAAGAAAAAGGAAATAAAAGCATATTAAGTCTCTTTTTTAGAAAGACAATATAGGGACTGGTTAAATGTTGATGTTGATTATAAAGTGCAGATTAAATTATGTGTTTTTTAAAAGTTAAGAATAACTGCTAGGAAAAAAATACTAGAAGAATAGTAATATTCTAGAATACAACTATATTAAAGAAGTTTAAAAGGTAAAAGATGTGTATGTAATATTATACCAATAATGAGGCGAAACGCGTAATTTACTAAGAAAATTTAAATTATAAAAACTGGCACAACGTAAGTAGAATACCTGATTAGACCATCATCCACTGAACATGTTAAAATCAAAATTAGGGGTGCCTGGCTGGCTCAGTTGGTAGAGTATGCGATTCTTGATCTCTGGGTCATGAGTTTGAGCCCCACATTGGGCATAAAGATTACTAAAAATAAAAAAAAAAGTCAAAAACGTATGCTCTGACCCTCGAATGTGCTAAGTCCTAATTCCCTTATAGGTAATGTCTACCATACTTTTAAGGAACATGGAATTTCCAACTTATACAAACTGTTCTAGAGAATATGAAAAGATGGAAAGCTACTAAATATATTTTATGATTCATATAAAGCACTAAAATCACATCTGACTAATGTTAGCAAATTGTAGGACACTCTCATTTATGTACAAAAATTGATAGCTTATCTAGAGACTTACATGACCCATTATAAAGTATAACAAGGAAAAATATGCCATTTTTCATAGGCACAAAAACAACAAAATAGCTGGGGATATAACCAATTCATATTTTAAAATCCATGGAAAAATAGAAAATGGTACTGAAGGACCTAAAAAATGCTTTAGTATATGGAAAGATATATCATATTTATAGATGCATAAACAATACTTCTGACCATAGATTCTCACCCTACTAATTATCAATTCAATTAATCCCCAATAAAATCCCAATACAATTTTTCACAGCAGTTGAAGATTTAATTCTAAAATTCATGTGCTATAGTAAATGCAAAATGGTAGCCAAGACAATATTTAAAAATAAAAGATGGGGTATTTCCTACATGATATTAAAACATATTATAAAATGTAGTAATTAAAACTGTGTGGAATTGGCTAAAGAAAGACAAATACATCAGTGAAATTAAATAGATAATTCAGAGACTGGTCCATGCATACTTGGGAAATTAGGCCGTGACAGATGCAGCATTTCATGTCAATGGAGAAAAGACTGATTATTCAATATATACTTTCCAGGCAATTGTGTCATCATTTAAAAAAAATTATATTCTTCCTTACGGCAATTGTAATATTAACTTCTGGGTGAATTAAATAACTAAATATAAAAGACAACACAATGAAAATAATAGAAGAATGTATAAATGATTATGTTTACATCCTTGAAACAGGGAAGAGCTTGTGACAAGACACCAAAAAGTTTGGCTGTATCAAATGTTAGGAATTCTCATTGATGAAATGCATCACTGATAGAACAAAAAGATGAGGACGTTCAGGCAGAAAATATTTGCAATGTAATGATTAGGGGTTTTCATCAGGTATATACAAAGAATTTCTACAAATAAATAAGAAAAAGGCATGCAGTGCAATACAAATTAGCAAATGAAAGGAGCAGGTTGTAGAAGAGAAAATATAAATGGTTAATGCAGGTAGGAAAGCTCATGTTGTCTTCCAGGAAAGCAAATAAGGCAGTCCACTGCAAATTCTACCTATGTAATTAAACATTCTTATTTTTAAAAAAGCAAAAACATGTATTTGGGCTTTAGATTTAAATCTCGTCACTTAATGATGTTTTCTTGGACAAATTCTTCTTTTCTTCTGTCCAAATAAGTTGAAAATCATAGGGTCATTTTAAAGGTTAAATAAGATTAGATATGTAGATAGTATATAACAAGTGTTTGATAATCATTATGTAGTGTTACTTGTTACTGTGCTAGGAATATGACATAAAGCCGCCAACACCCAAAGACACTGGTGATTATCACTTTAGTTATTAGGAGACAGTAATGAATAGCTGGTTGTTCTATGATTCAGCGCTAACTTTTCTTTTTTTTCCAGCTTCTACCATTTTATGGGGCAAAGATGATGATGTTGCTAGCCTATAGTAATTTGTCTACAATAAAGTCTTGTTTCCCTGAAGGCTGCTTATCTCTTACAAGAGAGGTTGATTGCATTGACGGCCCAAATAATGGTCTCCCAGTATCCACACCCTTAATGATGTGAGTTTGAAACTCCTCCCATTAAGAGGTGGAGTCTATTTTCCCATCCCTTGATTATGAAATAACCTTCTGATTTGTTTGGACAATAGCATATAGGGGAAGCAACAGTGGACCAGTTCCAAACCTATATTTTCAAGAGATATCACATATATCCTCTTTCTCAAAACCTGGATTCCACCACCACTAAGAACAGGCCTGGGCTAGCCTAATGAGGGACCACGTGAGAAGAGCTGAGACCCTCCAGTTTCTAGCCAATTGATGCTTGATTTTGCAAAAAGTCTGGGCTAGCCTAATGAGGGACCCTGTGGAGAAAAGCAGAGATCCTCCAGTTTCTAGCCAGTTGATGCTTGATTTTACAATTGGTGCTTACCCAACCTTCTGCTGACTGACCAAAGATTCATGAGTGAGTCTCTCTGGAACTAGAAGAATGTCCTAGCTGCCTACTGCTTGAGCAGTAATAAACAGTTAGCTATGCAGTGATAACAAATTAATTCACCTTGTCTATAAGATATACTGGACTTCCACACATTTGCTTTTTCTTGAAAAAACATGTTCTGTTTCCCCATCTCCCCATTTCTCTCTTGTAATTTCTTCATTAACAATAAATATTTAAGTGAGTTGCATAAAAATTCTAACAAAGTAGGGGATTAAATGATACTCTCTAAATTTTGATAAAACTAGCACCATCACTTTGGACCAACTTTTGGTGGGCCTTTTTGAGTTCATGAGAAAAGGTTTGCACCTTTTCCATGTGTGTTTGTGTTATTATTGTTGTTCAAGGAGAGTATAAATGTACAAATAACCGGACAAAGTATGCATTTTTTTTTTTAAATATCAGCCTTAAAAAAAACAAAAAGAAAATAAATAATCCTTTGACTTACGCTCTTTCCTTTAGGAATTGTTTTGATTTCCACCTGGGATGTTCTCCACAATTTCAGTTGGAATTGGTTTTAGTTGTATTCCCACAACATTTAACTCTTAGACCAGTATGTGACTGAGCATCTTCCACTTTAATTGATCTAATTTGCACACATAATTCTGATGGAATTATTCATTGTAAAGTGCACCTTTGGGCCTTCCAGAATTCTGCCTTTTTTCTCTGAATCCATTGCATTAATTTACCTGCAAATTCTTCCTTTCTCTAGAGGCTTCTCTTGGTTATGTAAATACTTTTGTACAGATTTCCCATTACAAACTGTTCTGAAACACTGTTCTCTCATTTTTTTCCTGCTTAGATTTGGACATAGGCCTTGGAAGCTTCATGGTTGCAGTTCTCAATGATCTTTTTCTGGTAAATCAGAAATATTTGTCATAGATCTGATTCATTAATAGCATGATTATTATAATAAACATTAAAATGTGGATAGAGAGTTCTAGCCCTCTAAGATCCTAATTTCACTTCCAACATAATTTAATCTTTAGTTTTTTGAAGGTACATTAGTGATAAAGATACATATTTTTCAAGGTAATTTTACCCTGATATATTTACCATAAATTAAAGTTAGAGTAATAACCGAAGATTGTTGAGTAGAGGAAAGAGTTGTGATGGCAACACAATTTCATTATTTTAATTCTGTGTGGCATCAGTATCTTGTCTCTAGTAGCTCTAAGATATTTGAATTGTGATCTTATAGCAGTGTTGTAAATAGGCTGAAGTATGTGGAGACCAGCAACTACATTCAGCCTATTAGTCATTATAGTTCACTTTACTATTACATTATCCTGTAATTCTTTGTTCTCATGTTTCTGTCCTTCATGGACTGGATGCTCTCAGAGGACAGGGCTTTGCCTGAAATACAATAGATAATTCAGTTAATTATTTAAGGAAACAGAGAAGGAAGAAAGGAAGGAAGGGAGGGACAAAGGGAGAGAAGAATTCAGCACATATGCACATATATAACTGGGACTATAAGAAAACAATGAAAAAATAATCGTATTGCAGATATTGCAGCTGGACTTAAGATCAGAAGCTTATATATATGAACGGAGAGGCCCAATCTTGGTATAGCATGCTGCAGACACCACTCTGAGTCTTGTGCTACAAGTTTTGTAGGCTGAGGGTAGTTTCGCAGGCAGGCAGAAAGGAGGGAGGAGTAAGTTGTCACATTTAACTGTGTAATAGCAATCGTACCCATACCTCAGGCTCCTTTTGACCCATGATGTTTAAGTCCACTTTTCCTCTCTGGTGGGAAAAGAAGGGAGGAGATAGCTCAACTCTCATCTTCCCTTCCCTCTCGCCTTGCTGCCTTCTTTCTCCCCGCCCTCCTCTTTTTCTTCCTTTCCTTCCTGCTTGAAAAACTCTGGAAAAAGTCTCAGGATAGACAGTTCTACCTTTTATGTTACATATACTGACTATATGCTCGAAAAACTAGTAATTTGGTTCATATTACAGAATTACCATGATTTTATATAGATTTAATGATACTTGAATGCTTATGATCGATTGATTTAAGCAGTTTCTGATCCATGAAGAAAACATCCCAAAACATCATTTATGCTTAGAGAATGGACCTGTATTGAATAAATAGGAAACAGTATAAATTGGTGAATTGTCCTCATAGTGCCTTTTGATCTATATTGGATTATGTCTTGAAATATTAATATTCTGGCTGACAATGCAGTGTGACTCATAGGCTGAATTGAATATGGATGAGTTTTATTAAGGAGCTGAATGATTTGCAGCAAATAAACAGCATCATAAATGTTGGTGCTTGTTTCTGGGACAGATGTAATCATCAGGAAGAGATAAAGCCAATGTGTGTATTAGGAAGGAGGTAGTTTGAGGTATTGCTGGGTAGTGGCTCTTTTTAATTTACTTGATCATATGACATCATACTCTAAAATCAGGATAAATATCTAAAAGAAAAGTCTCATGACCCCAACCTTTACTGGTTTGAACACAAATGGCATGTTAAAATGCATTATCTTACTGTCTGTCACAAAGAAAACTCATGATAATTCTTCCCATATGGTGCTGTGCATTTAATTCTCTTTAACAGAGCCACCTGAGTATGTATAGTCAGTGATGGAAATGGAAGCTATTTACTTTGATGGCATTACTCCTGAATCATTTATCACTGCCAATACTCCACAAAACTGCTGGGACCAGATCCTGTTGATAAGTTATTACATTCTGAACCTACTACCTTATTTCTAGCATGCAATAAAAATGATCTCAGTATCTGTAACTTTAATATTAGTTTTCTTCTCTGTTGGTAATGGTTATCTTTAATGTTTACTACATAGAATGATGATTGTAATAAGCCAGAGGCACTCATCTTCTGCTCTGACCTTCTTATCATCCATACACCTTTGCTGCCCTGCAGCTCTGCTACCCTACCTGGGGACCTCAAAATGCTCAAAGAGTGCCTTTACTTTCTTAGTTGTTAACTTCCTTCCAACCTCTCCCACACCTCTGACTGCTTTCACTACCCCCTCCAGAAATCTAACCAGGATCTAGGCCTGTCTTGACCACCTTTATCTATAAGGTGACGACTATAGCATGGAACTGAAGGGAATCAGAGGGCCAGCAGTCATATTCCAATGGCTTAACATTGGAATGAGTGATTTAGATTATGTGGCCTCAGATCATAATGCTAATTCTAACCAAACATGTTAGAAAATCTTAGTTTTGTCAAACTGTTTTCTCTCTGCTCTCCTGTCTTCTCCTCTGTTCTATTTTCAATCTACAAAACTTATAATTTTTCCATAGGAAAAAAAGAATATTTTTTGAGATCCTCTCTCCCTGTAGCATCAAGTTGTTCCCTCAGATTTAATATCCACAGTTATTTTAGCTCTAAATCATCTCTGCCAATAGTAAAAGAGCAGGTAATTGAGAAGTTTCAAAATTTTAGTTGGAGAACATGTGCAAAGGATTCTATTTCTGATAGCTAGAAACTAGTAGGGTAGTTACTATTACCTGTAATTTTGTAATACAAAATGTCTATTTTGTATTTGTATTTCCCTCTATTATCGAGGGAATGATTTCTTTTCTTTCTTTTCTTTTCTTTTTTTTTTTTTTGAGGTTAAAAAATGCTGCCTAGTAGCGTGCCAGGGTCTGCGAGCTGTATATTAGATATAAGCTATAATTTATTCCTTTAGGAGCTGAAAAAAAATTAAAGATAGGATTCGTCTGCATCTGTTGCACATTTTAAACACATACTAATTGAACCCAGTGGTTGCTAAGTGTCACAGAAATATTTATTGTGTTTACCTGCTTGTGGGATTGCTAGGGGCAGCGAGCTGAGGATAAACCCTTAAGTCTGAGAGACAGAGAAGTAATTACCTGTTTGCCTCAAAAGTATATGGAATAAATATGTGTGGAGTTATTATACTGTCTCAAAGTAATTTTGTTTTCTGATTGACGGGTGTATGATGAAAGAATTAAAATCCAAGGTGGAACCGAAGAAAAGTATGTAGGAAATGCCATTTCCCCAGGCTCACTACATTGTGTTGAAAGGAAAGGTGGGTCTGACTGCCAGTAATAGTCTTAAAAAACAAAATAACCAAACAAGTGGGAATGGGGTGGTGGCCTCACATAGGCTTGAGACTATTCGGTTATATGGGATGATTTAACTAATGATGATTATGATGCTGCCAGAGGCTGCTTATTAGATGCTTATTCCATACCAGGCCCTACTAACTCATGTCATCTTGAAAATAACTCTATTGGTAAATTAGTATTCACCACTTTTTTTTTTAAATCATCTCTATTTAACCAATGCAGAAATTGGGATATATAAGATTAATCCAGGCCCCTGGAGCTAGTATTTGAAATAGTCATTCTGACTGGCAAGCCCATATTTTTCAGTACTGTGATGTACTGCTTCTATAGCAAGAAATTGAGAGTAAGTACAGAAACAAAGAAAACCCCTTTAACCGTATGAGTTAATCAGTTGCCTTCTTTTTCTAATTGAAAATGGTATTCTTGAGCTTGATCATCCACTTCATCTTGATTAATTTTCAGATGTTTGCAAAATCCATATCCATTTTACCACCATTAAGCATAATCTGAAAGAAGTCCTATAAGCAGTAAAGGAAATTCCAAAAGAGCAGCTCCAAAGGTGTTTAAAGCATTTGTAGAGATGAGAGGTACCCCCAAGGTGACAGTTTTGAGGACGAATGTTTTGGGTTTTTTGTTTACATCTAATATATTGTTGTAAAAAAATCAGTCATATTGTCTTATTAACATGACTTTTCGTGAAATTGTATATATAATCACCAAGGAAAAGCTACGTATGTATTTAAAAGTAAACTAAATACACTAAAAATTTAAATATGAAAAGTAAACACTAAAAGAAGAAAATAGAGGTAACAGCTAATAGAATAGTCTTTGAGGTCTTCGTTTAGAGAGGCAGTGCTTTCAAAAAATATTTGAAAAAAACCACAAGCTTGTGGGGGTTGAGAATTGGTAAGTTGGATTACATTAATATTAATTAAATGTTCCACGGACATCCTTGTTAAAGTTAGCAGACAGGTGAGGTGACAGGCTAACAGAAGACATTTTCAATGTCTAAAACTTACAAGGATTTCATTTTAAAATATGTGAGGGATTTCTTCAAATCTTCTAGTAAAAGACAACCCAAAAGAAATAAAGAGATAAAGGACATAAATAGGCACTTGAAAGAAGGGGAGATCCAGGTGGCTAGTGTGTGTGTGTGTGTGTGTGTGTGTGTGTGTGAAGAAATTTCCTAACTCTTAACAGAAATTCAAAATGTCATGATCTACTTTTCCATGACCATCACCTTAAGAAAAACCTGGACAGTTTGAAAACATGGGCAGTGCTTTAGACAAGGATATGAGGAAGCAAGGACCCTTATTCAGGGTTGGAAGAATGAACTGGCACAGACATTCTGAAGGGCAGTCCAGATGTGCTGATCTCTATCAGTCAGCCATTGCTGCATTGTAATCCACTACAGAACCTGAGGGACCTACAACAGTTTTTCTTTATGTGATGGAGTGGGTGCTGGAGCAGCTCTGCTGATCTCCACTGGGCTCTTGTGAATCTGCCTTTGTGAGTCAACTTATCAAGGCCCGGCATGGCTGGTATCTGTTTGAAGTTGAAGGTTTTTAGTCTGGGCTGTCACTATGGGTTGAACTGAGGTCTTCCCCAAATTTCTTTCATCCTTCTTAGATCATCAGACCAGATGGGGCATGTTTTCATCATGGCAATGGTGGAGGCACAAAAGGGCAAGTGGAAGCTTCGAAGGAGTCTTTATGGCTGGGCTTGAATTGGAACTGGCACACTGTCACTTTTGCCCACAGTCTCTTGCCAAAGCAAGTCAGGTGATCGTACGTACATTCCACTTTAAGTGACAGAATCTGTTAAGTTACAAGAAAAAGGGTGTGGACACAGGGAGGAGCAAAGAATTGGGACCAATGAGCCAGTAATTCCGTTTACCACAATGCCTTATGACTGAGCTGCAGTATTTCTTGATATCTATTTCAGATCAACTCCCCTCCTCCATGTCTACAAGGAAATAAATATAACAAAAATTATTGCAGTACTGTTTAAGTAGTAAAGGCAAGTAGTTTAGAAAACCCTTGCAGAAGGAGTGAATAACTAAAATATGGTATATGCCATCGATGGAATACAATACGACAGTCAGAAATAATTAATTAGATTTAAATATAGTAGCATGAACAGATCTCAGTAACTTAATGTTGATTTTATTTTTTTATTTTTTATGTTGATTTTAAAAAGCAATAAACAGTATGAAAGTCATTATATAATGTGTTATATAACCTTCATCCATATAATAACACTGTATATTTTAAAGGTACACATATACCTGTTAACATTTGTTAAATAAATAAGAATGTGTGCCAAAAGGAAGCAAAGAATAGAATTGAGTATGGGGAATTAAGGCAGAGGAAAAAATTAACAAAATAAAACAAAAATGGGGGCTTTGCAATACACTGAGAATTTAATCAAATCGATTTTGTGCCCCTGTGATTTTTAAACATAAAAAATTTTATAACAAAAGACTTTAAAGAAGAGAGTAAGATGAGCATAGCATATTTTGGAAGATTTGTAAGGAAAGTTTTAAGCAGAGTTTTGGAGTTAACAGACATTCTGGTTTGAGAAAGGACGTTCCAGGGAGGAACATGTTATGGTCAAGGCAGGGACAAGAGAAGGATGTGTGAAAATTGTATGGGGCTTCTTCTGGCAGAAATTTAATGAAAGCTTGACAGGGTGTAACAATAGATGAAAGCGTATGGCAGAGTTTCTTGTAATCTGTCACTGGGGCTTTGTTTTGATCTTTCCATACTTTTGGAGGCCTTTGAAAGCACCTGGAAACAATTAAGTGGAGCCTGATAAAAATGAACCTTCTGGAAGAGAAGTTCTTGAACACTTGTATGCTATACCACTATCCTCCAGAAATCACAGCTGTCAGAGGTTCTGTGACACTTTTTTGTTCTGAGACACTGATAATAAGAGAAGTCTTCCAAGAGTATTAGGAATTATTCTGCCCCTGGCATATAAAAAACAAACAAACTGACAACCAACAACAAGAAATACAATAAAACAAGACTTTCTGTTGGTGTTGCAGGGGACGATATCAACTGTTTAGCCCACATCAGGAGAAATATTGAGGAGCAGGAATTGGAAATAAACTCTGGGTGGCTCTCTATTTTATTATCTCAGGGTTACCTAGCATAGCCTCTAGAAATATTAACACCTTTCCTTTAAAGTATAACCTTCCTCATTGGAAACATATTCTGGTTTAAAAACAAAATGTACTTTTAGTCTCTGTTGAAGAAACTGTAAATCGGCAGGGAAAATTATGAAGGGTAATTTGACAATTTCTATTGTTTTAAAATGTCAATATTTTTTAACTCCGTAATCTAGCCTTTTTTTTTTTTTAAGATTTTATTTATTTATTTGACAGAGAGACAGCCAGCGAGAGAGGGAACACAAGCAGGGGAGTGGGAGAGGAAGAAGCAGGCTCTCAGTGGAGGAGCCTGATGTGGGGCTCAATCCCAGAATGCCGGGATCACGCCCTGAGCCGAAGGCAGATGCTTAATGACTGTGCTACCCAGGCGCCCCAGTAATCTAGCCTTTAAGAATTTTCTAATTCTAATTTCTTTTTTTTTTTTTTTAAAGAATTTCATTTATTTGACAGAGACACAGCGAGAACACAAGCAGGGAACACAAGCAGGGGACGTGGGAGAGGGAGAAGCAGGCTTCCCGCTGAGCAGGGAGCCCGATGCGGGGCTTGATCCCAGGACCCTGGGATCGTTACCTGAGCCGAAGGCAGACGCTTAACAGCTGAGCCACCCAGGCGCCCCCTAATTCTAATTTCTAAAGAAATAATTAAATATGCACAAAAACGTGCATAAAAACCATATTATAATACAAAAAATGAAAACTAAATGAGCAAGAACAAAGAAAGGATTAGGAACTTTTGTATGATGGAATGTATTAAGTCATGAAAAAACATCTCTAAAAAATAGTAACATGGGAGAAACACTTCAAATATATTGACAGGTATAAGTATATACCAAAATTGAGAAAAATATACTTAATATTTATAGTGTTTATCTCTGAGTGTGAAACTACATACAAAATAATTTCTTGTTTCTTTCCCAGATTCTCTTAAGCAATTATTTGCCTCTTTTATAAGACAAAATAAGTAATACATGTTATTTATAAAACTGCACTGAATAAATAAGTTAAATGTCATTGAAACTGGTCATTCAAATAACTCATAATCATTCTTTTTATTTGTTAAAATATATGTTTGAGTTCCTCCAGGCAGTCTTTAAGAATGGAAATTTTAGACATACATCTGTATTTTGGAAATTCTCCAGGAATATTCCAGGTACATATGCTACCTGGACAGAAAGGATTTGATTAAATGGAAATGGCCAAATTAGAAGTGTATTTTACATCCTTCAAGAATTAAAGAAAATTGGGGCACCTGGGTGGCTCAGTTGGTTAAGTGTCTGCCTTTCACTCAGGTCATGATCCCAGGGTCCTGGGATTGAGCCCACATGGGCTCTCTGCTCACCGGGAGCCTGCGTCTCCCTCTCACACTCCCCCCTGCTTATACGTGCTCTCTCTCTCTGTCAAATAAATAAATAAAATATTTTAAAAAAAGAATTAAAAAAAAATGAAAAGGCAACAAAAGCCATTTTTTCAAAAGGGTGTTTATTCTAGTTCATACACCAGGCATCAGGATGGATTCACATTCTCATACACTGCTCACAGTATCCAGGGCACTTCACAAGCACCAGGCACGCGTTGTGGTGTTTTTAATAATAGCAAAAGGAAGAAGAAACTCCGGCCGGAAATTAAGAGGAGAATTTAAAGAAATAAATAAAGGCTATGAAGGCGATGACCATAACCTAAACCTATTAAATGATGGTCATTTCCTGTTTTATCTTTCCCCAGGGTTTTTTTTTGGTTTTTTTGGTTTTTTTTTTTAAATAACGTGTCCCCAACAACAGTTACTATTACAGTCATCTACATAGTCACCTGCAGAATTTCTGATTAGCAGAGATCAGAGTATATTTTCATTTGCAGGAACCAATCCTTTAATCCTCCAAATAGTAAAATGAGCCACAAAGTAGGACGGACCGCAAACACAAACAGTGTTGATTTTTCTTGCTTAAATGACAAATAGCAGTGGTCATCTAGTGTGATTTCATCAGATAGTTCTGGAAGGCTCAAAACTGCAGTTGGATCATTAAGGTACTCACAAAGGAATGAATTTCTGTCCTGCATGTTCTTTCCCTTGCATTCAGCGTTTCCAGGGCCAAATGTGCACGTTGCTGGGTTCCTCGGAGTATAGGGAAATGATAGAACTTAGTCCCATAGTTTGCTCCATCAACACCATGTGCCTACTGCTTCCAAGATTGAGAATGCACCCTGTGCCCCTTCCTGGGAAGTTTGCCTCAGGAAGTGACCTCACGTTAAAGTACCAACAGATCCAATCCAATTGATACTCCCTAATCCCAAACAAAAGGAAGAATGTTTCTCCTCACTCTTAGTTGGAAATTACCAGCCAGAGATCATGTGAGGATGATTGCTTCATATCTGTCAGAAGAAACGAAAAATTATATCATTCCTTATGATGGGAATATTTGAATTGAATTTTCACACGTTTCCCAAATTGCAAGACTTGCTGCCACAGAAGAAACACTTGCTAATTTACTGAGGGGTCAGAGGCCTGGAATGCACAATGACCTGTTCAAACTGGAAGCAGACATTAAGGATGGTGTTTCAAGTAAGTACCAATTCAGACTAGAAGGCATTAAATTGTACATCATAGAAGCCATTAAAAAATCATATGGAAACCTAATAAATATAAGATGGGTCAGGACTGACTCTGAGGTCTGAAAACCAAATGAGAATTAGCAATGGCACCTGCAATTTGTTTTTCTATTTTAGTAAATGGGAATGGAATCACTATACTTGGGTGAGTAGAGCAAACATTCTCTGAAATGCCATCCTCATTTTTTCCCTGGTATTGCATTGGCATACTTTTAGCTTTTACTTCTAGAGTTAAGTTTGAAGATCATCCAGGGTAAAAAGTTGAAATGAATTAAGTTTTGACAAAAAAGCAGCTAGAGGAGGAAGAGAATTGCCCTGAACAAGAAAAATAATCAAAGTCACAGGGGATGGAACAGGATCTGTTTTCTATCTCTAATGGAAACAGATAAAGAGAAAAGAATTTAACTGGCAATCAGAAGGTTTAATTTAGATATCTTGAAGATTTTACAGGTTTTCCTGCTGCTGATAGTCACTACTTTTTAATAAGAGCTAAATTCTTTAGATGCATCATAGATGTAAATTTCAACATCACAAATTCAAGTGTGCAGAAAATGTGATTTTCTTGATTGTCATAATTGTACGCTTTCTGATCTGAGCTCCCAGCCTGCCTCATATAGGAAACTTAATAGAGTCATTTCTGATCTTTTTTTCTCTTTTTAATACAGTGGGGTTTTTTTGTTTGTTTTTTGGTCTATTCATACCTAGAGGGTCAGAAACCCTGTAGTTCAGTCTTTCTTCCAGGTGTTCTGTCCCTTCTGTCACCCAAAGGCTTACAGGGACAAGAGCAGGGGAAGACTGGCATGCTCTGCGTCCTTCCTTTGCTCCAAACAACTCCTCCCCTTTTACCTGGGGACCGGCTGGGTTTTGGCTTCCTGGGGTATCTCCCTCTCTGTGCATGGCTGAGCTCTCTACCTCACAGCCCATCTGCAGTGTCCCAGATTCAGAAAACTGAGAAACACTCTGCTGGTCCTGGAATATTTCCTGAACTGTTCTCAATTCATGCTTCTTTTCTTGCAGGCACTTTCCTACATTTAATTTTATTCAAATCCCATCCATTCTTTAAAGCCCCAAATATTTCTCCCTGATCTCCTCACCTGAAGGGATTTTTCTTTTTTGAATTCACAGTCTGTTCCTCTCCTCTGGCCTTTATCACCTTTCGTTGAAACAAACATCCAGCTGGCAAACACTCGTACAGGTGGACCTATTGTTGACTGTTGGCATCTATACGATTGGGAGGATGTCTATTTTGATTGGCTCTTGGCCATGTCCTACTGGTTTTTGTTTTGTTTCATTTTTGCATTTTTAATTCCACCTCTGCCTTCTGCCCTAGATTATAATAAATTATATCCATGCTTTCTATTTGGTAGCTATTTCAATGCCTTGCACATAGTAGGCAATCAGAAATATTAATTAAATGAATTTT
Source organism: Ursus maritimus (assembly GCF_017311325.1). NCBI lineage: Eukaryota > Metazoa > Chordata > Mammalia > Carnivora > Ursidae > Ursus > Ursus maritimus. The sequence continues at coordinate 68,179,472 of NW_024425563.1, read as the reverse complement.
CAGGTAAAACTAGACTAGGCTACAACATTTTCTTTGGTGTAAGGATGAAAAAGACAGGAGGCATCTTTCATCATTGGCATATAAATACAATTTACTTGCCAGCATTACTCTTTTCTGTCTACTCCCTGATGCCTACTCAAAGTCTCATAATTTTTAATTTGAGAAAAGAACCAGTGGGGTACTTTAGTTTTAATTTGTGGAGAAAAAAAGAAAATAAAATTATTCAAACTTTGCTCTTCTACCACTGACAGTTAATAATATCACTGTCATCACACTGAGCATTTTTAAAATGCGTTTGAGAAATTCATCTTTTCCCTGATTTAACATTTTAACATTTTAATTTCAATTCCCTCTCAGGAGGATTAAAACTCAGCAGCACTTTGTCACTTTTGGGCTCCTCTTTTACTTTGATATAAAAACAGAAATAGTAAATACAGTTTAAGAATACTTGTAATTCACAAGGACCAGATCCTGAGACCTTTATAAAATTTTAGATTATTATACATGATCATTGTACAAAGACTTGGCTTTATTTTCAGAACTATTAAGTGAAAATAAAATAATATTAAAAAGAGCCCCTCCCTCACTGTTATAGATACTGAAAGACTTTTTTTTTTTTTTTAACTTTAGAACATTTGGTTTGTGAGAATAGAGAACAACAAAAAGCTGTTGAGATGTAGATGTTGATTGGAGGGTTTACTCACTTCCTAGCTAAGAGATTGGTGTTTATACCAGCTTTCTAGACTATAGATTCCATTTCCTGTCCCATGAAATCATTTGCAAATTGTTGAAACTATGAATGTTAAATCCAGAAATGTCAGAGTCCTGCTGTTAAGGCTGTCACCAACTTAGCTCTAAGTTAGGAGTTCTCCATGTTTATATGGTCATAGCTACTACCACCACTCCAGTTTCCCTAATGACCCTCAAAACTCCTGAAGGAGCTGCCAACTCCTATGTCATCCTCAGTCTCCTAGAGCCTAGTGTTCAGAGGAGTTCGGAACTTGGAGTTTAGGATTTGATGAGATCCAGACAGCTCAATGTCTGGAAGGGGCTGGGCTGTGGATTCAGGTTTATTATAGTCGTGATTCTCAGAACATGGGCCAGAGTCAAATGCAGATTCTTATTCCTAATACCTGACCTACTGGACTAGACTCTCTAGTGGGTCAGCCTGGGAATTTGCATCTTAAACTCCCTACTCATATGACTTTTTTTAATTGAAAAAAAGTCACAATGTTAGGGGCACCTGAACGGCTCAGTCGGATAAGCGTCTGCCTTCAGCTCAGATCATGATCTTAAGAGTCCCGGGTTCAAGCCCCAAGTTGGGCTCCCTGATCAGCAGGGAGCCCGCTTCTCCCTCTCTCTCTCCCTCTGCTGGTGTGCTCGCTCTTTTCTTTCTTTCTTTCTTTCTTTCTTTCTTTCTTTCTTTCTTTCTTTCTTTCTTTTTCTTTCTTCCTTCCTTCCTTCCTTCTTTCCTTCCTTCCTTCCTTCCTTCCTTCCTTCCTTCCTTCCTTTCTTTTTCTTTCTTCCTTTCATACTCTCTCTCTCTCTCAAATAAAGTCCTTGAAAAAAAAAGTCACAGTGTTAGAGATAGCATGTAAATTTCAGATTACCCACAGTCCCAGAAAAAGGAGCTCCCAACATAAATAGGTCTACTGACAATTTCAGTCAAAGAAACCAAGGTTACCTTCCTAAGTAGTGCCTCACCTGAGTAAAAACCCATGGCATTGTAAACCTGCTTGTAGAACAGAATTAAATTTCTAATAATCTCAGTACAATTCACCAGCATTTTTGAGGAATATTTAAATGATTTTTTTTGTCTCTCAAAATCCCAAGGAAAGAAGCCCATTCATCTGTTGTTGAACTAGAAACTGGTAAATCTGGATGACCCAGATGATTATGCATTCATGATGAGGTCTGAGAAGGGGGTGCCTTTGCTCAATTCTGTCAGGTTAAAATTATTCGGATAACTTCTACACAAACAGCACATCTGTATGAACATTCCAGCTTTATTTATTGTCAGTAGCCTTGAATGATGATTGCAATAAAAACATATACAGCTATCCGAAACCAAATGGAAGAGACTACCGTTTCTCACTTAGCGCTGAAAGATTCTATTTTAGAGAGGATTTGAAATCTTTTGTTTTTCAAGTAGAATATTATAAACATCACTCAGAGCATTTCATTATTCCATTTTGTGCAACTAATCGTTTCTTCAAGTTAGTTAGGTGATTGCTAGCAATTAATTAGTAAGGTTAACATTGTTCTTATTGATCAGCCTGACAGCAGTGATTGACAACATTAATATAATTGCTTTATTTCTCAGAAAACCTTAGCATGAGAACCTAATAGTAGTGAGAAACATTTGGGAGATAAAGAAAAATAGATTATATGCTTTAGATTGAGCCAATTACCTTAACATGCTGGCAGGGCTTTGATAACTGTATTAAGGGCTAAGGCTTCCTACCCTTAGGCATTCAACAGCTTATTTTCTGTCCTTTCCCTATACCTTGGTTGACAGTGAATCTCCACAGGGGACAGAGAAGAAGTTGGTCTATGATCTGACATAGAACTGTGCATTACTATTTCAATTATAATCATGATGAGAAGATAAAGGAATGGTTTGTAACCAGAGTTTGAAAATTCGAAGTTCAATGGCTATGCTTAATAACTTTTCTTATGAAATAAGAGATCGACAGGGAAGACAGCTTTGCTCCACTTTCTACCTCTCTAAAGTTCCAGTAAAGTTATATATATTCCCTCCTAGTTGTCATTCAGATATGGAAGTAATATTGGTGATGTTCCAGAATGATTCTGGATCTGGCTACAGTATTTTTCCCTTAAGTCATCCTTGTTCAAGGGTTGCTAGGAAGAAAAGGTAAAACCTAAGGATTAGGGCCATCTTGTGACTGATCCAGAGTTCCATTGTTTTCCCTAGGAATTTAATAGAAACCTCCAGTCCTTTGTTGCTTGACGTACTCCTGCAAAATGACTAGTTTTTTATTGTACTCAACCTATCCTTCAGAATGACAGTGTTAAACCTTCATAATTACCATAGCTATCGGAAATTTTAAAGATAGTTTTTCTTCTTGTTAAAATGATTAGGGAAATAAGTATAGGTTTTGTTTGGATATTTGCTCAGGATGTTGTAGCTACTCTAAAAGATGTTCAAATACATGTTTCAACTTACAACAAACATAAAATTGTAGCTCCCTTTCATTAGAATTACCACATACTGAGAACATTCTGTATTCTAAATACCTTTAAGGTAAATTGAGTACATTATTTTCAGTTCTTACAGCAATATGACAAATTGTAGCCCCAGTTTGACAGATGAGGAAACTAATAGAATAAAGGATGAGTACAAGGTCAGGCAGGTAATAAGGGACAAAATTTAGATTTATCCAGTTCCACAGCCTGTGTCCTTTTTTCTGTAGCAGACTTCCACTTTGTGGAAGCCCTTAGGTTTCATTTAACCTTCCTACATTCATAGGTGTGATTGTTTCATTTATTGTGCTCTAACAGAGATTGAGAGGGTCACTTTTGTGGTGGTGCTATCAAAAAGAAAATATAGTGGTTGAGATTTTAGGTCTATTGTCAGCCTTGCTGGGTCCGAATCTTCGCTCTGACCCTTCCTAGCTGTGTCCTTATGTATATAACTCTGTTTCCTCCTCTTTAAAATGAGGGTAATAAGTGATCTACCTCACAAGGCTGTCGCAAGGAGTAAATGAACTAATGCAGTGCTTCTCAGACTTCAATATGTACACAAATCGCTTGGGAGCATGGTAAACCTGTGGATCCTGGTTCCAAAATCTAGTGTAGAACCTGACATTCTGTGTGCAGGATACATAGAACAGTGAACAGTGGCTGACATGGAATAAGTTTTCGATAAATGTCAGCTGTGATCATTTAATGATTAGATGAGGGAAGGTCCCTTGGAGAAAGTACTACCTTAAATGAATAGTTGAGGGAATGATAATTGAAGAGATCCTACATTGCGCAGGCCAGCCCACCATGCCCGAAGGTCTAAAAGATTCTATCACTACATGGCTAAACATTCAGGTCAGGCCACCTTCTTACTGGAAATTGTATAATTTTGAAAATTCAGTTAGGAGGAATAGGCTGTGATGTAGCTGCCTAAAAAGCAACTCATTTATTGAGCAAATATTTATTAAACTTCTTGTGTTTTAAGTGTAAGAGATTTGGGGTCAATTAATTATGGAATGTATGTCAGGCATTGAACTTGACACTAGGAATATTTGGCCATGCCTTATTTTAAGACATTTTCCTCCACAGGAAATGTAGCGTATACCTCCTAGCACTAGTTGTAAGGTATATGGTTTTGTTTTATGGGGAGTATCTGTCCTTCCCCTGCTTCAGTGCTCCTTTCCACTTCATATCTATGATTTCCAATTTCTTCCCTATACTGTCTCCATTCCAGTCTGTTTATTGTAAATACATCACTCTTCTGGACAATTCCTGAACATACTCACACCCCACACATTTTAATTGGGTACCAATTCATGTATAATGTACAGTTCTTAGCATTCTGTGTGTTGGAAAAAATAGTTACCAGGTAATTAACCATAATTTCATGGTCTGTAGTGTTTTTATGTGACTGCCACAAAATAAAACCTTGTTTGCCTCCATGCCTAGCATATATGCAAGCAAATAAAAGAGAACCTCTAGTCATAAAAATCTACAATCCACCGTAAAGTAAACACTGATAATTTACATCCATGTTTAACTCTATAATATAAAGATGTTAGAAACTCAGCTGAAACAAACTTCCCAAGCAGGCCCTCTGGCTTGATAGATTCCTTTTCATAAAACATATTTAATTTGTATTTTTGTCCACTTTCACTTGTCCTAGATCAGCTTCATCTTTCTGGACATCATTCTTGTATTACTTCTTAGGAGGTAGTAATAATGGTTTAACGTATTATAAATACTGACTTGCTAACATAATCCCTAAGATTTTCTCATTTGCTATGGAACCTTTGGGGATTCCAGCAAGTTTTTAACACATAGTCTGCTAAATGCTCAAAGGAGTAAAACAGAAGACAGTTGTTCTTTTTCCCCCCAGCTTTATGGAGGTATACTTGACAAATAAAAATTGTATATATTTAAAGAATACAACATGATATGTGTGTGTCTGTGTGTGTGTGTATGTGTATATGTATACACACATACACCATTGTAATTTCATGAAATTATCACAATCAAGCTAGTTAACATATCTGTCACCTCACATATTTATGATTTTTGTGTATGTAGTGAAAGCACTTAAGATCAACTCTCTTAGCTAATTTCAAGTATACCATACAGTATTATAATTATTGAAAAATTTTGAGTATAGTTGACACATAATATTACATTAGTTTCCGGTGTACAACATAATGATTCAGCTTCTCTATATGTTTTGCTATGTTTACCACAATTGTAGCTACTGTCTGCCATCATACAATGCTGCTACAATATCATTGACTATATTCTCTGTGCTGTGCCTTTTATTCCCATGACTTACTCATTCCATAACTGGGAGCCTGTATCTCCTACTCGCCTTCACTCATGTTGCCCATCTCTCCACCTCTCTCCCTTCAGCAACCATCAGTTTGTTCTCTGTATTTATAGGTCTGATTCTGATTTTTGTTTGTTCATTTTTTTTAGATTCCACATATGAGTGAAATCATAGTATATTTGTCTTTCTCAGTCTAACTGATCTCAATTAACATAATACATTCTAGCTTCATCCATTTTATTGCAAATGGTACAGGCTCATCCTTTTTAATGGCTATGTAATATTCCATTAAAAGATAGTATTATTAGCTATAGTCACCATGCTGCACGTTAGATCTTCAGACCTTATTCATCCCACATAACAACCTTTGTAACTTTTGACCAACATTTCCTCATTTCTCCCACCCCCAGCTCTTGGCAATCACCATTCTAACCTCTGCTTTCATGAGTTTGGCTTTCTTTTTTTCTTTTTTTTTACCTCGATCCATTTTATTTTTTTATTTTTGTAATTTTAATGCCAGTATAGTTAACATACAGAGTTATGTTAGTTTTAGGTATACAATATAGTGATTCAACAATTCTGTACATTACTCTGTGTTCATCATGGTAAGTGTACTCTTAATCCCCTTTACCTATTTCACCCATCCTCCCACCCACCTTCCCTTTGATAACTATCAGTTTGCTCTCTATAGTTGGGTCTGTTTTTAGTTTGTCCCTTTTTTCATTTGTTTTGTTTCTTAAATTCCATATATGGCTGAAATCATACTGTGTTTGTCATTCTTTGACTTATTTTGTTTAGCATTATACTCTCTAGATCCATCCATGCTGTTGCAAATAGCAAGATTTCATTTTTTTTAATGGATGTGTAATATTCCACTGTATATACCATATCTTCTTTATCCATTCATCCAATGATGGACACTTGGACTACTTCCATAATTTGGCTGTTGTAAATAATGCTGCAATAAACATAGGGATGCATATATCTTTTTGAATTAATGTTTTCATATTCTTTGGGTAAATACCCAGTAGTGGAATTACTGAATCATATGGTAATTCTATTTTTAATTTTTTGAGAAAACTCTATACCATTTTCCACAGTGGCTATACCAGTTCTGCATTCCCACCAACAGTGCACGAAGGCTCCTTTTTCTCCGTTTCTCACCAACACTTGTTATTTCTTATGTTTTTTATTTTAGCCATTCTGACAGATGTGAGGTGATAATCTCTTTGTAGTTTCTTTTTTTTTTTTTTTTTTAAGATTTTATTTATTTATTTGACAGAGAGAGAGACAGCCAGTGAGAGAGGGAACACAAGCAGGGGGAGTGGGAGAGGAAGAAGCAGGCTTCCAGCAGAGGAGCCTGATGCGGGGCTCAATCCCAGAATGCCAGGATCACGCCCTGAGCCGAAGGCAGACGCTAGTGATTGAGCCACCCAGGCACCTCTCTTTGTAGTTTCAATTTGCATTTCCCTGATGATGAGTGATATTGAGCATCTTTTCATGTATCTGTTGGCCATTTATATGTCTTCTTTGGAACAACGCCTATGCGTGTCTTCTGTTTATTTTTTAATTGGGTTATTTGGGGTTTTTGTTGTTGTTGAGTTATATAAGTTCTTTATATATTTTAGATACTAACCCTTTATCAGATATATTATTTGCAAATATCTTCTCCTATTCAGTAGATTATCTTTTAGTTTTATTGATTTCTTCCTTTGCTGTGCAAAAGCTTTTTATTTTGATGTAGTCCCAATAGTTTGTTTTTGCTTTTGCTTCCCTTGCCTCAGAAGACATGTCTATAAAGATGTTGCTGTGGTTGATGTCAGAGAAATTATGTTGCTATGCCTGTGCTGACTTCTAGGATTTTTATGGCTTCAGGTCTCACATTTAGGTCTTTATTCCATTTTGAGTATATATTTGTGTGTGGTGTAAGAAGGTAGTCCAGTTTCATTCTTTTGCATGTAGCTGTCCAGTTTTCTCAACACCATTTGTTGAAGAGACTGTCTTTTTCCCACTGGATATTCTTGCCTCCTTTGTTGAAGACTAACTAATTGACCAGTCAATCGTGGGTCTATTTCTGGGCTGTCTACCCTGTTCTAGTGATCTATGTGTCTGTTTTTTTGTGACAATACCATACTGCTTTAATTACTAAAGCTTTGTATCTTGAAATCTGGGATTGTGAAACCTTCACTTCTGTTCTTTTTCAAAATTGCTTTGGCTCTTCAGGGTCTTTTGTGGTTCCATACAAATTTTAGAATTGTTTGCTTAGTTCTGTGAAAAATGCTGTTGGTATTTGGAAGGGATTGCATTAAATCTATAGATTGCTTTGGGTAGTATGGATGTTTTAACAGTATTTGTCCTTCTAATTCATAAGCATGGAATATCCTTCCATTTCTTTCTATGGTCTTTAATTTCTTTCATCAGTGTTTTATAGCCTTCAAAGCATAGGTCTTTCACCTCCTTGGTTAAGTTTGTTCCCAGGTATTTTGTTATTTTTGGTACAATTGTAAGTGGGATTGTTTTCTTAATTTCTCTTTCTGCTGCTTCATTATTAGTGTATAGAAATGCAATGGATTTCTTTTTTTTTTTTTTAAGATTTTATTTATTTATTTGACAGAGAGAGAGACAGCCAGCAAGAGAGGGAACACAGGCAGGGGGAGTGGGAGAGGAGGAAGCAGGCTGCCAGCAGAGGAGCCTGATGTGGGACTCGATCCTAGGACTCCGGGATCACACCTTGAGCGTGAAGGCAGACGCTTAATGAGTGAGCCACCCAGGCGCCCCTGCAATGGATTTCTGTATATTGATTTTGTGTCCTGTGACCTTCTTGAATTCATTTATCAATTCTAATAGTTTTTTAGTGGAGTCTTTAAGGTTTTCTATATATAATATCATGTTATCTGCAAATAGTGAAAATTTTATATGAGTTTGGGTTTTTTGGATTTCACATATGAATGAGATCATGGCGTATTTATCTTTCTGTGTCTATCTTATTTCACTTAGCATAATGTTCTCAGTAGTCATCCATATTGTTGCATATGGCAGTCTGTCCTTTTTTAAGGCTGAATAATATTCCTCTGTGTGTGTGTGTGTGTGTGTGTGTGTGTGTGTGTGTATCATATTTTCTTTATCCATTCATGTGTCAGTGTCTTAGGTTGTTTCTATATCTTGGCTGTTGTCAGTAATGCTGCAGTGAATATGGGAGTGCAGATATCGCTTCATTTATTTTGGATATATGCACAGAAGTGGGATTGCTGGATCATGTGGTAGTTTTCTTTTTAATTTTTTGAGAAAGCTCTGTACTATTTTCTATAAGGCTTTCCTAATTTGCTTTACCACCAACAGTGTACAGAGGTTTCCTTTTCTCCACATCCTTACCAACATTTGTTACTTTTTGTCTTTTTGATAATAGTGATTCTAACAGGTATGAGGTGATATCTGTTGTGGTTTTGATTTGAATTTTCTTGCTGATTAGTAATGTTGAGCACCTTTTCATATACCTATTGTCCATTCATATGTCTTTGTTTGCAAAATGTCTATTCATGTCCTTAGCCCATTTTTTAATCATGTTGAGTTTTTCTTTTAATAGTTTAGTTTAGTTTTGTTGTTTTTCTTTTTTGCTATTGAGATGTTTGAGTTACTTATGTATTTTGGATATTAACTTCCAATCAGATATATGGTTTGCCAGTATTTTTTACCATTCTGTGGGTTGCCTTTTCACTATGTTGATTGTTTCCATTGCTGGCAAAAGCTTTTTAGTGTGATGTAATCCCTCTTGTCTATTTTTGGTTTTGTTGCCTGTGCTTTTGGTGCCACATCTTAAAAATCATTGCCAAGACCAATGACAAGAAGCTTTTCCCTCTGTTTTCTTTTCATGGTTTAATGGTAACAGGTCTTATGTTTGAGTCTTTAATACATGTTGAATTGATTTTTATATATGGTGTGAAATAAAGGTCTGATTTTATTCTTCTGCATGTAGATATCTAGCTTTCCAGCATCATTTATTAAAGAGACTATCCTTTCCCTGTTGTGTGTTCCTGATACCCTTGTCAAAGATCAGTTGACTATAGATGCTTGAATTTATTTCTGGCCACTGTATTCTTTTCCATTGATCTGTATGTCTGTTTTTCTGCTGGTACCATATAATTTTAATTACTATAGCTTTGTAATATATTTTGAAACCAGGAAGTGCCATGTCTTTAGCTTTGTTCTTTTTGCTCAAGATTGCTTTGGCTACTCAGGGTCTTTTGTGGTTCCATATGAATTTTAGGATTGTTTTTTCTATTTCTGTAAAAAAATGTCACTAGTATTTTGATAAAGGTTGCATTTACTCTTGGTTACATAGTTGTTGTTAATTAAACCTTTTGAGCAACAGATTCCTTTGATTATCTGATGAATTTGTGGATCTTTATCCCAGAAAAATAACCATATGCACATACTTGGAGATTCTACATATATGTGTGTGTGTGTGTGTGTGTGTGTGTGTGTGTGTGTATAGTTTTAGCAGTTATTTAGACTTCCCAAAGTATATTTATCTGATGACTTTGGGTTGAGAATATTTGCTGTAAGAGTAAAAGTTCTCCAGCCAGTCTATAAACATCAGTATATGTTATAGGAAAATCCATTGCTCTGAGCCATTTACATAGGGAAGATGGGAAGCAGGAAGGCACCAAGTAGCTCCAGAGGAAGATAGGGCCACATTTCACAAATGAGACACAAAAACCAAAAACTGTAATCAATCAGTAACTTGACTTAAATTATCTGAGAGAATGGCTCTATTAAAAGTGGACCCATGCAGAAATTCTCAGGGAAAAGAAACATAAGAGCAAATAGTCAGTGCTTACAAGACTTCTTCAAAGAAAGGCTGTGGGCACATGGGCTTTTATTTACACATGCACACATGCTTATGCAGGTGCATCCTGCCATAATGTCTCTAGCCCTTCCCTCTTTGGAGATAAAGGCGTAGGTATAGCTGTGATGGTAGATGATAGACACAACATCTGTCTGTTATTAAAGAAAGAATTGTGACTCCAAGCCAGAAAAGCCAGGATTCTAATACTGATTGCTATTAAATCCACAATCTTAAGCAAGTCATTTATTTCCCTTGGCCTGAGTTTATTAATATGTTGAATATGCAATGGCATGTGACTTTAATACCTCAGAGACTGAGGTATTAAAAAAAGCAAGGGATAAAAGGCATTTTGGAAGAAGTACATATAAATTTACACAAAAGCATCATACATTATGATTATTTTCAAAACACCATCAGAGTTGTTGGGAGACTCTTTTCAGTTCTTATTGACTCATGTAACTATCACTACTCTTAAAATTATTAACACCCATAATATATTGGCAGGAAGTTGCTTTAATTGCTTTGATATTTAAGTTTCTCTGTTGGAAACAAGGGTACTAGATGGAACTTCTCTTACATATATATGGAACTGTGTTTTTAGTCTCAAGAGTATGCTTTATCACTGAAGTCCTAAAAGGCTTTCTAAGTAGATTAAACTAATTTAGAAAGAATGTGAATGTAATGGTGATTGTATTATTCATTGTGATTAATAAAGAATCTTGAACCAAAGTTCCTCTTGATTGTGAAAAAGAATTTCAAACTTCAAATGCAAGTTTATCACTATTTATTAGAAAAAGAAATATAGCAGAGATGTACTTTTGCTTCAAATTGCTTTTATACTAATAGACAAATAAGTTTGACATTGTTCTATTTTCATATTTTTTTATTGGGCCTTAGTGGATGTAGAAAATCTCCGATTGTGTTACCTTATCTAACAAGAATTTAAAACAATTTTTTTTTGTTTTATTTATTTTAGAGAGAGAGTGTGCACATGAGCACAAGCCAGGGGAAGGGCAGAGGGGGAGGGAGAGGGACAAGCAGACTCTGTGCGTGGAGCATGAAGCCTGATGTGGGACTCAATCTCATGACCCTGAGATCATGACCTGAGTTGAAATCAAGAGTCGGAAACCCAACCAACTGAGCCACCCAGCTGCCTCCTTATGAGAAATTTTTAAAAGATAATGACTGTCACAGAGCCTGTTTCTCCAATTCAAAGTCTTCCCTGATTATTCCTCTAGTTTGGATTCTCTGTAATTATATGGCATTTATATTCTTTCCTCAATATACTTATATTACTTTTATGTCAATTGCTAGAATTCTTTAGGGCAAAAATAAGTTGGGCCTTCATTTTCCTTTGCTGCTTCCCTAGTAATTGTTTGAAGAGTACTGTGAAGACTCTTTTAATTCCTCTCACTTTGAGGTAAGCCTTTATAAAGGTGGTCATAATGCAGGAAGCAGAGACTTGTACTGAGAATGACATTGTTTCATAAAAATGTCAGTGATTATTAATTCATAGAAGATTTGTGAGGCAAGTGGAAAGACCTGATAAGCCTCATTTCCTTGACCATATTCATTTTTCACCCTGGAAAATAAATTTTGCTAATCACTATTTAAAATTGCATTTGCCTTTTACCCATGTTCATTTTAATTAGTTCAAGTTTGTGGGATGTAAAAATGTTTTCCTATTCATCAATATGTTAATAGAATAATACTGTCCAGAGTCCTAGGCATTCCTGAGAAAACGGGCTTCTTTGTAACATTAAAGAACACTTCTAAGGGTACTTTCTCAAGTACGTGTACCAAGAGTCCAAAAATATGTAATCTCAAAGAAAATAACTTATTTTCAAACCTCTTATCCCTGAAAATCTAGTATTCTAAGGAATAATTACATTTACCTACATTGTACTGTAAATTTTCTCAACCAAACCTCCAAGACCACAGAGTGCTGTTTTTAAAGCAGTCTTGTACTAACCGAAAAGACTGTTAAACTGCAAGTAATATTTCTTTCCAGTACCAAATTCTCACAACATGCTTTCAAATGCTGGGAATATCCTCTGAGGCTTCTCTGTGCATCCGAAGGTCAAGGGACTGACATTTCAGTATCAGCAACATAACTTTGGAAGCTGGGAGAAAGATAAACACAGTGAGTCACTTGTCCAATTTTGACAAGTAATATGACTCGTGCAATGTGAGGAATCCCAAGTGAAAACAACAGATGTTAGTATCCTCTTTGGGTAAGAGATCCTGGCAGGTCATAACCAGAATCAGAATGAGCATCTTGAAGTCCCTTTAAAAAAAAAGCGCGCGCGAGAGAGAGCTATCAGGTTAAGAGGATCTAAATCCAGAAATTACATCTACCCATAGAATTCATATCACAAACTTTAAGAATGGACAGAATTAAATGCCAGTCTTTGGAGACATTTTTCAGAACCACAGATATTTTTGTGCCAATCAGTGCTGCAATTGACTTTTAAGTGGATTCGAACCAAAAGCGGAGAAGAATTTTTAATGAAGTCTTTAAGAGGGTTTACATTTAACTTAATAATTTAAGACTTTCTCCCAAACCTTGCTGAAGTGGTCATTTAAAGTACATATCCATTCAAATACCTCCTCCTAAAACAAAACTTAAATAGGCTCTGATAAATTCTAAGCTTTTTTAGGTCAAAGAGTCTAACTAACTCATCTTTCCCTCACAGCACCAGGCAAAATGAGTTGTCCAGAATGGTGCTCGGTTCCTGTTTGTTAAATAAAGAATGCTTTTAACATATTATTCCCTTGATGAAAAACCCATAAGAAACCCACAATCCCATGCTCGTTCTCTTGAAGTCACAACTGTCCCTGTCCTTTAGTGTTGCTTTCCACCACTCTCCACTACTGTTGTGGAACTTCTTTCTTGGTGAAATTCTTGCTACTGTGATTGTGCTCCCACTTTCCCTTTGTCTTCTCACTCCTACTAGCCACCATTAAGTCCTGACTCAAGTCCTACTTTGTCCATAAATACGCCTCCTATTGCTTAGGCTACAAAGCTCTCTGTATGATTGTTCCATCCTTTAGAGACTGGTAATTCTCACTTAGATCTTCTCTAATTCCTGAATGTATGTTAGCCTTGTGATATAATTAGAGGGTAAGACCCAGATCTTCTTGGCTCTCTTTCTGCTCGGGTTCCAGACTAGAGTGAAGAATGAATGCAAATATTCATATGAATAAATAAGAACAGGATATGATGGTATCCTGAAACACTGGATTAAGAGAGTCTCATGGAGCCACAACAGCCCAGTTAACTTGAAGATTCAGTTCACTTCCAATAATTAATAGATCAGGCTTAGATTTAGGCTCAGATCATCAGGGATACTTCAGACCCTCTCTAAATAGGACAGATGTGTGATTTTCTTGTAGAGTTATTGCTAAATTTCAATAATATATGACCACAAACCCACAGAACTTGATCTTTTGGGTTTATAAAAATTCTGTGTTAATAGTAATCTTTCTGTCTCTCATTAAAAATCAGATGTGCCCACTTTTGTATTGCAAGAATGAGTTGAGACAGATGTGTAAAAATATCGTTTAAAATTATTGGGGAGTGTGTGAAATTCCTTTTGTAGAATGAATTTTGCAGTTTTGAGATGTCCACATTCTATTTCAAACTATCTTTTGTTTGAAGATCTTCCAAAGATCATAGGAGGAAGAAAGAAGAATTGCATTATAGCAGGTTTTCTTTTCCTACTGATTCATTAAACTAAAATTTCCACATAGCAGGAGAGTGAGCCAGTTTCACTCAAACCCAGACATTTCTGACATTACCATTTGCTAAATGGAGTCAATGAGACAAAATGGATCACCATCCCTACAGGAGAGTAGGGCTGATAATTTACACACACTGGATCGATAAGAAATGCAAAAGAAAACCAGAAAGAGTGAGGGAGAAAAGGAAAAAGAGATACAAGATAATAATAACATACAATGTGAACTAGAAACTAGCTCTAAGTTGACACAAATATATAACTCTACATGGAAGCTTTGTATCTCTTCAGCTAATATCGAATAGGATCCAGTACTCACTATAAACCTGCTGTAAAGCTCAGATTTTCTCAAGTTATTTCAAACCCTGGATTTTAACATATCATTCCCTTGATGAGAAACCCATGAGAGACCCCAGCCCTGTGCCTGTCCTATTCAAGTCCAACTCTCCTTCAGTTTTCTTTTCCACCACTCTTCCCTCCTGTTCCAGGACTTGTTTGCATCTGGAGATCTTGCCACTGGGAATGGGCTCCCTCTTTCCCATAATTTTTCCCCATCATTTTTTTTGAACCAGTAAGTTCTAAATGCTGATACATCAGTGAAATGAAACAAAGTCTCTATCTTCATGGGATTTATATTCTAGTGAATGACCAGAACCTAATTATCAGTCAATATAGTTATATTCATTAATGGAGCAAATTCTAGGCATTAAATGATTATATGTCATTTCTGGGTTAATCCTTGAAATAACTCCAAAAATTAGAGATATGTCACTGTCCTTATTTTTATAGAGATAAAAAAAAAATCCTGAGGTTAAGAGAAAGCTAAATAATCTCTGCAGTGTCACATACCTAATGATAAGTGGAACTTGGATTTGAACCCATATTCTCCTGACTGCTAAGCAGGACAGCCCAAACAGGCTTTAAATACCAGGGTGCTAGCCTAAGTGATATATTGCACTTTACACACGTTATGTTACAGTGAAAAGTCCAAACTAAGAAAGATATGACTGTTAAAATTTTATATCATGAGTTTTTTGTATGTGGAGCTATTGGGATAGTAAATGACAAGGTATTTGTTTTCATGTTAAACCCTTTAACTGTTGAACTAATGCGCCTTTTACAGCTTCTTGCAGTGTTCCCAATCTCCTATAAGGACAGCATTTTGCTTGCCTACAAAGTATAATTTTAAAACATTTCTAAAAATTTTCTAATGTGATGTGATACTCTAGTGATAGAAAAAGACTGTTCAGTACTCTTTTCCCTCTGAGTTCTCTTTGGCTTCCCTTTGGGTTGGTTCTTACCCATCAACTTTCAGAGGCCTTTGAGCCTCGTTCCAGGGAACCTACTGACTATGGCAAGTGGAGCTCTCAGCAGCGCTGGGACTCACTGCCAAGCAGGAAGCTGGCAGCTGTGAACACCATCATTTCAGAAGTTTCCAGAAATGAGTGCTATTCTCCAGAATGCTGGGATTCTTTTACATAGACAAGTGCTTAGCTACCTTCGAAGTGTTCATGAGAATTTTGCAAGGGGGCGGGGAGGCCAAACCTCAGGGTCTTTTTAACTCTCAGCTCCCAGGACCCACATACATTTCCTAGAAGCCCTGTGGGGAAATGAAAGACAGAGAGAGCCAGACAATAAGACCCGCTGAGCACCTGCAGCATACAGAACATTGTACTACAAACATAAGGAAAACAAAGTACATCGTCTCTGCCCCTGAGGATTTTATATTCTAAAGGAGGAAGGGAAAATATTTTGAAATACCCAACTCAGTCAACAAGTCATATGCCTAATTAGAACTATATAACCACTGGAGAAATGTATAATAACTATAGCATTCTCCCTCCCTGACAGTTTCTTTCCAGAAGCCACATAATATCATGGTTGAAAATATGAACTCCAGAATCATATGGCCTGGGTTAGAATCCTTATGCTGTAACTGCCTAGTCGTGTGGCCTCAGCTTCACTGTATAATCCTTATGAGTAAGATGGGAATAATAATAATATTTCCCTGTAGCATTGTTGTATTAAATGAGCTAATATATAGAAAGTACTTGGAACAGTATTTGCCTAAAGTAAGAGCTATAGTAAGTGCTGCTTCTAGCCAGTGTCACATTCTGTTTGTTTTCAGGCAGAGTTGAAGATTGAGTTGTTTCTCCATTTTAACAGTAATAATAATAATAATAATTCTCCTGTAGTAAATGCTTAGTGTGGAAATGGGACGTGTCCTATCTCATTTAATTCTCATAACAATCATGTAATTGATATAATTTTAAACTTCGTTTGAATACAAGGAAAACAAGGCTTAGAGAGGTTTAAATAACTTCTCAGACTCAAACCTGACTCTTCTGGAACCCATTTTCTGTAATGACCTATTGGTTTTTCTCCTTCACCATGAAAGAATGTCAGAATATTCTGCTGTTTGAGGTGGGTCATGGTACTGAAAGGAATTTAGTAAGGGGGTAGAGGAAGGAATTTAACAGCTCTCTAAATCTTACAATTAAAAGCAATCAAAGTGCAGGTATGACAGTAGAGTTTTGTTGCCCCTCAAGTTTTTTTAAGGATATGTACCACACATTGGAAGTCCACTCAGATTTTGTTTCCCATTTCTGAATATCCTTTCACTGATATTTATTTTAAGAGGAGGGATTGATTTAAAAGGCACCATTTCTGAGACCACAGTTACTAGAATTTTACTCAGGTTTTGATCCGGAAAAATATAAAGACTGGTGGAGATATGAGAAATCTGTTGAGGCAAGAAGGAGGGAGAAAAAGGATCTGTGTCCTAGAGACAGACACTCTTGGCTATAACAGAGCAACAGCATCTTTACAATTGATGACTGTATCCTCCATGGTCAGCCCAATCCAGTTTTAAAAGATCTAAATTGAGAAGAGATCTAGTGATGCTCCAAGAGGGGTCAAGATAATGCTGAAGTTTTAGACAGTCCTTTGGGGAAGAAAAAAAGGAATAGGTTTATTAAAATTGCCTGTGTATTATGCTATAAAAACTTCTACAAGGATGCACAGATGGGCTTCAATTTGGATAACTCTGTTGCTGCATATTAAAGGCCTTTTGAAATACCCAACTCAGTCAACAAGTCATTTTGATTTTGATATCCAATAATGAATAAAACTACTGGTGGGTGTCCTCCTGAGTCATAATGTAATCAGAGGAGAATGGCTAAGTCTGTCTTTCATTTCTTTTTGCTATTGAATATTTTCTCTCAGCCAGGTGCACCTATGCTGAGAACACAACAACATATCGTTGTATATGTAGTGGGGAAACCAAGGGGTTTTTGTCAGAAGGGAAGTAAGAACTGATTAGAGTCAAATAAAAATATGGTTTTGAAATTATTGAGTTTTCTAGAAGAGTTCAACTCTAGGAGTCCAGGATCCTCCAAGCAAGTCAGAACTTTACTGCAAAAAAACAAAAACAGAAAGCCCAAAAACAAAACAAAACAAAAAAACAAATAAAAACCAACCACACAGTTTATCGAGAACTGCCAACTCCACTCTCTATCAATAGGCCCAGCCCCATGCTGGTCATAGATAACTTTAAAGGTAGAGCTTAGCTCTAGGATTTAGCACTACCTACCTTCTAAGTGCCCCATCACTGGCTGCTGATTACCTAGGCTGCTGATACCTGAGTTAAGGCTTCTGCTTATGATACTAAAGACATTGTTCCCTGAATGGTGGGCAAGATTTCTATGTGCTATGCATCCTTTACCTTTCTTACTTGGCAAACTGTGTTGTCTTGGTTGAGTTGGTTTGAAGCCAAATTCTGTTACCTTTATATTTCTTCCTTTCCCCAAATAAAACCATTGCATGGCCCCAATTTTTCACTCTTTCTTCTGTGCACATTCTTTTCAATATGGTTTTACAGTTCCTCCCTTCAAATGGTGGAGTTTATTTCTCTACCCTTTGACTTGACTTAATTGCCCTTTTGACCCGTTTTTGCCAATAGAATGTAGAAGAAGTAAATGTGTAGAATGCCAGCTCTGAGCATAGTCCCAAGAGGTCATGGACACTTTGGCT
Organism: Ursus maritimus; assembly: GCF_017311325.1. Classification (NCBI taxonomy): domain Eukaryota; kingdom Metazoa; phylum Chordata; class Mammalia; order Carnivora; family Ursidae; genus Ursus; species Ursus maritimus. The sequence continues at coordinate 68,161,336 of NW_024425563.1, read as the reverse complement.
TTTCCCCCTGACTTCAGGATGAGAATAAGAACAGGCCAGCCTGCTGTAAAATGAAAGACCACATGAAGCACAGCCAAGTGAACTCAGTTGTCCCATCCAAGCTTCCAGACGGGTCTTCCCCAAATCAGCAAAATTACCCCACTGACTTGAAGCTGACATAATTGAGTACCACGATTAGCAGAACCACCCAGCCATCCTGATTAACTCTTGGAGAAGGAAGGAATGATAGTTGTTTTAAGGCACTAAGTTTCAAGCCTTGCTTGAATGTGAGCTGGTATCTTTAGCTCCTAGCACAATATCTGACACTCAGTACTTCTCATAGCAAAAATACTAAATAAATGATATCTTGGAATTCACATCAGTGAACATTTGGATTGCTCTCTAATTTCTAATCAGATCTAAATTTATTTTTCTTATTAATCAACATCCTCTTTTTTGGACCGGTCTCTTCTGTATTCTTAATTTGGTGTCCTCTTGGTTTCTGTTTTATTTTCACTTAGAAATGAATAATAAATTTGAGAGATTAAAAAGTTTTGTAAATGCCTTTGGTATTTTTTTGGTAGAGGACTTTAGAAAGTAAAAGGAGCCATGTGAAGAGAAGGGCAAAGAATCCAAAATCAAATGAGAATGGAAGATTTGCCTTGATCTTATGAATTTAATGATGAAATTCTGAGTCACAAAACAATTGTTAGGGGTATTATTTCATAACAAAAAATCCTTGAATTTTTATTTATGTGATTTCAAATAGTTGCTACCTGTCCTACATTTTACATGTTCCAGTAGCTTTTGATTTTTCTTAAAACTTCATTCAGAAGCCTAGGCATTAAAAGTAACTGTAAATCTTTTTTATTTGGTGACTAGGTCTTTCTGGTTAGTAGAATTCAGGATATAGCTATATTTTCTCCCATCTTCTAATAATTTGAGATCTTCAGCCAAAGAACCACTTTTTTATGATTGCCAACAGTATTCATTTATAAAATGTGCATAGATATTGGGCATGAAGTCTTCAGATGTGAGGAATTTAGGACGGGACATATACCACAAAAAAAATTTTTTTTTTTTGCATTATTTCTCCTTTGGGATAAAATCCATCAAGTTCCAATATTAACTTTATGCAGCAAGGCAATGAGCACTTTTGGATTATTTGCACCTTCTTAGCATGTGAAGCATTAGTACAATGTTAGCTTTAGAAAGCTGTTGTACTCTGTGGAGGTGTTGAGGATGTTGTTCTCTTGGCATGGCTAAGGACTGGCTGCTTGTTTCCTCTTTTTACAGAGACAAGTGATATTATGATCCAAATGGGCAACTCAGAAAGGGAAGAATAAAAAAGAAGTAGCCTATGTTGTTCTTTTAATTATCACATTAGACTGCAGCCATTTAAGGTTTGGCGCTTGATTGCATTCCTTGTCTCTTGAGGTGTAGGAACATTTCCCATCATGGCCTGGCTGTTGATGCAAAGATGCTGTGAAAGCCTTGTTCTTGTCTCATTGTTTCTCTGCCTCATTAACTTGTTCATTTTAATGATTACATCTTCATAAAATGTAACATTTCAATATCAAGTGTTCCATTCTTAAACTAAGCGTTAAAAAATAGGGAAGGGAAGGTTGATCATCATACAGTCTGTCCGCATCTATTTTAACACTTGCAGTGATTCCAGTTCATTCTTTTGGGGGTGTAGAGGGGCTCATGTACCCATGTGTCCTTACTGTTTGTTAATACAACTCCATTCATCCTTGTATTCAAAACACATTTATTGAGCTCTTCCAATGTCCAAGGCCCTGGAGAGAAGCTTTGAGGGAAAGAAACAGAAACTTCGATCCCTAGAAGGGACCAGTTTTGAGTAAATCCTGAAGAAAGGTAACACACTAACATAAAGGAAAAAGGACTTTAAATAAAAGCCTGGAAGACTAGGAGTAAACACAGGAAAGGAAAAGGATATTAGGTAGATACACCAGGGTTTGTCTTCAATAACTTATTAAGCTCTCTATATTTATGTACTTTTCTCTAGATTTATTATATTTGTAATTAAAAATATCAATAAAATGAGAGTATGCTGCTAATATGTCAAAAGGAAAGACATCAGGAATAGTTACCAAAAAATGACTAGGGGCTCTTAAGAAAGTAAGACAGAACAGTTAATTTTTACGAAGACAATTAAATTGATACTTCATTTCAGTGTAAATTAGACCCATGGTGAGATTAGAGGATTCAGGTATGATTTTATTCTACCCAAAGAATAAAAATGTGGCCTATATATAGGTGTCATAAATTATCTTTATCTTATGTCCTACTCTAAATGTGTATGTCACCCAAGTTAACAGATATTGAATATTTGATCAATTAAAATATGCTGGTTTGCTTTATATGGGAACAAATACCTCCCTATCCTATACAATTGATCTTTTACTTCAAAATCCAGGTCTTTATCATATCTGTAAAAATTTGATCTGCATAATTCCAATCTATCTAGATCATTTTTAAAATTTTGATTCTGTGTCAATTATTTACTCTTCCTATGACTATTTTATCAGCACTTATTAAATTCAGTAAGTATTTATTCAGTGCTTACTATGTGCTAGACACAATTTTAAGTGTTGAGGATATAGCAATAAACAAAAGACAAAGTTTTCTGTCTTCATGGAACTTAAATTATAGGAGAGGAGACATACAATAAAAAGAAGACAGTAAAGTAGATAGTACATCAGTCAGTGATGTGAATTTTGGAGACATATAGAGTAGAGTAAAGGGAATAAGAAGTGTAGAAGCCTCTAGATCCTTGTACCAGCCTGGGGTTTGGGGAAGAATGGTGGTGAGTCAGTGGCTGCAGCAAAGAGGGTAGAAGAAGTAGGAAATGAATACAAAGATATATAGAGAGACTATCCCCTGTAGGGCCTTGTGGACCATGGAAAGGCTTCAGCTTTTACCTACTTAAAGTGAGAAGCCATTAGAGAGTTTAAGTCAAGGTGTAACACACTTAAACTACATTTTAATAGATTTTAAATTTTTTTGAAAGTTTGCTATGTTGAGAATAGATTGAAGAGGTGCAAGAGTAGAAGTAATCAGAGCTACTATTGCAGCAAGCTAGGAAAAAGTTGATATTGGTTTGGAGCAGACTTTAAGAGTGGAAGTGACCAGATTCCGAATATATTTTGAAGGTTGAATCATACATATAACTTGTTGACTGGATATGAGGTATGAGGGAAAGAGAATTCTAAATGGACTGCATGGTTTGGGACCTGAGAAACCAGAAGGATGGAATTGCTTTTTACTGAGATGGGAAGGGCTGCAGAAAGCAGGCTTGAGGGGCGCCTGAGTGGCTCAGTTGGTTAAGCCGACTGCCTTCAGCTCAGGTCATGATCCTGGAGTCCTGGGATCAAGTAACTCATTGGGCTCCCTGCTCAGCGGGGAGTCTGCTTCTCCCTCTGACCCTCCCTCCTCTTACGTTCTCTCTCTTTCTCTCATTCTCTCTCTCTCAAATAAATAAATAAAATCTTAAAAAAAAAAAAAAAAGAAAGCAAGCAGGCTTGAGGGTAAGAGCCAGAAGTTGGGTAATGGATGATTTGAGATGTGTAACATACATGCAAGTGGAGCTGTTAAGTGTAGTTGAATAACTGAGTCTGGAGTTTAGGGGGTGAAGTTCTGACCAGAAATATATATCTAAGAGTCATCAGCATAAATCTGGCTTTTAAGTCCAGGAGAAGAGATGGAAGTACATAAGAAACTAGTGTAGACAAAGAGATGATAATATCCCAGGGCAAAGCTTTGGAGAATGAAAATGCTGACAGATCCAGGAGTTGAGGAAGAATCAGCAAAAGTGATTTAAAAGGTATAGCCAGTGTAGTTGTAGGATTTGAGATATGCTCTCTTGTATTTGAGCAGTGTTTCTCACTGTATAAGTATTTTTAATGAAATATTTCATTAGATTTAGTTAAAATAGAATATGATGGGGTGCCCGAGTGGCTCAGTTGATTAAGTATCTGACTTCGGCTCAGGTTGTGATCTCAGGGTCCTGGGATTAAGCCGTGTGTTAGGCTCATACTCAGTGGGGGGTCTGTTTGTCCCTCTGCTCCTACGCCCGCTTGTGTTCTCTCTCTCTCTCTCTCAAATAATAAAATGTTTGTAAAAAAGTGAAATAGCGGTGCCAGGGTGGCACAGCGGTTAAGCGTCTGCCTTCGGCTCAGGGCATGATCCCTGCGTTATGGGATCGAGCCCCACATCAGGCTCCTCCGCTATGAGCCTGCTTCTTCCTCTCCCACTCCCCCTGCTTGTGTTCCCTCTCTCGCTGGCTGTCTCTATCCTGTCGAATAAATAAATAAAATCTTAAAAATAAATAAATAAATAAATAAATAAATAAATAAATAAATAAATAAATAAATAAGTGAAATAGAATATTTTTATAGCAGCAGTGTCTGCAATAGCCAAAATATGGAAAAGAGTCCAGATGTCCATCGACAGATGAATGGATGAAGAAGATGTAGTATATGTGTGTGTATACACTCACACACACACACACACACACACACACACACACACACAATGGAATATTACTCAGCTGTCAAAAAGAATGAAATCTTGCCATTTGCAAGGATGTGGTTGGAACTAGAGGGTATTATGCTAAGCGCAATAAGTCAGTCAAAGAAAGACACCATATGATTTCACTCATATGTGGAATTTAAGAAACAAAACAGATGAACATAGGGGAAGGGAAGCAAAAATAAAATAAGATAAAACCAGAGAGGGAAGTAAACCATAAGAGACTCTTAACTATAGGGAACAAACTGAGGCTTGCTGGAGGGGAGGTGGGTGGGGGGATGGGGTAACTGGGTGGTGGGCATTAAGGAGGGCACTGGATGAAATGAGCACTAGGTGTTTTCTGCGACTGATGAATCACTAAATTCTACCCCTGAAACTAATAATATACCATGTGTTAACTAAACTGAATTCAAATAAAAAAGAAATAAAATAGAATATATATAGTGAAAATTCATATAAACCTTTCTGCTTTTTTGAATCTTTATGGTTTTTAGTGCACTATAACACTACAGCTAATATGGACACCTCCATGTATCCTTCTGCTTCCATTCCTTTTTCTCTCCCTTCAGAAGTCACCACCCCTCCTTTGAAATTAATGTTTTTATTATTATGCATATTTTCATATGTAAATATATGGAAATTATTTTTGGTACTACATATGTGTGTATTCTGTAGGGGCCAAGAGCATGCTGCCCCAAAACGTGCTACTTTGGTATACTGATTATTTTAAATAAAAATTACTTAAGAGACAGACTGTATAAGAAGAATACTAAGACCCTCCTCTGTCTCCCTAAAGCAGGAAATAGATCTCTTATGTGAAAGTTACCGTCTCTGTACCAGGAAGTAAAGAGACATCCTTATCACGAGAGATGAGAAATTTAGAGCCGAGAAGCTCTATAAACAACCCTTGTAACTTTTTACTACCCTAGTCCAAATTCTGTTCAGCATTCCTTACTAACTGAAGCTCCCAGAGTTTTCTTTGTCCTGTCAATTTCTCACAGATTGCTTGTCTCTTTGTCTAAACAGTATAAAAACTGCCTGCCTTGGTCAGTTCTTTAGGTCTCAGTTTTATTATTGAACCTCCATGTGCTACAAAACTTTGATTTTTTTCTTCCGTTAATATGTTTCATGTATATTTAAATCTTAGTCCGGCTGGAAGAGCTTGAGGGTAGAGGCAGAATTTTTCCTTCCCTTCAATACACACTATAGGATGGGAAATGTTGGGGTTCAGGAGCAAATGGTCAAGAAAGAATTCTTGAGCCGTCTTCAGGGCAAAAAGATGGTTTCAGGGAGCTGCGGACAGAAGGAGCTGCTCTGGGATTGTGATAGGTGACTGATTACGTACTTTCAAAGAGGGGGTTAGGGATAGTGGAAGTCTCTAAGGAATTTGGAAGCAAGGTTTCCAGGACCTTGAAGGGCTAGCTGTTGTTAGGATAAGGTCATTTACTACTGTCTAGTGAACCCTTAGTCATGAGACCCTTCAGATGTGTATCAGTGGACTATATCTTTAAAGGACGATTGCTAACATATATCTTGGGAAGGGTAGAGATAAAGGAAGTTTCCGAAAGGATTTTCATATGTTAAAGAAGACTTATAGTATCCTGGAGATCTGCCCCATGTCAAGCTAAAGTTGCCTTTTGCCTCTAGCTAAGTGTTAACGTTAAGGCAGTTGAGTTCCTGGAAGGTCACTCTGCCTGTCTCAAGGACTTGTCAATGGACTGTAAGTTATGTGGAAGTTAAATTTTTTTCTTTTTCTTTTGCCTTTGTTCTCTACATCATTTTATATATGTATATATTTCATATATGTATCTATAATATTTACATATAAATATTTATATATAAATATTTATTTTCCAGGTTTTTAAGCTTTTCTGTACAACCTATACATTGCCTTCTACACCTCTTGATTTGTGTTTGCTTAGTAGCATATTTTTAAAATATTCCATTGTAAGAATGTATTGCAGCATATCTGCTAAACAATCTATGCTGGATATTTAGGGCTGTTTCCAGTTTTTGCTATTTTCAATAATGATGCTGCAAATATTCACATACTGTCTTTAATGTACCAATGTGGTTTTATCTAGCATATAAATCCAGGGGTGGAATTGGTGGTCATGTAGTATGTGCGTTTTTCATCTTACTGAATATCACCAAATCCTCTTCAAAGTGATTATGTCAATTTATACTGCTACTAGAAAATAATGAGAGCTCCCTTTGCTGGACTCCTTGGCAATCCTTAAATCTGATGGGACCAAATGACATCTCGTTGTTTTAATGTTTTTTGGTTTTTATTTCCAAATTCACTTTTTCAAAAGTTTATTGTCCTTTTGCGTCTCCTCTGTGAATGGCCTGGTCTTATCTTTGCCATGTTGTGATTTTGTTTGTTAATGCTTTACACGTAGGAAAATTCTAATTAAATTCTGGTTTTTGTTTTTCGGGAAAAGCAAGATTTGGCAGTAGTTGCCAACTTTTTCATAAGGCGACAGCTGACAGGAAATCTTGAGCTAGACAATACACCTTTTGGTTTGCCACAGTCTGAAATACTCCTTATCATATTACAAGTAGCCTACTTTACTCATTTATTTTATCCATATGACTCCTAGAAGCATCTGAATTGAGGATCCTGTCCTAGAACCAGATGAACCAGGTTAGAAATCCAAGATTCTCCTGGGTTTCTTTAGAGAATATTGTTTAACAAGATTAAACACTTGTTTAAATGACACACACAGAAATGCTATTCTTAAAAACAAACAAACCTAAAGTTTATTTTATAGACATATCCCTGCTCTAGATAATTCCAAAGCATGAAAATCCAGATTTTTAAAAGTGGATGGTGATTGTTCTCTGTTCTTCTTTTTTTTAATCATGGCTTTTACTATTATTATTTTTTAAAGATTTTATTTATTTATTTGGCAGAGATAGAGACAGCCAGTGAGAGAGGGAACACAAGCAGGGGGAGTGGGAGAGGAAGAAGCAGGCTCCTAGCAGAAGAGCCTGATGTGGGGCTCGATCCCAGAACACCGGGATCACGCCCTGAGCCGAAGGCAGACGCTTAACGACTGCGCCACCCAGGCGCCCCTATTCTCTGTTCTAAATACCTCTGTAGGTCTATTTTAAAATTTATCAAAACTCACTTTGGGGTTTATTTTACAAAGCAACCTCCCCTAACACACTTAAAACATACATAATTATTCAGCCAACATATACTTAATAACCTATCATTATAGTTCACTTTCTAAAACACCTACTATACAAAGGAAGTTACACATACACTTTGTGATAACATTTTCAGCTAATTAAAAAAAATAATACATTCATTAGCACCTGCTTTACTTGAAGGTTAGGGTGATGGTAACCCTGGAAAAAAATAATACAAAACTCGGAATAAGAAGGAGAAGAAAAGTGTGAGGGGTTTTGAGTGGCGATTAACAAATGAGATATTCTGGGGCATTTCTTCACTGATGAGGATCTGGGATGCAAGGCTGATCTGAAGGAAGTGAATTATTTCCCTGGGGCACTATGTCTGCTCTTGTGGTAGATGCTACCACATAAATATTAATGTCTGTTTCGGGTAGCATAGCCTCAGTGACTGTGCTCACTTCAGGCATGGCTAATGCAGAAAAACAAGGATATAATACATTATTAACTTCCCAATGTTCTTTGTACAAAATAAACTTTAAAAGTGAACCTAACTAAGGGCACCTGGGTGGCGCAGTTGTTTCAGCGTCTCTTGGTTTTGGCTCAGGTTGTGATCTCAGGGTCCTGATCTCAGAGTCCGGAGATGGAGCCCCACCTCTGTGCTCAGTTAGTCCACCTAAGACTCTCTCTCCCTTTTCCTCTCCCCATCCCTTCCTGCTCTCACATGCTCAATCTCTCTCCCTCTGTAAAATAAATAAGTAAAATCTTAATAAATAAAAGTGAATCTAATCTGATTTCTACTTTGATGTTATATTGTGATATTATTATTATATATTACTATGTTATCAGAGCAAAGTATGAAAACAAATTAACCTCCTAAGTTCAAATTGAATACTGTTATCATTTATTTATTCCTTCAACAAATATTTATTGAGTACCTATTATGTGCTGGGAATAGAAATAAAACCACCAAAAATCTCTGCTTTGTAGAGCTTATCCTGTGGTTGTACAGCTCATGTTTTATATAGCACTGCCCATGCATGTGTATTCAGATATATCCTCAACTACTGCTTACTAGGACATCTCCACTCCTCTTGGAAGCTTCATGTTCTGTCTGTCTTCTGTGCTATTACTTTTTTGCTGTCACTCAGCCAGTCCTCGGTGGTGGCAGAAGTAGAGGCCTGACAAAAAGGTGGGGAAAACATTCTCTAAAACTGGTGCCATTTCAAAAGGGTACAGAACAAAAATAATATAAGCCCATTTCCTATGGTACTCCAAATATTTATACTTTATCTTCTTCCAGGTAGACCTCAGAAGGACATATGCTGTATTTAACATTTTTGAATACATTTTTCCTCTGTTGAGCCAAGGCTGTATTAGGGTAGTAGTTTGATCTTCATCTGATGATTCCAACAATTACACTTGAAGTCGATAGAAGATGTAAGACAAAGAAATCCAAGGGAAAAAAAGTAGAAGGATGCAGAGGTTAGTGAACAAACAGCAAACAATGTAAACAGTTGCAAAGATTAGGAAGACTAGTAGGTGGGATATTGAATTGGTATTGAATTGAGATGTTAGCAGAAGCAAGGTGCCTGTGGGCCTGTAACTGAAACAGAAGCTTACTGTCTCTTTAATGGAAAAGAGTTGAGGATTTTGAATTTAAAGGAGTATTCAAGGATATTAAAGAAGAGTGTGAAAATATCGGAGTTTTCTGCTTCCTACAACACATTTGATTTGGTTATCTGAAGAAACATTCCCTATGTAGAATACCTGAAATGCTTGATAAAATGTAAACAGCATCTTTTTAAAAGCATGGCTGAGCTTTAGGGAAAGTTGGGGAAAATCACTAGAGACCAGAGCTGTAAGGAATCATCAATTCAGAAAGATAAATAAGCACTGGAGCAAGTGTTTATTATGGAGATATCTGAAAATTCCTTTGTGGTTGAGAAGCTAGGGTTTTGAAGGTCTATGCATGCAGGAGACAGAAGTCAAACCCATAGGCTATATTGGAGACCAGAATTATAAAAAAGTGGCACTCTTGTTGGAAATCAGCAAGGAAAAAAATGGTAAAGCTGAGGAAAAGCTCAACATACTTACCTCAGTTTTGGCTCCAGGTGAAGTAGATAGGTAGATGGATAGATAGATAAAAATCTCTCCATGGACAATGCCTAACCATGTAATTGTACAGTACCCATACAAATTTGGAGTTGGAATCCATAGTAATTATATGACCAAAAAGCCGGAGGTAAATATGAATTTTAAATGGTTCCAAATGACCTACAAGAATGACAATTAAACTGACATTGTATCAATAATGATAAAACTGGAGAAATATTAAAAAAATCTTTAAAGTCTTGAGAGAAAATAATTGTCATCCTCGAATTGGATACCCAGAAAAAATAATTGTTTTTATTTGGAATCAGGACAAAATAAAGATGCTTTCAAACATTAGTAGCAACAACAAAAACTAAATTTACCAATAACAAACCTTCATTAAAAGAAATTCTAAAATTATGCTTCAGGAAGAAGGAAAATGATCCCTGAAGCAAAGTCTGAAATTCAAGAGATAATGGTGAACAAAAACTGGTAAAGCTGAGGAGAAAACTAAGTGACATTGACTATTTAAACTAATAATATAATGACATCTCAATATGGAGTTAAAAACATTGGGAAGAAACTGCCTCTCAAGATGGACGGGACTAGAGGTACTTGGGTGGCTCAGTTGGTTGAGCGTCTGCCTTTGGCTTAGGTCGTGGTCCTGGGGTCTCTGTTCCCTCTGCCTGAAAGTCCCCCTGCTTGTGCTCTCTCTCTTTCTCAGTCAAATAAATAAGTAAAATCTTAAAAAAACAAAAAGAATGACAGAACTAGTGCTATGAGGCAACAATACTTATAAAGACCTAATGATTTAGACAATGCCATATTGGCCCATGAAATGAAGCAATGAAACAAGAGAGTCCAGAAAAAGAACAACATGCATGTGAAGCTTGATATTTGTCTTGACAAATCAGTGGAGAGATGGACTGTTTAATAAATTAATTTTATAGATGGATAAAAAAATGAATGAGAGGGGTGCCTGGGTGGCACAGCGGTTAAGCGTCTGCCTTCGGCTCAGGGCGTGATCCCGGCATTCTGGGATCGAGCCCCACATCAGACTCCTCCGCTATGAGCCTGCTTCTTCCTCTCCCACTATCCCTGCTTGTGTTCCCTCTCTCGCTGTCTCTATCTCTGTTGAATAAATAAATAAAATCTTTAAAAAAAAAATGAATGAGAACTGTGACTCACACCATATATGAAATTCAGTTCCAGATGGACCTACATATGGAAGGCAAAACTCTAAAATGTTTACAAGACAGTACAGGATAATATCTTTATGCCTATGATTCACAGAAGGATTTCATTAAGACCTTTTTAAAAAGCACAGAACATAAAGGAAAAGATTGAAAAATATGTCAAAATTTATATCTGTCATTGATTATCATCAAAGACCCCATAAGGAGAATAAAAACACAAGCCTCCTACTGGGAGAAAGTTATTTGCAAAATATATAACTGTCAAAGACTATAATCAGAGCATAGCAAAGACTTCTGTAAATCAACCATAAAACGTCAAACCAAGAGAAAAGACAAAAGCAGTTCATGGAAGAGGAAACATGAATGGTTCAAGAGCAAATTAAAAGATGCTTAATTATATTAGTTATCAAGGAAAAGCAAAATGAAGTCATCATAAAATATCATTTCACCTCCAACAAACCAGGAAAACAAAAAACATCTTGCTGTTGAAAAACATGTGGGGCAACAAGCAACAAGGGTACTTAGAGTACTGGTAGGAGTGGAAATCAGCATGTCCTCTTCGGACACAATTTTCCTTCCCTTCTGCATGTTTAACAACTCTTTGATGTAGCAATAACTCTCTTAGGAGTATACTCTCAAGTAGAGAAGAATGTATCCAGTTTTACCATAGTTATACTATAAAAGTAAAGCAAGAAAAGACTACATTTGGTATATTCCATTTCTTAAGGGAGGTGGTGGTTACATGGGGTGTTTTATTATTTTTCTGAAATTTGTACCTTAAAGTTATATGCAGTCTTTTGGAAGAAATGAGGTAATATTAGAAACGATTTATGTGTTGTTCGATGTTATGCATAAATAAATCAGTTGGTAAACTGTAATTCTCTTTTTATAATGTCTTCATAGTATGGATATAATGATTCTCAATGCCATCTTCCTATAGTCTTTTGTCAAAGATTGCCTCCTCCCAAGATAGATGGATCTCGGAATTGGAAAGACACTTCCTCCCACTCCATTTCTGCCCTGCCTCATTACCTAGCTGAGAAATAGATTTGTATTCCTGTACTCAGCATAAGCAGATAAAGTGTGCAGTTTTCCTGGGCACTGTTGAGGTGTTACACTTTGTTGATATACACATAATCATCCTCACCTCCAGAACACACATACAACCAGCATGCCAAGGTATGCTCTACACAAATACCAATAACCTCACAAAACCTGGGACAGCTCTCATGTTAGAACCTCAGATACTGTTTCTGGGTCTGGCTTCTTGTACTAGATGTGTTCTTTTATGGGGGATTCTTTTATAGACATGCTTCCCCTCCCCCACCACCATAACCAGTGTCCTCTACCAGATGTTCCCTCCACTTCCAAGTATTTCAGTCAATGCACACAGCTCCTGGAGAGAGAGGTTCACTGGTTTCACACACCCAGTCTTTACTTGGGTCCTGTGGGAATACCCCACAACAAAGATAACACCTTTCTCTATAGAGCAAAATAAATCTAGATTTTGATTGTATCAGATTAAAAATTTTTCCAATATCTTCAACTTTATTTCAGCTTGTAATTGGATTATTTATTAATTCTTATAATTATTTTATCTTTCCACTTTGATGTGTATCATTTTATAATTCTGAGCGAGTTGTGGTACCCACATCAAGTAGAATTAATCATTATTTACTGACAGATGGTTGCAGAGAACATTGAATGGGCAGAAGCTACAAAAAAATCCCCAAACCTCTTTCCACCTTCTCAAAAAGTTATTAGTTACACATAAGTTAGAGGCTTTCATTTGAATATGGATGATTTACTGCATCTGTGCCTCTGTAATCCCCTTCATCCTTAAGATTTTCTGTGGTCTGACATCAACATCACTTTGGCCTGCAATAACAAGTTAGTCATGTTGCTTTTCCAATTTATATAAAGACATACTACTTTCTGAATTGATCCCCCTGGACAGTGGTTTCCAGACTTTTTAGCTTACAACCATGTATTTGATTGATATAGACTCATAGCTTTCCAAAGAGTGCTGAATGCTACATAAATATTTAAAGAAGATAAAAAGGAGTTTTGAGAATTTGAGGTTGAGTTGTTGTATAGCTAGAAAATATGGTGGAAAAGTCACTGACAAAATACATAGAAAAGCACAAGAATAGAATGCAGACATGTCCCAATTAGGATGTCATTGTTTTGGTGTAGAATCCTACAAAATGAACATCACTGTGCCCAACATTTTCTTCAGTTTTGAATTACAAAGCCTGCAGCCCAGCAGTGGTATGTATCCTCTGTTCCATACAGTCTAGGCATTGTTTTATTTGTGATTTTATTCGTCAATATCACAGTCCTAATCTGATTCATATATCAGTAATGAAAGAGAAACTTAACTATGGTTCTAAAAAAAACCATGTCTCTGCCCTCAGCTATGTTTTCTGTATTCTTCATGAAGTTTTGAGTTCTTCACAGTAAAGAGGAGTATCAGTTGTAGCATCCTCATTAGGGAGATGCATTTGTTTATACTAGTTTTTTCAACAAGTATAGGAAGTGTATTAAAAATGCAAAATATGATTTCTGTAGTTGCCTCTCATAGAAACTGCTAAATGTTATCATCCATAATGCACAAGAGCTGGTAACTTTTTGCATATTTCCATTTTCTCTTTACTTCCTTTCTCAGACTCAAAAAATTAAGTTGGCAAACTGAAATTTATCAAAAGCTTTAGGAGGTGGTTTCTTGGTCTTTGAGCCGTTAGCTTAATTACCAGCAAATAAACTGTAGAAAAAGGGAAGGTCTTGGTGAACATGATTTATATACACAACTATATATGGTAAGTCCAAAATCTCCCCCTTTCCCTCAAATAACCTTTATCAAGGCTCAGACAGTTACTTCATTTTCCATTCTACTTAGCTTCATGAGTTGGCTTGTGTTAATTGCTATGAATTATTATTTTCTTTTTAATTACAAAATGAGTCTTGTTCTTTTTTGGACATTTGAAAAATATAAGAAACTAAAGAAAAATATTAATATCTCCTGAATAGCCCACTTTCTAGAGACAATAAAAGCTTCTGCATAGCATAAGGGGAAATTAAGAAAATGAAAAGACAATCTATGGAATGGGAGAACATATTTGCAAACCGTATAGCTATTCAGGGATCAATATCCAAAATATATAAGGAACTCCTCTAACTCAATAGCAATCAATCCAGTCAGTGACCTGGTTTAAAAATGGGCAAAGGACTTCTCCAAAGAAGATATACAAATGGCTAACAGGTATATGAAATGATGCCCAACATCACTAACATGGAGAAATGAAAATTGAAACCACAGTGAGATATTACCTCATTCATGTTAGGATGGCTGTTATTAAAAAAAATTGTTGACAAGGATATGAGAGAAAATGGAACCCATGTACACTGTTGGTGGGAACGTAAACTGGTGCAGCCACTGTGGAAAACAGTATGGAGGTGCTTTGAAAAACTAAAAATACAACTACTGTATGATCCAGCAATCCCACTTCTGGGTCTCCAGAAGAGTTGAAATCAGGATCTCAAAGAGATATCCGTACTCCCATGTTCATTGCAGCATTATGCACAGCAGCCAGGATGTGGAAACAACCTAAGTGCCTGTAAACAAATGAATAAAGAACACCTAGTATATACACACAGTGAAATATTATGTAGCCTTAAAAAAGAAGGAAATCCTGCCGTTTGCGACAACATGGATAAAGTAGCAGACATTGTGCTAAGTGAGATAAGCCAGTCACAGAAGGACAAAATATTGCATGATCCCACTTACATGAGGTACCTAAAATAGGCAAACTCACAGAAACAGAGAGTAGAATGGTGGTGGCCAGAAGTTGGGGGGGGGGGGAGTTGGTGAGGAAGGGAGGAATTGCTGTTCAACAGGCATAAAGTTCCAGTTGTGATTAAGTCCTAGAGATTTGCTGTACAACATTGTGCTTGTAGTACTTCATAATACTATATGTCACATTTTAAAATTTGTTGAGAGGGTAGATTTCATGTTAAACATTCTTACCACAATAAATAAAGACAGAACCAAATGGATCTCTCTCTCTCTCTCTCACTGTTGGATTTTATTTTGCTTTGTTTTGTTTTCAAAACAGAACTTGAGCTCTTTAATACTGCATTCCTGCCGAATTACCTTGAAATGTAAAGTTGATACTTTTTGTGAGCTGGCACATTGTTCTTCCTCTTGAATTTTAAAATTTGACTTTGCTGAGGGGAATTTCATTTTCTCTCATCTGAAATTACAAACAGATCTCTTCTGTGCCAGAGTTAAGCATGAAATTAAGGTAATTAAAGATGAGTAAAGCTAAAAGTTCCCTGAGCAAAATCAAAGCAAAGGAAAAAAATAAATAAAGACTGTTGTGACTGAAGTAGCATTACTCATAAATCCTCTGGGGCCTGTGCTTTTGTTTTTGTTTTAATTTTTTCATTGTTTTCTTTTCAGTTTAGGAGTAGATCAAAATTTGAGACCAAGAGAATGGTCAGAAAAGATTGTAAGCAGGTGGATTATTGCAGTGGACTTTTCTTCATTTCTGTAAATGCTTGCTTGTTTGTCTAGCAGATGTTTATTATGCGCCTGTGGTGTCCCATTCTACAGTAGTAAAATGCCGGTGCATCACATTTAGGCAAGCATTTGACAGTTTATGAATTCCTAACTTACTACTGTCAATGCCTTCAGCCAAAGACCACCAGGAACTACCTTGTTCAAGTTGGGTTTATTACTCATTGCAGTGGGGAAGGACACACAGCATGCGGAACCATGGGGCACCTCAGTAGGAGGGAGTTACAAAGAATCTGCTAAAGGATTTGGGCTTGAATTGAGTGATTTGAGAGAAGGTATAAGGAAGGAAAGTTTGCCCTAGACTGGATGCTGTGTTTGGGTGTTTTGTGGGTAACACAATAACCATGTTTTTTGTCTGTGCTTAGACAAAATTATGAAATGGTCTTGCTCTGTTTCATTTTATCATTGCCTCAGGGTGACCTCATCTGAGGTTAGAGATTGTTTATGTCCAACAGGAGAATAAAATGACCTGGCTTGTAAATGTGAGACCAGCTTGTAATAACATTAAGGTCTACCTGTGAAAATCAGATCAGTTTCAGATGTCAGGGGCTCTTTTTTCCCCCTCTCCTCTCCCTTCCTCACCTCTCCCCTCTCCTCTCCTTCCTTTCTCTCTCTCTCTCTTTCCTTCCCAACATCGCCCACCCCCTCTTTCTCTTTCTTTTTGTGTTTTCTGTTCTGGAATGACCAGGAATTCTCCTTTCTGGGTACAGATCCCCAGACTCACTCTATTCCTTCAGGTTTCTTTGCTTACAGTGGCTCACTTTCTACCCTTGCCTCTGCTGTGGCCACCTGCCCAAGGGACTCCTTTACTGTGGTCAGTGCCTAAACAGGAACAGAATCAAGCCGCTTTCACACTGCCTGGATCAGGTGAGGAAACAGGTTTGTTGCAGGCATCCCTTATTGGAACTTAAAGGGTCCTGGGCATTCCTAGCTCCTATTTCTTCCTTACTTCCCACAGTTCATCAATCTCAAATCATTCATTCTACAGACTTGCTACCTTCCTCTTCCAGTCCATCTCCATTGCCAATACCTTAGGCCAGTCTACTGTGCAATTGCATTGATAGGTATTAGCCACCTATCTTTCTGCTGTCACTTTTGACCCTTACAACCCCTCTCCTGCCCTGCTTCTAGGGTAATCTACAAATACAAATCTACAAATACAAATAAGTATTACTGCTTACCCTTAACTCTCCATGACATTTAAGACAAAGACCAATCTCATTACAAAGCTTGCCATGATGTAACCTTAATATATCTTTTCAACATGTAGTTTTCTTTTACTTTATCTCCAGTACTCTGGCCATATTGCAGGTTTATCTGCTACTCAAATGGGCTCTATGTGCATATTTCCTCCCATGTCTTGACCTTTGTACATGATCTTCCCTCTATTTAGAACCCACCCTTCCTCCTTCTTCCTTTTAAGCTCTAATTTACATCTAATTTGCCCTTAAGACCTCAATCTAATGCTGCCTTATATAAATCCCAGCCTCTTGTTGAGCGCTACCATACCATGTTGCAGTTCCCTTCATAACACTGTCTCCCTTGTTTATGAGCCCCGCTCAATGTCTCCTTTGCCCAGAAGACTGTGTGTTGCATGATGGTAAGGAACTTATCTGAGTTTTTCACAGTTGTACCCCACTGCCTGGCATGTAGTGAATGCTCATCAAAACATTTATTGACTATTTGAATATATCAATCAATTAATTGAATTTGACATACAAATAAAAACACTATAATAAGTGCCACTACATTATATATATATATATATCTCACTATTAGTACTAAGGCTTATTTTAATTTTTAATAAATAGAATTATATAGGCTGTCTAGGGAAATTAATTAATATGTCAAATATTGTTTCCTGGGAAGATGTGTCCAGAATTCTGGACAAAAAACTCATAAATAACTTTCTGTAACATACCCAATTATAATAGGTGAGCTGTCCAAGGGGCCTCTGGGTGGCATAGTTGATTAAGCGTCTGATTCTTGGTTTCAGCTCAGGTTGTGATCTCGGGGGGTCTTGAGATTAAGCCCCACGTTGGGCTCTGCGCTCAGCACAGAGTCTGCTTGAGATTGTCTCTCCCTCTCCCTCTGTCCCTCCCCTCCATGTGCTCTCTCTCTCAAAAATAAATAAATCTTTAAATAGGTGGGCTGTCCATGATTTCTCATGTGTTTTTGTATTAAATACTATTTTATGTTTTGCCAATTAATTTCTATATTTTTTGTTTTCTGTCTCTTCAAATAGATCATGAAGGCCTAAAAGACAAGGAATATATCTCTCATTTATTTGTATTTTCCGCAAATCCAGTTTCTGACACATACCAGGACTGGAGAAAATGTTGTTCTATTAGATTTTATTTTTGCCCTTAATAAATTGGACATGCTTAATAAGATAATCAGTTTCCATGAAAGGAGTAAATGACATCTGCCTCCCCTCTGGTCTTGTGAATTATTGTTCATTCATTATTCACTTGGTCACTCAATGTTTATAGGACCTTTGCATACTTGGCTCTGTGTTGTATTGGTCGTACAATGTGAATGAAAAGCAGCTATCTTCCTTTGAGGAGTTCATAAGTAAATAGATAATAGTAATATACAAATGCTAATCGTATAAGCACAGAAAAAGCGTTAACTCTGATTAAGGGAGTATATGGGGTTTTGAAGTGTGGGAAGAGAGTATGCCTGGGTTATTGTTTTCAACAGCATAGAGCCATACAAGAGTGGTGGAGTTGATTGGCACTGAGGGTAGAGATAGAATAATAGCAGAGAATAAATGTATAAAGGTAGGTTGGATCTGGTTTGGGATTGTGAGCTATATTAATGAGTTATGATCTCATCCTATTAGGTGGTATGTAGATGCTGTAGTGTGTAGCCCAGATCCCCCTTAAAGAATAAATGACTTAACTTCCCCAGCTGCCAGAAGAGCTGCCAACAGAAAGCCCTTAGCAAATCCATTGTTGGCCCCTTCAGGGGATTGCGTCAGGTGGAAAAAGCCATCTTGTCCAAGGTCATGCCTCCTTCCCATATTGTCCCACACTCTGTGATTGACTGACACTAGTGGATAAGACCTCGTTGCATTGTTCCCTTCCTTTCCATCAGCATAGATCCTAAAATTGTTCCTTAATAAAACTCCTGCTTAGCAACATAGTTTCCAAGTCTGTTAAACTGAGGAAATCAACTTACAACAGGTGGTAGTAGGGAGTCACCAAGGGATCTGAAGCAAGAAAGTGATATAATCAAATATATATTTCTTCTACATGAGCTTTCCCACACATACGAAAACTAATTAGGCTTTAAACAAAAACGCACATCAATTAATTTATTTCATCAGGGATTATTCCTGTAGGGCTGAAAAAGCTGGTATGGCAGCTGCAAAAGCATGTAGTGTTGATATTTTTCAATAATGCATCGTTTTTCTTCATTATTGACATCATATTCATTTTTTAAGGATATTTTTTAAATATCAGAATTGATTAAACTTTGTCACAGAGCAAAGGAACTACAAAGTAGTATCTTTATATTCAGAACTCTATAATCAGGAAATTATTCTGATTTAGAAGTAAATATATATTCCTGAATTTTAGAAGATCATCCTAGGTATAAAATGGAAAAACAAGAGATCTTTCACAACATGTACATTAATTTTTAAAACATTTTTACTTTACTATGACAAAATTAATGTTTAAATTCTATAAAATGGGAGAGTTTTGTTCCACCATCAGATGATTGAAAATTGTATCCTTTTAATTTTGTCTTTGAAACGTTCAAATCATAAAAACAGATTAGGTAAGCCAGTGGAGAATCATACAAATAAGGTTTGCAGTTGATCTTTTATATTCCTGTTTTCTCTTCCACTTCTGTTGATTACCTTTGTATCATCCATTCAATCTACAGTTCCTGAAAATTTATTATAAGGAAGGCACAGAGAATGGTCATAAATAAAATCCATCTAAACGTACTAATGAAAGACCCAGTCACTGGCTTTTCCTTCTCATGCATTGTTGGAAATGCCTCATGTGAGTTCCCATAAATCCAACACCATGGGGTCAGCTGCTATGTGGGGTTCGTGTTTCTTTCCTCTTTTGCTCTGGCTTCCTAAAGTTGAGCATTGCTACATTTACTTCATGGGAGTTTTCCACATCGTGGAAGCACAAGAGTCTCCTGCAGGCACCACTGAGGTTCCCTAAGGACTCGAAGAGTGAAAATTCTCTCATGCCAATCTCTCCAGATTGTACTCAGCCCCAAGGGGAAGCACCAGAGCCCTGCAGTTGACAAAACTCTGCATTTAGTTAAAAAGAGAAAGCCTCTCTCGCTGTTCTGTGTTACACTGTATAATGGGGGTTTCCATATGAGTTGGGACACGGATACCATAAATGCAGACTTGCTCTTCCCTTCAGTGAATAAGGCTTTGTCAAACTTTGCATGTCTGATTTCTTCTCTTGGAATGACTTTCCTTCCAGAAGTTCTCTTAGTTCCTTATACACATAGACTCATATGGATCTGTTTCATAGTTGACTCAATATTTCTGAACTTTGTGGTGGTCACCATTTAGATTGGGGATACTACAAAACAAAAAGTGATTATGAAATATAGGTTTTAAGAGATTCTAGAATTTCTCTAAGTGCTGACACACCTCAAGATGAGCTAAAATCATCAAATATTTGTGAATAGCTAAGAGAAAAGAATGAATTGCTGCTATTTCCAAATAGTGTACTCTTTTTTTCTCCTTCAGAGGATCATAAATTCTAGATTTTTATATTAATATATTTTTAAAAGAATAACTGGTTCAGTACTGTTCCAAATTTTGAGAATTGTCTTACTATCTCATGTAAATCAGACAACATTTGTATGAATGAGAGAAACTTATTTAAAAGATTACTGAGAAGTTTGTATAATACTTTAGAGTCTTTCTTGGCAAAAGATGATGGTAAAACATTAAAAGAGCTGTCATCTTAAAAATGGAAAGAGGGCTTGTGACACTTAAAACCAGGCAAAACCTTTAAAAATTGTATCTTAGGGAAAAACTGTAGTTTTTCAACAGGAAAAAAAAATAATCCCTATTCATCATTCAGTATATCATTTAATATGAAAGACAGCAGAATGCATTTATTAAATGCTGAATAAATTTGCATTTTAGAGTAATTTTCACTAACATAGTTTGGGTGGCTCAAGTGAAACATAAAGGAGTTAACAGATCATTTCAAGTATTAAATTTTATAGAAAAAATATATTGGCAGGTATACAGATATTCTTATTCCTAAGATAAATCTTGAACACAAAAATGATAATCAGAAAAATAATATAGTTCCAGTATACTTAAATGATTTAATTTCAGTAAGACTTTCTTTTCTTCCTTTGCAAGCATGAGTTTAACTTCTACCTCTAGAACTTTTATTGTTCATAAAACCATTCTATTTCATTCACAATTGTTTTTTCATACACTGGTGGTTTATTGCAGAGAATTATACAAGATATTAGGATTTGTTAGAAGGGAAAAAATAGCGAAAATTATATTTGAATAGGCAGCAACACCAGTATTTGTTGTCTGGATTTCTAATTCCAGACATTTCGGAGCACTTGATTTTCAGACACGTAAGGAAGAAGTCTACAACCTCCCTTTATCACCACTTCCAGCAACTAACAACCCCTATTACAGGAAGTTTGACACAAATGCTTGTTGTGATACGTGACTTAAACCATGTTTTGTTTTGTTTTGTTTTTTGAGTAAGAAAAAAAAAGTGTGATGTTATCACCTTGTCTTTTCTTGAAAGACTAGAGAACTAGGAGTTAAAGGCCTGGGAGAGAGAAGTTAGAGGGTTGGTGAAACCTAACAGAAGCCAAGTTCTTTACAGAAAAACAGCTGAACTTTAAGAGATAGTTTATTTGGCTTGAATTTGGAAGTTGGTCTTAAAAGAGATTAGAATACCTAAGAATGGGATGATCCTTTCAAAAAAAATTCACTTGGAACTGTACAGCCATATTTGGAACAACTGGACTATTATTGCTATAAGTCAGCTGTTTTTTTTTTACAGCAAGTAGAGTTTGCCAAACTCATGCTATTTGTAGGTTTCTAGACACATCTATGTTACACTATACCACTTGAATACATGGTCAGAAGACAGCTCATTCCTACTTTTAGCACATACAGAAACAGTTGTAAATCTAGACCAAAGTAAAAATATATTTAAATTATACGTCCAAGGTTTGTATCTTCCAGAGACCACTTAGTGGAAATGTGTGACTATTAAGTTGTTATTGGGAGGGAGGGTATATGTAGATTTCTATATAGGATATATAAAACATATGCATACATTTGCAACATATATGTCTTTTAGTCTCTAGAATTTGAGACTAATTTTAGCAAGGTGAGCTGTATTGTTTTTGCTTTTTGTCTGCCTGATTTTAACATTAGATCATAAAAACATTAGTTTTTATACATGACCTAATGCCATTTTAATTTAGGTCTCCATGCCATTTTAATTTAGCAACAATATATCTGAACTTATGGATGTTTAGAGGTAAATGAGGCTTCCTCTTTTCTATTTAATTTAAATGTCTCAAATACTTTATCAAAGCCGTCAATTTAAAGTTAACTTACTTTGGGATGCCTGGGTGGCTCAGTCAGTCCCTCATTGGGCTTCTTGCTTGGTGGGGATCCTGCTTCTCCCTCTGCCTGCTGCTCCCCCTGCTTGTGTGCTCTTTCTCTCTCTCTGACAAATAAATATATAAAACCTTAAAAGTTAACTTATTTTACTATAGTAACAACCCCAAAATAAAAAAAATTAAAAATTTGCCCCCATATTGTACACAGACTTTTCCACCTTACAATGCTCCTCACCAAAAAATAGTAAAATAAAATAAAAATAAAATAAATATTTGTTAGTGTAATTGAAATATATTGCAAAAAATATTAAAAATTACTTCTATTTCATCAGCTAAATATTCTATAAATACTCAAAATTTAAAATTAGCTGAACACTTGATAACACAGTTGAAGTGTATTGTAAGTATTACTTAAAATACCTTATCAGGTAATTTAAAAAATGTTTCAGAACCATTCCAGGAATGAGCCAAAACTTTTCAGAATGCAATAAAACTACTTGTAATCATTGTTCTTTGATATGCCAAATATAGAGAATGCAAAAATTGAGGAAATGAGCTGTAACAAATGATTATAATTATTTTTACAATTTTACAGTTTATAATTATATATTATAAAATGTTTATTATACAATAATTATTATAAAATTTTAATCTAACCATAATATTCCAATATATTTCTCACTTCTAAGGCTATTCTATATATACTGCAATGATACCATACAACTAAATACTTCTCTTCTTAACAAGTTCTGTGTATTTTTCAGATGTAGGACATACACCATCTCTATTCTAGTCATGTTGAACAAATAACATTATGAGAAATATAAAAATTGTTTATAGTTTAAAATATAGTATTAGCAACTGTGTTAGTTGACAATAAATGATAAAAAGAAAATCTTTTCAAAGTTTATTTCATGTTTCCATTGATAAAATACAACAAATATTATTTGACATGACTGTACTTTTTTCAGTTGAAAATATTTTTATAAGAAAGTTCTTCATATTTTCATGCATTTATTATTTAATAAATTAATATCCATTAATTTATGTAATATTAACATTTATATTTATAACATGTTCTAGAACTTAATATTATTATTTTTTAATTTATTATTAAATTCATTTAATTCTCTACAGCATTTTTTTAAAAAGATTTTATTATTTGACAGAGAGAGAGAGAGCACGCGCACAAGCAGAGGGAGAGGGAGAAGCCAGCTCCCTGCTCAGCTTGATCCCTGGACCCTGAGATCATGACCTGAGCCAGTGGCAGTCGCTTAACCTTCTGAGCTACCCAGAAGCCCCTCTCTATAGCATTTTAATGACCATGATTTTTGTGGTCTCCTCCGTTGATATATAGTTTACATAGTTTTGAATTTAATAAGGATACTTTATAAGAAGCATGTGCTGGGTTTTGTTCTTGTGACCAGATCTACTTTTTAGTGCTCATATTTGCACATAAGTCTCACAAGTCACTTGGTAAAGTAGAGAGACAATTTTAACATAATTTATATTCCAAAAATCCAGAACATTTAAGCAGATTTAAATACTCACTTTATAACAATTAACAATGAACCTCATGCTGTGATCAGCCACATTTAAATCTTACAACAATTTTTATGACAAGAATTTGTTGTGTTATTTGAATGTTTTATGCTTTGTGTGTCCACTTAATTTTGGCTTTGAACATGATAAACCATTATTTCAATTATTATCTTCAGTTATTATGTCTTCAATTCAGTAAGGAGCTCTGATTCTTTAGTCATTAATTCATTAGTTTGATAGGCCAAGCAATTTCATTGTGCATCTCTAAAATAAATATGAAGTTAAAAATATTTCTTGAGGAAAATGTACTAATACTTATTAGTAAATTTACTAATAATTACTGGTATACTGCTATTAATGAATTGTTACGGGTTATATGCAAAAGACACAATTCACACATTACATCTTCTTTCAATGAAAATATATTTCTGACTACTACAAAGATTATTCTTTTGGCTGTGACAAACCCTTAATATACTCTGTCAAGTAATGGCTCATTTCTCCTACCAAATCCCAGCTTTACCCCTGGGAGTCCTTGGGTATGTTATTTAACTTCTCTGTGCCTCTGGTTCCTAACATGTAAAATGGGGATAATAGTAACAATTCGGAAGCTATTATAAAAATCTGTATTTATTTTCTATTGTTGCCATAACTAATATTATCACAAACTTAGCTTCTTAAAAAATACCCATTCATTGTATCTCATGGTTCTCTAGGTCAGAGTTCTGGGTGGAGCATGACTCAATGAATCTTCTGCTTAGAGTCTCATGAGAGCAAAATCAGCAAGACTGTGTTCCTTTCTGGAGGTTCTGGGGATGAATCTGTGTCTGAGCTCATTTAGGTTGTTGGGCAACTTCACTTCTTTGCAGTAACAGAACTGAGGTCCTCATTTACTGTTGACTGTCAGCTGGGGGTCAGTCTTTGATCCTACAGGCTGTCCCCATTTCTTCTCACCTCTCCAGGTAGCAGCTCTCTCCAGCAATAGTGGGTTGAGTCTCTCTCATACTTTGACTTTCTTTTGCTTCGCTGCATCTCTCTGATCTCCAGCTAGAGAAAGTTCTCTGCTTTTAAGGGCTCATTATGATAAAATTGAGGCCATCCTGATAATTCAAGATAATCTCCCTATTTGAGGTCCATAACCTTAATTACCTCTGCAAATCCCTTTTGCTATATATGTAACATATTCACACGTTCTGGGATTTAGGATGTGGACATCTTCGAATGGCTATTATTCTGCCTATACCACAATATTAGAGAAATTAATTCATGAAAAGTGCTTCAAACAATGTTTGATGCTAGTGGTTCTTATTTTTTATAGTAACTGTGAAAATTCATATATATAATATGCCGTGACATCATCTGCTCTCAACGTTTTGTACAAACCCATCATTAGCATTTATTAGTATGATTGGTTGTGGCTGTTTTATTAGCCCACAACATTAAAAAAAATTAGTCTGCCTTAATCATTTTTGTGTGTCAAATCATAAAGTCATATTTTAAAATATGGGGTGCCTGGATGGCTCAGTTGGTTGAGTGTCTGCCTTCAGCTTGGGTCATGATCCCAGGGTCCTGGGATCAAACCCTGCATCAGGCTCCCTGCTTCCTGCACAGGGAGCCTGCTTCTCCCTCTCCTTCTGCTCTCTCTCATTCTCTCTGAAATACACACGCTAAAGTCAAATTAAGATATAACTTTCAATTGTGAATTATCACTTTGGAAGAGAAATTTTGTATTTAAACTAGGAGAATAATTCAGTCTGAGTATTCATCAGACTTTGGGCTATTGCTATCACTTTGACATTAGAAAGTTAGCAGCAACCAGGCAAGCTTACCATATGCGTTAAAAATTTTCTTTAAAAACCTGTTTAGAGTACCAGCTTTATCAAAAACTCAAATACAGACATATTTTAAGTCTACAGCAGTTCTTGATTACAGGAAAGTCATCCCAATGTTCTGAAGTAGTACTCTATTAATATTTCCAAATAATTTAAAAATTACAAAATAAAATTTAAGATATAGGGAACTAGAAGATCCTTGATAATACATAGAGTCTAGCTGGAGAAATATTTAGGCCTGAACTAAGTTTTTTTGTAGAAATACAACATGGTATAGTTACTAATGTGAATCCTTTTCTCTGGTTTAAGCTCTTTGAAGAAAGAAACTGCTGCTTTTCACATTTGAAATTCTTCATTCTACATAGAAACCTGCTGTATAAAGTTGGTTAAGTTAAATTTAACACGCTGCTTAATAAACATAGCAAAGTAAAAGGAAAATTAGCTAAGCTTCAATATCCATAAATATGTGAGGGGTTTTCATTTTGGCTTAAATATGAAGTATGATTAGTTCTTCAATTTCACAGAGTAAAAACCAAAATGAAATAAACAGGGAAAATTTCTAAGGTACTATTTCTCTTCCAGTTTCACCAGAAAATTAAACTCTATATATCTAGAGTGTTATATATTTTCCAGATGCTTTTCAAGCTCTTAATTTTCTGTTTATTGCTGTTTAGAGTCTGTCATTACTTTGATGTGGCAGATGAACAGATCAGAATACTATCTACTCCAGTGCCGTCCATGTTGCAGCAAATGTTGAGAACTCGTTCTTTCTGATAGCTGAGTAATATTCCATTGTATATATGGACCACAACTTCTTAATCCAGTCATCTGTTGAAGGGCATCTCGGTTCCTTCCACGATTTAGCTATTGTGGACAATGCTGCTATGCTGCTGGAGGAGATAATGCTAAGTGAAATAAGTCAAGCAGAGAAAGACAATTATCATGTGATTTCTCTCATCTATGGAACATAAGAACTAGGAAGATCAGTAGGGGAAGAAAGGGATAAAGAAAGGGGGGGTAATCAGAAGGGGGAATGAAGCATGAGAGACTATGGACTATGAGAAACAAACTGAGGGCTTCAGAGGGGAGGGGTTGGGGGAATGGGATAGACCGGTGATGGGTAGTAAGGAGGGCACGTATTGCATGGTGCACTGGGTGTTATACGCAACTAATGCATCATCGAACTTTACATCAGAAACCAGGGATGTACTGTATGGTGACTAACATAATATAATAAAAAAACATTAAAATTAAAAAAAAATGCTATCTAACGTGTTAAAAGCTAGTGGCAGAGCCAGTAGACAAAACAAAACAAAAATATTCAACAAAAAGCCCTCGTGACCAGTATGGTCCTCACAGACTTTTAGATTAACATTTCTCAAATCCTTTAAGTAACAAGAGAGCTGATAAATACATACGTACCTTGTTAAATACAATGGCAAACTGACTTGTCCTGAGAATAACCTCTAGAGCTAAGAGGAACTAAGACTCCCAGGGATTCTGACTCTGAAATTTATATAAGTGGAAAAGTTCAAATGGAAAAACAAAACCTCAGTAAATGGGTTGAGAGAGAACTAAAAAGGAAACATTAAAAAAGAGAAACAAAAAATCAGAACTGTTCAGAACATGCCCCTGGAGCCATTTATAATTCCTTGGTATAACTCAGTATTTAAATTACTTGTTCTTTATCTGGGCTGTAACTTATCACTTGGTCACATGTTTTAGGCAGAACACAGGCTACACAAAAACAAAATAGTGATCAATGTGAATTAGTTCCATGACATACAATTGATTGCTTATAAAACAAGGAGGATTTAGCTTTATCATATTGTGGAAAAGTGTTTGTTTTTTTCCACAGATGTGGCCATTAGTTAGAAGCATAACATATGGCTGGAGGGTAATTAAGAAGCTGGTGCCTCAAATATGAATAAATAAACTGGAGGGTGCAACCACCATTTACATCCCTGTCTCTGCTGGTCCTTGTAACAGAACTTTGACCCATGAATAGTGGTACTGTTTAGTGACATTTAATGACTTGGGGAACTCTGAGGAAAAAACAAGTTTAGAGAAGAGAGAAGAGGAAATCCAGAACACAGTTTGCACCTGCTAAGTTTAAGGTGTCTATCACACATTGTATATATGGATCGAATAGACATTCTAATGAAACTCAAGGAAAAGGGTAGGCTGGAGATATGAATTTGGGAGTTAAGCATATAAATGATATCTAAAGCCATTGGGAAAGAATGAGAACCCTGGGAATAAGTATAGAAAACAAGAGACACCTGAAGACAGGAGACAGTTCTCTAGCTTTAGGTGTCAGGAAGAGGAGAAAAACCAAACAAGGAGACTAATAAGAAGCAGTAAGAAGAAAAAAGAACAATGCCTTGCAACAATAGTTTGGAGGTGTTCCAAGAAGGAGGCAGTGAGCAATAATGGCAAATGACAGAGGCCAAGTTAAGTGAGGGCTGAGAATTGACCTCAGTGTTTGATAACGTGAAAGTCATTGGTGAATTGAAAAGAATAGTTTTGTGAAGTGATGGGGACTGCACTGGGGTAAGAAAGTGTTATATAAGGAAATGGACATCATTGCTTTTAAAAGATGTAAACCATAAAGAGGAGCAGAGAAATGTGGTAGCAGCTGAAAAGGATCTAATGTTAAAAGGGTAGAATTGTAATTTTTTTTAATTGGAGATTTTGTATATGCTGAATTGGGAGGGGAAAGTTGATAATACAGAAGAGAGGGATAATCACTGGAAGAGCAGAATTCTAGAGCAGGTGAAAATGGTACTTGTGAAGGGATTAGTCCTAAAGAAAAGCCAGAGAGTTCATTGTCCATTCTAGAGAGCAGTTATTGCTAATGACAAGGAAGGACAAGAAGTCAAGAAGGTCTTGATCAGTAGGGTGGTTAACTAAGGCTGGGTGGAGGACGAGATCATTGGAAATGGGAATGTGTAGAAATGGGGTGGGGGGACAAGCTAATGGATGAATCCTCTTGACACAATCCACTCTTCATAGGCAATAATTATTAGAACTTCCCATGCAGTGTTTAAACATACCCATCAATGAGAACAGAGTGCCTCTTGGCTCTAATCGTAGCTACTGTGAACTCTTCCCATTCTGGCCACAGTTGCTTCCCAAACTGAGAGTGTGATAGGGCAATTCTTCAGGCTGCTTCGAGATAGGAAAGGAAATGGCTCCCCAATCTGTTGTGTTACACAGTTTAAGTGTTGGACCTGAAGTTGTTGCTCTCACTTTAAAATCATAACATATTTTCTCCCTGGGGACTATTAATGCTAGAGGAAAGACTTGGTCCAGGTAATTTTTTAAAAAGATTTATTTGTTTATTTGAGGGGGGCAGAGGCAAAGAGAGGGAGAGAAGCAGACTCCCCATTGAGCGAGGAGCCCTATGTAGGGGGCTCCATCCCATGACCCTGACACCACGACCTGAGCTGAAATCAAGAGTCCGATGTTCAACCAGGGGAGCCACCCAGGCACCCCTGGGTGCTTTGATTATCTTCCCTCTCCAATTTTCAGACCTTGTCATAGAATACCACTCATTATGTCAGACTCTTTTCTTACTATAAATTTTCTCTCTGGGCCCCAGGTATTGAAACTATTTATGTTTTTCCTACTGAAATAGTACCCAACCCTATGTAAATTAGTCATTGCAAATATAAAGTGGATGATACCTACAAGCTGTATCTAAATATCAATTACAGTCCTGCCCATCATGAGACAATACAAATACTAAAAAACGTGCAGTTCTTAGGGGTAATGGTAGAGCCCAGCGATCAACATCGGAAGATGCTCTCATGCAGTTTCACAGAGCACTGCCTGGTGTGAAGATTTCAGCTTGCATAGCCTTGATTTTAAAAGTGTCCTCTTGCATATAGAAGTAATCTCCTGCCTGGCCAAGGGCCCAGTTTTGATGGGAAGTACATGGGATGGTGAGAAAAATGGGGAAATGCTGTGCCAGATAGATAACCTCCTGAATAATGAGTGACAGGTGCTATAACTCGATCACTCTCCCATACAGAAGGCTGAATCCATTCTACTAAGCTCTAGGGGACAGTCAATATGAGAAGAATAGTAGGAGTTACTGAGAGGAAGGCAGTTTGTTCTGGTCTCCTATAGATTTCTTGTCTCACTCAGAACTGGATTACAGGGACAGAGACTGATAATATGTGACCTTGACTCATTGTTAGTATTGCTGGTAAGTCCTGTAAGGCAACTGACTAGAGGTATCAAGAAGGAGAAGATAAACACATTAGCAACTGATCTGAAGTTAGAAATAGCATAATTTATGGATATTGAAATGCATAATGGATATTGGGATAATTTTCAATATAATCCTCTGTAATGAAATTAGAAATCATAGAAAATTGAAGTCACAGCTATAAAGGTCAGAATTAACTACTTTCCTTTTCCTTTTTAAGGCAATAATCTTAGGCCTTTATAGTTCATGAAGACGCCAAAATCTAGGTATACATTTCAATGAATCTCAATTTATGAGACGTTTTGCCTAAAGGAAAAAAAAATGTACCTGTTGGAAGTGTATCCTTTTTCTTTTCCTTTCAAAGGGAAAGGTTCATTTAGCTTGAGAAAGAAAAGATTCAGAAGTCTACACTGGTTCTATAAGTCACATTGTGACATTTAACTGTCAGCTATTATTTCTAAGCTATTAACTTTTATGAAAGCTATTTAGACAATGATGTTGATGTTAATAATGTTGGTTTCAAAAATATCAGTGGATAAAGGACACAATTTTCAGGACGGTTTTTAAAAAATTCTGAATCCATCTTCCCTTCCTCCCTCCCGCCCTCCCTTCTTCCCTTCCTCTTTTCCTTTTCTTTCTTTTTTTTCTTTTTAGGAAAAATTTGGGCAATAGTTTTGGCATCATCATATTTTCTTTCACTTTTAGAAGTATTCTTTACTTTTCTCAATATTAAACACGTTCAAGGATTGATGCTGCCCTGAGAGCATTGTAAGAAGAATTTCAAACTTCAGGTTACAATGGTCCCTGTGGGTGGCTTTAGTACTATGTACTTGGTGACCTACAGAGTGTCCAGCACACAGTAGGTGTTCAAGAACCAGCTGCTGAAAGAGTTCTAGTAGCTGGAACAAGTGCTTTATCCCAATTAAGAGTTGATAATAATGCCGGTATTAGGAATGAAAAGCCAAAGGCAAAATCAACACAAAATATTCCTCTTATTGCATTATTTTTTTTTTTTTGGTTCTACAGTTCCTTTCACAGTTTCTACTTATAATGCTGTGAACAGTTTTAACATTCCTGAGCCAAGCCAGTTATTAATTCCTTGAGAAAATTAAATTGTTTTTAAAACAAAAAGCAAAAAACTTTTTGTCTTGTTAGTAGAGTTATTTAAATTTCACCTAACTAATGTAACAATATAAACACAGGAATTTTTAAAAGTATTAACTATAGATGCTCTTAAGGATACTGAGGATTTTATGAACCATAAAAAGGAGTTGTTACACTCTAACATTTTAAATTCATTTTCAAATATTAGTCCATTAAGACATTTCATTTCTCTGATCTGATTTTTCCCCAAGGCAAAAAGTATATATTTGTTTATGTAAAGGATCAATAGAAAAGTGATTCTCAGAAGGAAAATCATTAAATTCTCCTCCCCAGAGATAGATAGAGCTCTACTCAATAAGGCATGAAGTAGTTTTACTTCTTATTAATAACTCCAGATAAATGATTCTTGTTTCTGAATGTGCCTGTATCTCCAGGTTTAAGTTAAAATGTTCACATTCCTGTTGGCTACTCTCAAGGCACAAAAGGGAGCCTGGGTTTCTGTGCACCTTCACAGGGAAGCCTTAGGTTATTCGCTCAGGAGAGCTAATTCCTCTGCCCATGATGGTAAAACAAGCTCAGGTTTCCAGGAGGAGAGTCCTGGGGGAGACAAGGAGACCATCCCTAACACTTTCAGCACAGAGGGTATTTCAAGGCACTGGCAAGTGGCATTCAGAAGATAGCCAGAGGTAAACAATCCTCATAAAAATAAAGTCTACAGGAGGCTGAGTGAGTGGTCTCTGTTTAACTGGGGCATCCTTTTTGTTCCTTATACCAATCTTTAATTATAAGTAAAAAAAGTTGAAGAAATATCACCTAGAACTCATATTGCGACTGTAAGTTTTCAAAAATATTTTTATTGATATCATCCTAATATGATCCTATGTAAGAGATATTTTGTAAATGGAATCATCTTATACAGAACAGTGAAGTGACTGTTCTAGAATCACATGGAAATTGAGTGTCCAGGTGCCATTCAGATTTCATAATTCCAAACATCAAGCTCTGTGTATAGTTCAGTGCTGCCCTTTTGCAAGGAAAGAATTTAGAATTCTTGTCTCTGCCCTCATGACAGAGACATTTGGAAAACACAGACTCACTAATTATCTACATCCTAAAGCAAAATTTGAGTTAATTGTCACCATTTATTTTCATGGAGGAATTTAGTCAAGTAATTATGAAAATTATTTCAAAGAACAAAATCTGTTGGCAATGATGGACTGTAATGAGCAAATATTAAGCTGCTACATTAGTTCTCCAAAATTAGTGCCCTTTCTATTTCTTCCTTAAATGTAACAATTTCTTCAAGAAGAATTAGATATTAGTCCTTGACATCAAAAGCCATGGGGAACTAATTACATAAAGTTGAATGAATATCTTAACTTTGTTGTCTGGCAGGCCATGGCCAAGTTTCTTCATGGAAAGCCCCTAAGTAGAGGTAAATAGAAAACACCTGGACCCAATAGGCACAGAGAAGGAAGTGTATAACTGTGGTTGAAAATAGCCAGCTGTCCACAGAGCCCATTTTGTCTTTATGCTATTCATTAAGGCTGCAGGTAGCCACGTGACTTAATGCTACCCAATACAACCTGGAAACAGAAGTGATGGATGCCAATTTCAGGCCTGGCTCATAAAAACTCCTCCAAGCCCTTTTCCCATTTGCCAGCTTGATGAAATAGGCACAATGGTCTTGGAAGCCATGTGCTGAAGATGACAAAGCTACAAAATGAATAAGCCCAGAGCCATGAATCACCACATGAACAAGAGCTACCTATCAATCAGGAACACCAGTTTTGGAAGTTATGTAAAAACTAAACTTCTGTTGTGTTTGAGGTGTTTCACAGTTTGGAGTTTATTTATGACAGCAGGTAGCATTTCTTTGTCTAATGTGTATAACTCCTAGCATATGCACAGAAAAGACATTTTTGCATTTAGAATGTTCAGCAAGATTTCAGGACTTGCAATGTGGACAGCTTGAGAGCCATGATTTTGATGAATAACAGAATTATTGTCTTACATGGAATCATAATCACATGGGTATTAGTGTGGCCCTTTCAGGAGTGAAGCTTAAATTCTAGTGTAGCCCTCTGTTTTGGTCCCCTTAGACTAAGAATATTCCTACTGGGTGGTGGCAGAGCATAGACCTGAATTACCACCAACCAGGTTACAACCTCATGAAGAATGAAAGGTGGATGGGGAGGACATGATCACTCAGAGGTATCCGTGTTGATGCTCTTCTCATATCTCTTTGGTACTTAGATAAAGCTTGTGAGTAGGACTGCTTCGTGTTGGTGATTTCTGCTATCAAAAAACTGGTCCCCAGCCTTTGGTCATTTATATGAGCAACCACTGTGTATGTGAAGCAGAATTTACTGTATGATAATCAAAAAGCAACTTTATTTTTATTCTCCTTGCACTTTTTTTTTTTTTTTTTTAAAGATTTTATTTATTTCTGTGACAGAGAGACAGCCAGAGAGAGAGGGAACACAGCAGCGGGAGTGGGAGAGGAAGAAGCAGGCTCACAACGGAGGAGCCTGATGTGGGACTCGATCCCGGTACGCCGGGATCACGCCCTGAGCCGAAGGCAGACGCTTTAACGACTGCGCTACCCAGGCGCCCTCTCCTTGCACTTTTAAAAGTACACTGTGAGGGCTTCTTTGTCGTCTGCCCCTGAATTCAATTTAGGGAACGTCTGAGTATTATCATATAATATATAGGCTCAATTCAGTAATTACTATGGCTAATCCACTGTTGTGATTAAAATTTTTAAATTCCTTTTAAAATTCACATTTGGTCCACTTCATTCTTCTGTAGGATAACTATCTGCAGTGGGAGAGTGTAGCATTTCTTTCCCTTCCTTGTACTTGAAACTAGTTAGAAGTATTTAGAGTTAGAGGAATAAAAGATCTGTTGATATTATTATATGGAAATATAATATCTGATATCTAATAACCCAAAGGTATAAAGTTAATATAACAAAAGTGAGAATGTCTACAAATAGGGGAAAATTAATTTTTTTCTGTTAATGGTTATAATCATAACTACCACCCAGTATAAACTGTTGAATATCAGCCAAATAATAATTTTAAGTTTCAGGCCTTAAATCTTAATTCCATCCAGAATGCTGGTGTTTGATTTTAGGAAAAAATAATGTATTTTCTCACTGAATTATAATTCAGTGTGAGAATGTGTTACCTCAGGCAATCATATGAGATACTATTAAAAATTCAATTTATTCTACTACATAAAAATAACTAAAAATGCTCCAAATCGCAGTAGTGATGTAAGCAATGAACTGAAACATATTTCAAATCCATTAAATTTCAGAGTATGTTCATTCTACTTCTACACATAAGCTAGCACTCAAGAAAGTCAGTGTTTATTAAAATCTAAATTTCATTATAAGAAGAAAACATTTTGAAAAATATTGATAATTGTTAGCTGAGTGAGGAGTGCATGGAGATTCATTATATGTTCTCTAACTTTTTGCGTGTTTGAAAACTTACATAATAAAAATTTTTATTGCGATAATTGTGAGAACTCTACACGAACAAAAAGATATTTACACTTGAGCCAATTTATTTAACTACGGGTAGGAAATCAGTGTGGCTCGGTCTCTGGAAGTCAGCTTCCAACAGGAAATGAGATAAGTAAAAAGGGTAAAATATACCCATTGGAAATAGTTGCCAATCAAAGGGGAAGATCATTTCTAGAAAGTACAGAAGATTGGGTATCGCCCCAACACCCCAAGAACCAGAAAAATCTAAAGTTAACACATTAAATGTGTACCTTCATCAAGGTGAACTACCCCAAAGGTACCAATTGATCCCTTGTGCCAATCTAAATTTAAATGGCTATTTGTGTTTCAAAAGCTTTGCAATGTATGACCACCTATATAACCACGCGTAACCAGAATCCTGACTTTTATGTTAACCACTACATTGTTTCTTGTTAATTTTACCATATGTAGATGCATCCCTAAATGACATATGACTTGATTTTATCTACTTCTGAACTTTATGTAAATGGAATAATATTATATGTATACTTTATTGACTTGTTTCTTTCATGTAAAAAGACATTTTGAGAGATTCATCCAGTGTTGTTGTACTCACCTGTAATTCATTTATTTTTGTTGGAATTCTTTGGTATGAATATATCGCCAATTTATTTTCACTGTTTTTTCATTAACAATCTACTGTTGATGAACTTTGAGGATGTGTTAATTTTCTAGTTATTACAAAAAACGCCACCTTGTTAATTGTACAGGTATGAACTAATCTAGGATAAATGTAAGTGGAGTTGATGGGTCAGTGGGTTTAGGTTCAGGTGTTTTAGGTAGTGTCAAACTTGGTTTCCAAAATTTTTGTGCCAATACCCGTCAGCATGTAGAAAGTCCTATGGCTTTATAGCCTTACTAATACTTTCATTTTTTGCCATAGGCATATTTTCTCTTTTAAATGAAGCAATACCTATGATGATAAATAAGCACCAGAAAAGGAGAAAAATGATGCAATGTGAACCCAAGTTTATTACTAGCCTCAAGAGTTTCACAGATTTTTCAGACTCTTGCCAATAATAATTTAAAAAAAATAAAAGTAAAGCGTACCCGCTGGGAGTAACAAGACAATTACTTCTAAAGTAAGTCAGAAATAACTGTTTGGAAAAGCTACAATTAAGGGAAGCAGAACTTTTAAATGAATAAAAATTAATATTGACATTTAGGATTTATTACTTGTATCAGATCTCTTCCATTTGCCCATTTTAGATTAACTTCCTCCCTTCTCCATCTTGCTCTCCATCCTGGGAGGCTCACCTTTTTGGGACCCATTGCCACCTGGCTTCTGGCTGGATTCAGCCAATGGAGAACTCCAACAGAGAACAGGAAGGAAAAAACTCCCTGTTGTGGGACCTGGTCTATGCCAGAGGTTTCAGCTCATCTCAAGGGAGCATCTCCATGAGATCCTCTCATTTTGGGTTCCAGTAACCTCTAACTCCCCTTATCCCTTCAGGCCTAGGTATGGTAACAGCTTTGCTGTTACAGTGTCCAAGGTATCACACCATCTGCTGTGCTTCCCTGGCCAACCTTTATAAATACTTTCTTTATTAAACCTTTCTTGAGTTAGCCTAACTTGAATATAGTGTCTATTTCCTACTGGAACACTGATTGATACACTATTCCAGTAGTTCTCAGACCTTAGTGTGTATTCAAGTCAGCTGGCAGACTTGTTAAACAACAGATTATTGGGCACCACCTCGGGAGGTTCTGATTCAGTAGATCTGGGTTGGGACCTGTGAATTTACATCTCTCACAGTCTCCCGTTACAGTTTGATACTGAGAGGCCAAACTTTGAGAACTACTAGCCACCCTTAGTCTAAAAGATACAAACTCCTTTGAGGAAGGAATGTTACTTGAGTGGGGTGATATGCTAGAAGCCCTAGATACTTAAGAGCAGGCAAAGAGGTTATAAAATATCTTAGGTGGTAATAGAAATACTCTTTTTCTGTCTTTCTCTCTTTCAACCCCTCTCTGATTTCAATAAATTAAAGGGGGGAAAAGGCTATTTCTTTTATTTTGCTTGTTTCTTCCCTGAAATAAATGAAATCTATTTTAGTTAGAAAAACTTCATATAAAAATTGCTTCTTTAGGAGCGAAATAAGTAGCATGTTAAATTACATAGCTTGGAAATATTGTTAGTTTCTCTTCTCCAAATGGCAAATGGAATAGGGAGTATGTAAAGAAAAAATTACCCAGGTGAAAAATGTACTGTCTATTTAAAGCACTTTGGCCTACTGGAAAGTGGTGGGAGGAAGCCAGTACTTATTGAGCATCTACTATTTGCCAGTCTTTTATAAACATTAACTCCTTTTATCCTACTCCCACCCACCCCAAATCTGTGTAGTAGATATTATCCCCTATATTTTAAAATGAGGAAACAAACCATGAGAAGTAAAACAGCATGCCTGAAACCACATGGCTTATGATAAAGTTAGTACTGGAAACCAGGTCTGTCTGTCTCCAGTGACTATGATTTCCCCACTAAGTCACACTGATCCCAAAGTAGAACATAAAGACTGTCACGGATGCTAGGTGGCGTTCAAGACTGAAGGACTTTGCCCTTGGTGTCTGAGAATATTGCCAGTTGACAGCACTCAGTTCTCAGTTATCTCTGCCCTCAGTCAGAACTGCTTTGCCCACCATCATACTCCTTCCCGCAGTAGCCTATATCTAATCATTGAGGGGAATATTGAGGTAGTATAAAGTCTTACAACCCTTGGTAGACCTTTCTGTAATTGGACCACAATCCAACTACTCCCTCTATCCAGTCCTGCTTCCTCCTCTTCCCTTCCATAATGGCTGGCCCTGACAACATTCTCTAATAAATTGTCAGCGTGCTAATCTCCTACCTCAGGGACTGTTTCCCAGAGAACCTAACGTATGACAAAGATAGACCCTTTTGCTTTTCTAGATTGATAAGACAATAAGGAATGGCTCACAAAACTGTAAATTTCCTTATAATGTTAGATGATTTATAAATTTGGGTGCTCAGAGCTCCATTAAAAATGTTAACGGTGATTTTACTGAAAAGGTCAATAACTCCTGTACCCTGTCTTGAATAAATAAATCCGTTTCTAGCAGAACAAACTAAAACAGAAAAATTGAGGACCAGGTAGGATCTTTAAGAATATCTGAATATGAATTTTATTGCCCTCTTTCTCTTTTTCTGTTATTTTCTTATTCTCATGCTCTCTCTCTTCCTCTCCTCCCTCCCTCCCTCTTCCTCTCTTTCCCCTCCTATTTCTCTCCCTCCCTTACTCCATTACCTTCCTCCCTCATGTTCTGTGTTGCTATCTCTCTGATCCTTTCTCTCTTTTTTCTGAAGCATGTATCTTGTGTTTCAGAGAAGATTTATTTTTCATTATGTTTCTTCTTTTCCAGTTTTTGAAGGGAGTCTCAGCTTTCACCACAGTCATTTTGATTGAAGTAATCTTTATGCCCCCGTTTAGTAAATTCCAAAAATAATTATTCGCTTTGTGTTGTGGTGGCAGCAATTTTATTAGCTTTCTGTCCCTTGAGATACCTAATCTTTTCCCCCAGCCACTTTATTTGACCTTACAAATCCCAGGAACAAGTTTTATAAATGCCAACGTTGCTTATTTATGGAATATTGATTTGAACCTAGGTAGGGTAGGTGCTCACTTATCTAACATGATTGGAACCAGTAGTTGTTCAGTTAATCAAAAAGCCAGTTTGAAATGAGTAGGCATACAAGTAATACATACATCTTAAACATTTTAACTTTAAAAATACAAATATATGTTCATTTGCCAATCTTTTCAGTGGAACCAAGGCCTTTTTATTAAGCATGGATAAGATGATCAGAGTTCCACATCATATTTCTTTCCCAAGCCAGTCATGTAACATCCTCAAGTTTTAGTTTCATTTTCTTTAATGTGGAGCAAATCTCTTTAAATTTGTGAAGCAACATAAAGAGAAAAGTTTCCCTAATCACACCCCATATATCAGTGTTCTTATCCACACCTAATATGGCAAGATCTGTATAAATAATTCACTTTAATCGAGTATTTCTAAAGTATGCAACTTAGATTCCACAGAAACCAGAACTCTTCAAGTTTGTATTTTATTGGTTTGTTTTTACTTATCATAATTTCAATGTCACACACATTTGGCACTACCAGGTTTGGCACTAACAATCACAGCTTACTCTTAGTAAGTATACAACTCACTTTGAAGCAGCAGAAATATATGGTTGGGCCAGAGAGTAGCCTAGTAATCCATGAGCACGGGGTCATATGTCACAGACATCAATTGGTATGATTTACAAAAGGAATGGAGAGTGGTAGTTAAGTCGGCAAACTGGTTAAATCAAAGTTGATTAAAAGAACTACATTTCCAAACCTGAAGGGTTAACTCAATTATTCTCAGGTTGTCTATGTTCTCTGAAAATTAAATTAGTAAATTTTTGAGGTATAAATATTAATTTTTTCTGAAAGTAGAGCTAGACAGTAGAAAAAAGGAAAGGTAGAGAGAGGTAAACACCACCTCAATGTTTAACACATCCCCCTTTCCTCAGTTTCCAAGTTGCCCCAAAATATGGATAAAGTTAGGGCAGAGCTTTCTAAGAATCCCAAGAAGAGAAAGATGAGTAGCAGTGCCTCTCAAATAGGTCAAACTGACAAGCTATAGTAAAAATAACACCCCTCCCCACAATGAAAGCCATAAAAAAATTCTAGATAATATGCATGTATTATCTGAAATTATGCATTGCTAGAAGAGATAACTAAGCCTGTGAAAGTTCAGAAGCTCTGTCAACAGAATTCTTCTGTGTCTGTTGGCTACCTTGCTGCAACAGAGAGTAATATAGTGAGCTCAAAGGGAGTGCTCAGAAGGCCCCTCTTTGACCTTGGAGAGCACTTCTTCCCCTAAAGACTAAGGAATGACTTGGCATTTGGAAGACTGCTCTCACAGTGAGGGGGGACACTCATCTACCTCTGCCACAGGTGAAAGAGAGGATAATGAGATGGTCGCATGACTTGGGTTCTGCCACAATTGTTCCAGTCTTGAAAAAGTACCCACAGGAGACTGCACCAAGTACATTTATGAAATCTCATAAGTCCCAGTAAATTATACAAGATACATTTAAAGAATCAGTGATGTTAACCCTTTCTTATTCCTTTAATATATGTTGGCTATTTTGAAGTTGTCTAAAAATTCTACAGGGCATTTGAGCCCCTAGCCAGGACTCTGTTACTCCAGCCCATGAAAGGGACCCAGCATTGTGAGAAACACTCATTTCCTCCTTTATACTCACTCAAACTGATTATTTAAAAAAAAAAGTATTAAATTTTTTAAATGCTTAGAAGAGGAAAAGAGAATCTATTGGCAGGAAGTAAGCAGTGCAAAAGTCTTTTAATACCTGTATTATCTATATGATAAACAAATATTCCAAATCCCAAATCAGGAGATGCATTGTGATAGATACTAATATATTCATGCCAATATGAAGATAATAAGCTGGCTATATGAAATTGGGTGTATGCCTGAACAAACAGATTCAAAGAAGAGAAAACTGTATAAACAAAAATTGGGACTGGGTCACCTGGATGGTACAGTTGGTTAAGTGTCCAACTCTTGGTTTTGGCTCAGGTAGTGGTCTCCAGGTCATGAGATTGAGGCCTCCATCAGGCTCCACTCTCAGCGTGGAGTCTGCTTAGAGTTTCTCTCCTCATCCCCTCTAAAATAAATAAATAAATCTTAAAAAAAAAATTGGGACTAACAATTTTCAGACATCTTTCTGAAAATGTACTTATCATGTTCACAAATTTCACATTGATCTCCAAAATTTTTTAGGATCAAACTTCAATAAACCTATATTTGGTACATAATTTCAATTCTCTCCATAATAGGAGTCAGGCACATGTGATAGTAAGAGTTCTAGAATGAGAGACCTAATTCCAGATCTATTGGTTATTAACCAGTTCTTTTCATCTTGAACAGGCCTCTTAAACACTGCCACAGTTCCTTCCATTTGTGAGCTAAATAATAGTAATTCCTATTTATAAAGTTAGAATGAGAATCGAACAAAATCTACAAATCTGTTTGAAAATGAATTCTAGATACAGAGATATAAAGTATTATTATTGCACAGAAGCCGTTTGTTAAGGTGAGGATTAAAAGTTAAAGGCATCTCAGTTCAGGATGTACCACAGCCCAGAGCCTGCATACAGAAATATATCACTTCGTCACTATTTCCTTTTCTCCCCATCTCTCCTAATAAAACAGATCTCACTTTTCTGGCTTCTTCCAAAGCTTCTTTGGTAATCCCACCATATTTCAAATCTTTTTACTGACACATTGACATATCCTTCTCCTAAAATGATTCTCAGAGACATCTTCATTGATCCCTTAAGTCTTCTTCCACTTGATAAACTCCTTCCTACCTGGTCTCTGACACAGATCACTCCATATTGATAAGTATGAGGACAAGAACAGCTTCCACTAATTTAAAAAAAAGTATATGGTAGGGCTTTCTTTCAACTGCTTTCATATTGAGAAAAGTTTTTGTGATGTTTTTTAAACCAGTACAATTTTACATGAGTATAATAGGGTATCTAGATTTGTAAACATATTTATTTTTGAACAGGGTAAATGGCTTGATAACAGTGCAGGCAGAGTTCTTTCTTAAATCTCAGGCAATAAATCATCCACAATGATTTAGCATAACCTTAACTAGGGCAGTGACCATGGGAAGAAAGGGAGATTATGACAGGATCAGAAGTCCTACGGAAAATGCAATCAATAATACTGATTATAATAGTATTTATTGGGGGAGGGAAAATCCAGGTAAATAATTTAATAAATGATAGTACTGTCAACCCCAGTACAGAATACTCACCCCTAAGCATCCAAACTAGCAAACCATAAGTTTTCTTAGGTATGCCATTCTCTCTGGAACCTCTTTGTATTTCCATAAACTGGGCCCTGTGCATTAAATATCTTTTTCTTCCCATGTCTGCCTAGAAATCTCCTTCAAAGTCATATGAAAAGTTTTCATCTCTTCTGGGAAACTTTCTTTGAGCCATCAGGCAGCTACAGGCTCCCTTCTCTTGCTTCTTGATCTACTTCTGATACTTCTATTATAATACCTACATTTTAAACTATAATTATTTACAAGTCCATCTCCTGGTCTTCAAGGACCGGGCTGTGTTTTACTCATCTGAGTGTTCCCAGGGCAGGAAACAATACCTGAAATGTGATATAGATTCTACAAATGTTTACTGGAAATGTGACTGGGAAGATAAGTTAGGTTTGGTGTCTTGAATATGAATGTGGAGATACTAATTATGCAGTTGAAAATATGGATCAGGAACACAGAGATGGCACCAAGATATGGACGCAGGATTGGCTTAGATCACTGAGAAAAAAATGTGTACCCGAGTGGGGGAAGCAAAGGACTGGACAGATGTAAAGGAGTGAGGGAATGAGAGCAAAAGCAGTCCCCAAACAAGGTGGAGAATCAGGAAAGAGTAGTTTTATAGAAACTAAGAGAGGAAGACAGTCCAGATGAAGTTGTTAAAGGTGTCAAGCAAAGCTGCTTCCTTCCGTATAAAATGTTAAATATAACACCTAATACACAGAGTTATGTTGAGGACTGAATGGAATATGTGACAATGCTTAAAATAATGCCAAGGACAAAATGGTGACAATAATTATTTCAAAGTCAACTACAGTGAAAATTGAGATGAGCAAACCAGTCTGGCAATTGCAAAGTAGATGGAAGTGACCATTGTGGGAAGAGCATCACTAGAAAGGAAAGGATAGAGGCTGAATCTGTGCGGTAAGCAATGAAAATGGGGTGAGAAAATAGAAAGCAAAAGTATACTTTCGTTTTAGGAACTGTATTGATGAAGGAGAGAAGAGAGTGAGGTTGGTGGCCTCAGGAGAAGGCAGACTTGTGTAAAGAACATTTGGTTGTAGGGCATGAGAATTTTGAGCACGTGTGTAGCAGAGGAGAAGGAGCCAATGGAGAGGAAGAAATGTAAGCCTAAAGGAGGACAGAAAAGAGGGTTGGAGATTGACATACATTTAATGGAAAATTAAGGGAAATATCAAGACTTCTCTCTTTCCCATGGAATGGGAGATTAGGTTTCCTGATAACAGTGAGGGTGGTTTGAGGGTATTAGGAAAGCCATAAATGGGTGAAGTGGTCATCATGAGAATGGGAAAGAAAACTGTTGAAGGGTAAGTAAAAAAAAAATTATTAAACTGCATAAATGTCTG
Organism: Ursus maritimus; assembly: GCF_017311325.1. Taxonomy (NCBI): domain Eukaryota; kingdom Metazoa; phylum Chordata; class Mammalia; order Carnivora; family Ursidae; genus Ursus; species Ursus maritimus. Next base: position 68,118,699 of record NW_024425563.1, on the reverse strand, counting down.
TCAGTTCCTATCTGCTGCTCTTGTCTTGCCCATCTAACCACAAGTATTGCCTGCCACCCACAAGGTTAGCCCCTCATCATTGAGAGTTCCTTTATCCTGCTGAGGAAGAGGGATGAGTCCAGAGATGATCTTTCGTTGACCAGGATCTTGCCCTTTAGGGCCAAAATGCCAATGGGTCAGAGCCCTGGGCACTGAGAGCTGATCCATACGGCCCACAGGACTGAAACAAGCAGGTGAATTTCCAAGCAGTCAAGCCAAACTAAGGCTAGCAATACCAGGGTTCAAAGCATGGAATAATTTTTAAAAAATCTTTTTCAGTAAAATAGTATAAATTGACCCTAGTGTTTTGAATATGAAGCTCCTAGCCTCTCAAAGATGATGCAAGGAATCTGACTCAAGGCTTCACAAATCCTTTCTAATTTTAATTGCAGGAAAGTAATTTTCATGTGTTTTGCTGTCTCCAGTTCATTTCAGTTTTCAGCAAAATCTCTGCCACAGGAGTCAAGGGTCCTCAGCTCTTCTGTCCCCTTTCTCTAATAACTTCCTTATGCTCCCACTACCTATCCCTCCCAATCAACTTCAATCAGGGAACCCTTACGGAAGATGCTTTAATCTAGTCTTTTTTATTTTTTCACTTGTTTTTGCAGTTTCACAATAATACCCAACTGATCAGTTGTTCAGGAAATGGTTAAGAATAGATGAAATAAGATAAGCCCATAAGGAGAATTTGGCCTGCAAGGAGTAACTTCTCCATTCAGATATCCAAAAGGTCCAAAGCTCTTTCTCAGATGCATCCAGGCTTTGGTTCACTGTCACAGGCCTAGAAACTTAGTCTGCTTTTCTCTCCTTTAGCTGAGGCCAGCAGCCACTCTATTGCTTGAGTATCTGGGCCCTCCCCCACAACTGGGTATAGAACTGGTCAAATTCTTCTCGGCTCTTCCCACTTACAACCCTCTACCCACCCTTCTCATCCTTTCTTTGTTTCCATTATAGACAAAACCTCTGTATTCTTATATTTAAGTGTGAGACTATTTAACATTAAGAAAATAAGTCAATATAACAAATGGGTATATTATAAATTTTAAAGTAACTCACAAAGTTCTTATAGTAAGTATCCCTGACTCAGTGGGTGAGGTGGTAACTAGAAGTCTTTGGGTTTCAGCTCTCTGCTCTTCCATTGTCAGAGCAGCTCAGGGTTGTACTAGAAAAACACAGCATATCACCACTGGTCCTCATTTTCCCTTGGTCCAACTAAGTGACCCATTTCTAAGAAAATATACAAGTGGGCAGGAGTCAAGAAGAGGTTGACAGATGTTTTACCTGCCCCCAGGACCCAAAAGAACACTGGATTGGCTCTACATGTTAGTTTTCTAATTTCTACTGTAACATATTACACAAATATGGTAGCTTAAAACAATCTAGAATTATTATCTTACAGTTCTTTGAAAGTCCAATGCAGATGTCACTGGACTAAAATTAGGATTTGGCAGGGCAGAACTTGTTTTTGGTGACTGGTAAAGATTCTGTTTCCTTGCCTTTTCCAGCTTCTAGGGGCTGCCGCCATTCCTTGGCTTCCAGCTTCAAAATCTCTCTCTGACTCTGTTCTGCCTCCCTCCTTCACTTTTAAGAACCTTTCTGATTACATTGGACCTACCTAGATAATCCAGGATAATCTCACTATTTAAGGCCAGCTGATTAGCAAACTTAATTCAATCTACCACCTAATTCCCCTTTGCCTTGTAAGTTAAAATATTTACAGGTTCTGGGAATTAAGACAGGTATCTCTGGAGGCCATTATTCTGCCTATCACACTTTTTTAGGAATCACTTATGAAGAATGAGATCCTCCATTCCAGGAAGGTCAAAGACAAAATCAGGGAGTACATAAGGGAGCATTCTTGAAGCAGAAGCTTGAAACCAAGGCATCTCTTAGCAATTTTCTTCTCTGTCTGCTCCCCTTCCCTCCTCCTCTCCCATATATGAGACTATAAGGCAATATTCCAGTGAAGAGTATACTTATAGCACATGGAAATCCAGAGAGAAGAAAAGAGGTGATTCACCTGGAGATGTGCAGAGTTGTGAACTGCCTACTTGAAAGTAGGGTAGATAATTTGGAGGGTTCATCTTTCTCATCTATAAACTGGAGTTGCTACCTGCCTCTGAGGTTTGCATGAGGATCCAGTGAGGTAATAGATGAAGTACACCTCAGCACACTGTCCTATCACATTCTGGATGCCTTATGAGTCCAAGGATATTACTGGTTTCAAATACATCTAAGGGGGGGGGCAAAAAAAAGAAAAAAAAGAGAAACAAAAGAAAAGATTTTTGCTTCTCCACAGTTTTTCAGAATTTTAGTTCTGAAAAGGAGATAGCAGGATTTAAATTGCTGATTCCTAAGCAGTGAATTATAAAAGTTATTAATGGGTGATGACATTGACCCAGGGCTTATTGATTAGGACATCTTTATTGTATTCAAGTGGATAGAAGAAATAAGTTTCTCTATACACTTAAGAAAAGTCCCATGGCTGGGGTGCCTGGATGGCTCAGTCAGCTGAGCATCCAACTCTTGATTTCAGCTCAGGTCATGAACTCATGGTTATGGGATCAAGTCCTGTGTCAGAGTCCATGCTCAGTGCGGGACTCTCTTTCCCTCTCCCTCTGCCCCTCCCGCCACTCATACTCTCTTTTTCTCAAAAATTAAAATAATATCTTAAAAAAGTCCCATGGCAAAGGAAATTTGCATAATCTTTAGAAAAGGCTGCATATAGTGAAAATAGGTATTTGTCATAATTCTTATTGGCAAACATCTAAAATTAAATCATGCAGAGTTAGTAATGATGTTAAAACCCATAATATTCTTCAATTATTATAATAATATCTTACCTTGAGCAAGTATGCTATGTTTCAAAGCACTTCAGTTTACATTAGTTCACTTTTAATGTGTACATAGTTCTTGCCCTAACCTCATTTCCAGTTGGCCCATAAATTGCTTTATTTATGCTACTTAGCCCTTGGGATTAATCAACTGTTTCAATTGTTCGTGAACTTACCTAAATAAATAGGGCTTTCTTGATACAGTTGGTCTAGATATTATAAAGTAACATCGGATTTAACATGAAAAATGCATATTTCCCTGGGAAATATCAGACTTTCGATAGTATAGTCTGATCATTCTTAGCCTCCCTCCCTAGCCATTAGCATTTACATTATATACATAATAGCAAACTATGCCACAACTCCCAATGAGATAAAAGTTCCACACAATATCTGTGCTCACTGATTTAGGATTTTTAAAGACAGAATAACAGTTTGCTACTAAATTGCCATATCCCCTTGCTAAAATAGAATCCTCTAACAGGAACTTCATATACAGTTGAAGTAGAAAGGATAGTCAGTTCTTCTGAACCAGCTTACCACTCACCGTGGCCACCTCTCCCAGAGTATAGCTAATGGAATAGACTCCTCTCTTGAGTCACAGGTCATTGGAGCTGCCCTGGGTCCAATGACCAGCCTGTAGCATGTGCTCAGTTTTTGTTTCTTTTTTTTTTGTATTTTTTTTTTTAAAGATTTTATTTATTTGACAGAGATAGAGACAGCCAGCGAGAGAGGGAACACAAGCAGGGGGAGTGGGAGAGGAAGAAGCAGGCTCATAGTGGAGGAGCCTGATGTGGGGCTCGATCCCACAATGCCGGGATCACGCCCTGAGCCGAAGGCAGACGCTTAAATGCTGTGCCACCCAGGTGCCCCTCAGTTTTTGTTTCTTAACCCAAGAATGGTCAGTGTGATGATGCAACTCTTTTGCTCTACATCCCAAATGTTCTACACGTAATTACAAAATAGGTATGTGGAACCTTTGGCATGTGCATTTCTCCTGTAGGATCAGCACTCTATGCTGGAGGTGGGGAGAGGAATTGGAACGGGGATATAGGGTCAAGGCTGCCTCCTTCCTATTGGATCAGAATTCTTTGAGCTGTACCAGTTAGAGGGGTGTTTTAAATCCATCTTGTCAAAAATTACTCACTTTATACTTAGGATTAAAACTGAAAATGGATTCTCTCCACTGCGTGGAACATGGGTGCAATGCCATTAGACATTTCCATGGAAGAGTGTCTCAGAATGCTTCTAACAGCTTGACACCCAGTGTTGCAAGATTGAAGGCTAGGAAGTGGTGCATTACAATGCAGAGCATTTAAATAATCACTTAAAAGAACTTTTTGCAAAATATCAACATGAATATGAAGCTTATTAGCAAACTATACTTCTTACTTTAAAAATTATCTTAATTTTTAAAATTCTGAATAGCCTGTCACCCGAGAGACATTTAGACTACTTGATAATGTTGATAATTTCATCTCCTGCCCTGTTGCAATAGTTGAATTCTTATAAATACTGTGTGTCTGAGTTATGAACACATGTACACACACATGGATACACATACATGCATATATAAACACATACAGTTTCTTGTGATAGTGTTTCCCTCAGCCATAATTTGCCATATGGAGAAAAATATCCAATATTATATAAAAATAGGATGTGTAGGTAATTATTTTGAGATTTTCTTATCAGTTCCTGGCATATTTTTTTCAAACAATCTAAAAGATTGCAGCTTAAATACATTTATTTTTAATATAACTATTTGCTTCTGGACAGTTCAGATTGAATCATTAACAATTCCTGTCCTCCCCTATTTAAACTTACCTGATAATGGAATGTCATTTTGTTGTCTTGTTTTAAAAATTTTTTAATAACAACACAAGAAGGTGAGAATCCTGTTGTGGAGAGTTTCAGAAAAGCACCTCAGGTCAATAAGCTGATACATCTTTTCCCAGGACCTAATTTGAAAACTTGTAACAAACAGGGAAAGTAGGTTTGTGAGACACAAATGAGTCACCAGCGTCAGCCAGCCACCCCTGATAGGACCAAGAATGTGACTCCAGCCTCTGCAGTGCAGTCCTGCCCCCCACTCAGTGTCACTGCCCTCTGCCCTTTTGTTTCTGATGAAATGTAAGAAGCTTCCTGTCCAAACCACATGTGCTTGCAGTTCCCTGATCTCTATAGTAACAATGAAAAAGAAAAGAAAGCAAGTTGACTCCACTAGAGTTTACCAGGATGTTAGGAATTCTTCTGGGCTGATCAATCACCTTTCTGCTATTGAAACGTCCTGCCTTTAATTTAAAGAAATCCTGTTTGCGTTACTCTGTGAGATTTCAGTCAGTGACGTCTTTTGTAATGAAACAAAAAAAAAATTATGTGAAATAATTGGTGTTTGTGTGAAGGTTTACTATCTATTAGTAGTGATAATTTGGAGTAGTGATATTTTGCCAGATTTCCTACTATATGAATAGGCGATTTGAGAAAGCATTTGTTTTCATCAAAATACTATTACATTCAGGGTCTTTTTACAATAAACTTTAAAGAACTGACTCAAGTTTGTTGAGTAAAATTTTGTTTGAAGTGGATGGAGTTTCCCCTGGAGACTGATCATCATTTTGCTACATGGAGACTTCTTTGGTAACGGCTTTATTGAAATATAATTCACATACCATACAATTCCATGCTCTTAGTTATATTTAGAATTGTGCAACCATCGCCACAATCAATTTTAGAACATTTCCATCACCCAAAAAGAAACGTCTGTACTTTTCAGTTGTCACTTTCACAATTGCCTTATAACATCCCCCACCCCAGCCCACAGTCCCAGGCAACCATAGCCTTCTATCTGTCTCTATCAGTTTGCCTATTTGGGACATTTTATATAAAGGAATAATGTGATATTTGGTCTTGTGTGACCATCTTCTTTCATCAGCATAATATTTTCAAGGTTTATTCTTGTTGTAGCATGTTTTGATACTTCATTACTTTTTATGGCCAAATAATATTCCATTATATGGTTATGCTATATTTTGTTTACTCATTCATCATTGGTGGACATTTGGGTTGTTTCCACCTTTTGACTGCTAAGAATAATGACTGCTATGAACATTCCTGTACAGGTTTTTCTGTGGACATGGTTTTTTTTCTCTTGGATATATAACTAGGAGTGGAATGTCTGAATCAAATGATAATTTTTGTTTAACTTTTTGAGGTATTGCTGAAATATTTTTCAAAGCGACGGTAGCATTTTACATTACATAGAGAATTAATTTATCAGAATTTGACCTTGTGGGCAGTTGCTCTTTCAGTGTTGATACTTAGTCTAACACATCCTAAGGCTATTTGTGTGGTCATGTCAATTATCAAAACTCCAATGAAATCAGAAGAATAAGGGGGGAAACAAGCCCTAAGGGGCCAAAGCCAATACCAAATGGTCTACCCACTAAAATTCATATCTATCCCTAGAAAACTCCCATAAGCTCTCACTCATAGTCAATTTACTCTTTGTTTGGGCTGTAATAGCTTCTGATTTTCTGAACCCTTGAAGATTAGAAGAAAATCAGAAAATTGGTGAGAGTTTCTGAAGACCAGATTATTGATGGTGACAAGAAAAGACAACTAAATGCCTCATAGTGAGAAAAGAAACTGAACACAAAATGATAAAAGAAAACCTAAGACCTCTAAACGCTGGAAACTATTTAGTTTCAGGGATAAGTCCCTACACAGTTGTAATTACTGTGAGATGTCACTGTATTGTTGCAGAGTGCAGTTTTTGATACCTAAATTTACAATCTTCAGTTAATCAAAATGAGATGCAATCATATTGTTAAGAAAAGTATGAAAGTTCTCAGTACTGTTTGAAGAGTACATCCAAAATGATGCAGTTTTTGAAAATTCACGTCTTAAAATCATAGACTCTCGGGGCTGGATAAGACTTTAAAGATCATATCCTACTTAATGTGATGTCATAGAAAAGTGTAATAGGGAGACTATAGAGAACTGGTTGCAGGTTTAAGGGTTGTGAACTTGAGCACAAAATAGTAACTTTCGGTCTTAACCTGCGTCATATATAAGTGCTGGATCTGAGATGGATAATATACAAAACTTCTTTTAGATTTTTTTATTCTCTTCTGTCTCTCCCTCTCAAATAAGATTCCATGAAGGGTTAGGCATAGTCTAATTTCCCAGAAGAGGATAAAAGAACGAGATACTTTGAGAACTTTGAGAATCTTTGTGAACTCAGACTATTTAGAAACAGTCAGGAAGCATTAAATATCTACAGAGTGTCAAGCTTTGTGATAGGATCTTGAGACAGAAAGATGAATGAATGAAGCCTAGTTCTTTCCCTCAAGGGTATGCAAACCATTTCTCAGGTATGGATCATTACAAATGACAGAAGTTCTACAGAGGTAATAATGCTAACATATCTCATTTACTGATAACTTACTGTGTACTAGGACTTATGCTAAGTGTTTTACACACTTCCATAATTTAATTCTCATAACTCTGTGAGGTAGACACTATTATTCTCAGGCACAAAGAGGTCAAATAAGTTGCCAGAGATCAAAGAGGTGGTGGTGGTTCTGATTCTAGAGGGAACACAATAGGAAGAAAGCAATTATATTTGGGGAGGGGCCTAGATTTTCAGTTTCCTTAGTCCTTTCCTTAGCCCTTCTGGCAGTACTATACTGAAAGCATAGGATAAGGATGTATTCTACTATCGTGTAGAAGTTCAGCTGCAGGTAATAGAAAATATTTTAGCTATTTTAAGCAGGAAAAAAGTTTAATATAGGAAATTAGAAAATAATTTAATACAGGGAATAAAGTATTCATAAAATTGTTACAAGAGCTGTAGAAGCAGGCTCTAGGCAAGCATCCAGGATAGACTCCCAGAACCACATAGTAGAACTGGCCTGCCAAGAAAATTACGACTTCTGGGAGGGAATTCAAGAGCCAAGTCTTGATTCCAGAATCACTCTTGCCTTAGCTGTGATCTGGGTCCAAGAGCCCACCGCTGCCACTGTTGGCCCCAGAGTCATGCAAATCTTGCTAAATCAGCACCCACAAAATGAGTGTCTCACACACTAGGCCTTGCTCTTAGGTTAAATCAGTTCTGAATGCAAGTGTCATTTGAGAGCATCTGATGGCCGTATCTAAGTCACATCTGGAATCCTCACTTCCAGCACGTCTGGGATTTTTGTCCAGCCTCTGCCTATTAGAAGGAGATTGAAATGGATTTTAAGAACCAATCTAGCATACCCACTGTAACCAAGAAAGAATTCCTCGGCAAGCTCAATAGTCCTCACAAGTATTTCATTCCAATATTTTAAAAGTCCTTGTGGTTTCCTCCACCATTCTTGATGAATAATCCCACATGTCAAAATGCATTTCTTTTGAAACTTGTCTCATTACAACTCCCAATTTTGTTTTATTTTTTCTTAAAAATAATGAACAAGCAAGAAACATTTGGTGTCTTATCCTCTAAATTCAACTTGAAAGTTATAGTATTTCTTTTTGAAAGAGTAAGCATTTTTTGATGTTTATTATTGTTATTATTATTATTATTATTATCACAAGCTGTTATTTTGTCCATAGAGTTGTTATTTGTATTTGAATCTAGCAAGCTGCCTGAATTTTTATGATGTCCTAGGTTTGGGGGAAAATGATTGGGAGCAGGTTTCAGGTTTCTTAGGCTCCTTTGCTGTGCAGAAGGACATTCCCATAGTGCTGACATTCACTTTTCTAATCCATACTCAGGACCCTCACCACAATGCCTGGTGTTTACTGGGGTTACGAATTCCATCAGCAGTGGCCCCCCAGCCCTGGATATCATTCACATCCTTCACTACTCAACCCATATTCTTGTGCTTTTTCAAGTTCACTTCCTTGACACAAACCACAAACATGTTGGGCGCCATATGATGTAGGAAAGACATTAGGGTTCGAAGCCAATCGCCAAGAAAGAATTCTTGAGACATATTTCGTGCAAAAAGGTGATTTTATTAAAGCACAGGGACAGAGCCCGTGGGCAGAAAGAGCTGCAATGGGATCATGAGGATTGGCCCATTATATACTTTCAAGTTAGGAGAGGATTATAGCATAAGTGTCTAAGGAATTTTGGAAGCAAGTTTTTCAGGACCTTGAGGGGGCTAGCTTTTGTTGGGAAAAGGTCATTTATTACTGTCTAATAAAACCTTAGTCATGAGACCCTTCAGATGTGTATCGGTGGGCCATATGCTTGGGGGATGATTATCAACATGTATCTTGGGGGGTGGTTAGCAATAAAGAAAGTTTCCAAAGGAATTTTTTATACATTAAAGTAGACTTACAGGATCCTGGGGGGGAGGGGTGCATTCAGTCGAGGATTGCCTTTTGCCTTTAGCAAAGTATTAACATCGAGGCTGCTGAGTCCCTAGAGGTATGTCACTCTGCCTGTTTCAAGGACTTGTCAGTGGGCTCTAAGTAGCAAGGAAATTTAATAGTTTTTCTTCTGCCTTTTTTTCCCCACATCATTTTGTCTCCGGTAAGCAGAAAAATGTATTAGCATACAAAAGGTAGATGCACCACCTGGAGAAACTCATCTTTATGGAGTTACTGAGTTGCTCTCTGAAGAGCACATGTAAAAGAAGACAAGGGTCCCCCAAATCAGGTTCAGTATTAATGAACTACTACAATTAGTTTGGACCTCCAAATTTTTAATGGGATATCTTCAAAAATTACAAAAAACAAAATATACTCTGTAGAAAATGTTAATGATAGAAAGCTTATGCATAGTCCCTAAAATATGGAAAGATAGTCATATCATTAAAACATAGAAAACCTGAAAATTGTGATAAACAATATACGTTTTGCAATATCCTCTTTACTTCTTATTTTATTAATTCTTTTCTTGATTTTTTAAAAACTTGTGTCATTTGATGTCAATATTCTGGCATACCCCTCATACCCTATCTCTGCTGGTATGCAGGAAGGTAATGAGGCAGCAAATATGCTATTTTTCCATAGCCTGTTTCTTGTTTCTTAGCTTTACTGGGCAATTTTAAGTACTTGTGCTTGCAGTCAGAGTCACTGTTTGCTTCTGATCTTTTCTAAATGCCAGCTACCAAAAAAGAAAATAAATAAAAAGACTCCTGTGCCATTTTCATCAGCCTTAAAAAATGTGTATCACTATCATCCCAAGTTCTGTGTGCTGCTAAGAAAATTTGGTGCCCTAGGAAACAGACAAGATCACATGCTAGCCAAATGTTCATGTCACTGAACATATCATTAAGTGTTTATGAACTTGGTTCATCCCCATTGTGAATGAAGTTAAGCTGCATAAATAAAATTACACATATATGTATGTGTGAATCTCTTTGTGTGTGTGTGTGTGTGTGTGTGTGTGTGTGTGTGTGTTACTTGGCCAATATCATTCAGTAACAAACAAGATTTAAAATCTCTTATGACAGCAAGGGAGCTAACTGGTCGACATGATGGGCTTTAGACCTGATCTCATATAACCTGGCTCATGTGACCATGGGAAAGCCCGTTATTCCTGCAGGAGCTACACTTTCACATGTATAAAAAAGGAATTAAACTACATGCTAAGGTTCTTTGTGTCCATAACTGAATATGGCAGAACACCTTTAATTCAAAAAGAGTATTTGAAAGGCCCCTTAGAGGAGTCTGCCTGAGATGCAGGTATATCTATAGTGTGGTTCCTAACTGCTTGACTTGATGTTGTGTACTTACAGTCTCTTACAAAGCTCTTTCAATTCAGTAGGCTACAAATAGTATCCAAAATTCTTATGGCTTGAAATTCACAAAAGAAAAATAATTTTGAAAATACTTCCACCTCTTTGTTGCATTTTCTGAAATATCTAAAATAGCCATTAATAATCACAAGGGCTCCTCTCCTCATTACACTCATTTGGGTTTTTGAAGAACAAAGTAACACACTGGGTTACCTCACTCATAATTTCCCATCATGTGATTTCAGTTTTGTAACAGCTAGTTTTCAGTGTCTTTCGTAAACTGTATTTCTTGAAAAACTTAGAAAATATGTTCTATTATCATCCTAAAACCTCTTCCAAGTTATGCCATCTTGATAAATTCAAGTAAAGTGTTTCTGACATTAGTTTAATAGTATCAGCTATTTCTTATTTATAGTTCTGCTAGAATTTAATCCTTTTTTAGGATGATTCAATGATTCTTTTCTTTCACATAATCATGGTTTTAGTAGCAAACAACATACATTGTATACTAAACAGCATCATTTATTTTTAAGGAACATTTACATAACGGTTGCCATATGGATATTGAAAATAAGATGGGTAATGTAAGCCTATTATGTTGCTCAAAATATATTATGAGCATAACTAAAGGAAATATTGAGCCAATTTGTCACAGTTGTTTATTCTAAAGTAAAGGAAAAAAAAAGCTTTTGTTTTATAATAAACAGATGCCTATATCAGCATTGGAATTTAAATTACTTTGCTACTCCTTTTTCAGATAGCCTAATTTATTCATTGTAGTTTTATCAATTAGATATTTTTCCAAAGAGGGATTTAATTCATAAATTCACTGAGTGACTGTTAAAATATTCACAATTATGGATGTGAACATAATACAATGGTTTCCAATAGTACATTGCTTATTTCAGAGTTGAGCAGATTCTTCCTCACAAGGCTACATCTCTTTTGTATTTATGGCCTACTTGAACTTCTAAGGCATTCTGGGCACTTATTTATTCAATATGAAAATAAGCAAAATATATTCTATTTTAGAAGGAGACAATTGTATAGGAAAAAATAAAGATGGGGAATATGAAATATAAGTGGAGACAACTATTATGGAATGAATGTTTATGTCCCCCCAAAATTCACACGTTGAATTCACAAGATTGCAAACAGACATAAACCGAGTTTGACAGTGAGTGGGGCTTTGGGGAGGTAATTAAGTTTACATGAGATCATGAGGATGGTGCCTTCCTGATGGGATTAGTGCCCTTATAAAAAGAGGAACTCTTTCCATGTGCACACACCAAGGAAAGGCCATGTGAGCACTCAGCAAGGAAGTAGCTTTCTACAAGCCAGGAAGAGGTGTCTCACAGACACCGACCCTGATGGCACCTTGATCTTGAACTTCCAGTCTTCAGAACTGTGAGGAATGAATTCCTGTTTTTTAAGTCACACAGTCTATGGTATTTGTTATGGCAGCCTGAGCTAACACAATGGCAAAGTTTGAAGTTTTAGATAGAGTAGCCAGGAAAAAGTAAAGATGTGAAGGAAGTGAGGAAGTTAGCAATGCAGATACTGGAGGAAGAGCATTCCAGGGAGAGGGAACAGCAAGTGCAAAGGCCCTTTGGAAAAGAGGTTGAATTGGAGAAATAAGAGAGAAGGCAGTGGGATGTGAGGTCAGAAAAGTAACCATGAATGGCCTTGTAGCTCATCGTAACTATTTTGGTTTTTATTTTGAGGTGGGAAACCATTAGAAGGCACTAATCAGAGAAAGGAGAAATCTGTTAAAACTGGGATGTGTTTTAACTATATACATCTTGCTGCTGTGTTGAGAATAGATAGCAGTAAACCAAGGTCAGAAGCAGGGAAACCAGTTTGTATTCCATTAACATCATACAGGTGTGAAATAATAGTGGCTTAAGCCATTTGGGAAGGTAAGAATTGCTGGGATTCTTAGTACATTTTGAAGGTAGAGATGATAGGGTTGCATCTGTGTTATGCAAGAGAAATTATATAGAGAGAAAAAACTGGATTCCAGTATGTTAGAGAAAGTATGGAAGGAGAGAAGTTAAAGGTAGTGAGCATATAGATTCCTCTTCCAAGGAGTTTTGCTGTCAAAGGGAGCACAATATGGGATAGTACGTGGAGAGGGAAGGTGATTTAAGAGAGTGTTTTTAGAGGAGAAAAGTAATCGCATATTTTTTATCTGGTAGGAAAAAATTAATAGTGAGAAGTTGATGGTGCCTCAGGAAAAGCATGATCAGTGAATAGGTGAAAGAGGATAGGTTGTAATGCACATATGCAGAGGCTGTCTCTAGCTAGCAGGAGGAGTAGTTCCCTCCATAGCATCTGGAGAAAAGAGAAAGTTAATAGGCATAGATGCAAATGAATAAGTAGATGTGGTGGTGGGAGTTTTTGGAAATTTGCTTCAAATTTGGGGGGGCGGGTAATGTAAAAAAGCAAGATTATCCATTGATATGAGGATGAGGAAGGAGATATGAATTTAATGTGAAGGAAAAAAATTATAAGTCACCTGGAAGAAGGGGAGAGAAGACAGGCTAATTATGAAAACTGGACAGTATGATTTACCATTTTTGCATGAGTAAGAATGTAGTAATAATATAACCATTTGCATAATTAAAAGCTTATTTAAGAACACAAATACCTCAAATCAATTTAAGGTCACTGGTTGCCCAGATTTTTCCCACCGTGGCCCTGTATTTAGATTAGAATATACGTTGTTAACTGTGCCAAGAGGTGAAGTTGTATTTTTGTGTGTGTGGTCAGTTTTACATATCTTTATTTGTATATCCCAAGAAATAGGCATTGTTGAATATCACAAAGTACAGAATGGTAATATTATGAAGTAATCTGGGCGATTCCTCTCGTTTTACAGATGAGGGAACCAAACCACAGGATGATTAAGTGTTCCAAAATCTTGTATTTAGTTGCTAGTCAGGCAAAACCAAGACACAGGTCTTCCAAGTCCTAATTCATTGCTCTTCTCCAAGCATTTATATGCTGGTTTATGTATAAAAAGAGGAAGTATACATCTACACACATATTGTTTATATTTTCAAAAGAAAGCAATTAAAAGAACAAACTAAAAGCTAACAAAAATAATTATCTATAAGTGTATGGAAGAAACACACGTTATAGAAGACAGAATTAAAGCTAGACTTTTAAAAATGTACCTGGTTTTATAGTTCGCCTTTCAAACCATGTACATATTTTATATAACAAATTAAAATGTTAAAAATCACAAAAAATAAAATCTAACTCTATGCCAATTTGTTGTTTATATAACCATACACAAAATTAATTATTGTAAGTGACTCCAAAATAGAGTATTTTGACTGTAAATCCTTAATCATTGTAGCCTAAGGACAAAATGACTTGCAAAGTGATCTTGAACTATACTCAGTTAGTTGTAATAATATTTTTGTTATTTTGAAGCTATTACAGGCACATCATAAGACTGAGCAAATAACTATATTAATGTTATTAGGAACCATGATTATCAGTGAAAAAGGAATATAAGTCTAAAAAAGAAAAGTAATGTCCCATAAGTTTAACTTAAATTGAAAATATCAATATTCTTCATCTTTTCTAAAAATACCTAATTTCTAGCTTTGTCCAGGGAAAAGCCCTAGCAACAATAATGATTAAGGAGGATTGAGCATCCTCAGTGTCCAGATTCTGATCTTTAAATACTATTTCCTACCCCCACCCCCCCAAAAAACCAAAGCTCCTTGGGAAAATGGGTGAATCTAAGTCAAGGGTTAGAAATATATAAAGCTAGTCTAGGACATTTAGATGTGCCCAAAGCACATCTTTTTTTTTTTTTTTTTAAGAAGACCGAAGAGTCTATTTGAGTGCATCAAAAGAATAATGGATGCAATAGATTAAAACACATTAAGAATATGAAAATCCACAAGTTAATAATGATATAAATACTACACACACAATGGTCACCGTTAGAGGCTTTCTGGAAACCAATTAATTATTCTAAAATATAACAAAAAAGGGGAAAGCATCAAGCCAGTCTTTGCTGTACAAAATCTATTTCAATGTAATCAATTAGTCTGGTAAGGGAAGTTCTTTAAAGAATTCTAGCTAGTAAATGCAAAAGGAATGACAATTACAATATCATAGTTTTGTAATCCCTAATAAAATAATGAATCTATATAACTATCAATATAGATATAAAACAATTAGTGAGAAGTTGTTGGAGAACTTTATAATGGATGCATCATGTTGACATCATCTGGATCCATCTGGATCTTAATATCACTTAAACAGAACAACCAGGCATTTTGCCAGGAAGTACGTGGCAATCCTTATGCAACTTTCTTGTCAAAAATTTTTAATTAAGCCTATATATCTACCATTTTACAATAAATGTAAGGAAATGAAGAACAAGTTAAAATTGCATATTGGAAAGCAATCAGCTGACTTCTGTTTGTGGGAAATTCTACAGTACAAATGACTGAGCTTCTTCAGTAACTTTTTTTAATTGGAAGAACTGTTACATATTTAAAAAAAGAAACTAAACGACATATTGAGCCAAATGTAATATATGAATCTTAAGATCTTAATACAAACAAACCAATCCTAAACAGACATTTTTGAGAAAATTCAGGAAACCTAAAGATGAGCTGTGGGTATTAGGTAATGTTAATAGCTTATTCCAGGTATGTTTTATGACAAAGCCTTAATTTGTTCAGTATAGATACCAAAGTATTTATGGAGTTTATTATATTATCTTGGGTTTACTTTAATATCCTCGGTCTCCACATCCAAGTAAAAGTGCAATCAAATGATAGTACGGGGTAGACAAATGGAACAAGATTAGCAAAGTGTTGATAATTGGTGAGAGTAAGTTATTTAGTTAATGGTTCATTATACCATAATCTCTCTACTCTTTTATGTTTAAAATTTTTCTATAAAGAAACCTGTTTTTTTTTTAAAGAAGAAATATAGCAACAGTGAACTTCATTGTTCATAAATTCTGAGCTCGTGTATATTTATCCACTTAGGATAATTGCTTAGAAATGTAATTGAATATTTCAAATTTTGACACGTTTCTAATTTGTGTTCTGGAAAAAAGTGTCAGTTTACATATTCCCTCCAACAATACATGAGAAAGTCAATTTCCATTCTCTTGACAGTCTGAGTTTGATCAGTCTTTCAACATTTGCTAGTCAGAAAGGTGGTAATATCTTATTACTGTTTTGGCTTGTGTTTATTAGGTTACTAGTAAGACTGAAGTAAATATATAATCCACTGACCATTTGTATTTCTTCTTTGGTGAAGGACCTGGTGTGTGTGTGTGTGTGTGTGTGTGTGTGTGTGTGTATATATATATATATATATATAT